>NC_143045.1:986000-1313000 GCF_057628025.1 Oncorhynchus mykiss
AGTTTGGCATAAAATCTTCCTCTACTTCTCAGCTTCTCAAGGGCGGAAACGCTTTTAAAATTGGGTCTACCGTTCTCGAGGGAGAGCGATTTAAGAAACCCCTCACCTGCTCTTCACTAACAGCTCTCTGTGTCAATTCTGATATTCCAAAACGGAACCGTTGGCCAGGATACTCGCAGATGCTGCAGGGCCAAAATCATGAGGAGACACTCCTCCTACACCGTTTAAGCTAGAAATGACGTTCCAATACCAACAAATTCGCAACGGTCTCGATCAAGTTGTTTGTATAGAATATTTGATATCTGTTATACTGTTTCCGTTTTTCACTTTCTTGTCCTCTTTATGTCCTCCTTCCGCTTTCATTGGATCTCTCAAGTGACTCAAGTGCCCCATTGTGACATCCTCACATCCAAGTGACATTCTTTGTAAGTGAAATCAAGCAATTTTTGACACAAATCAGCTAATAAATCCACTTTGCAACCACTTAGACAAGACATGTCAAGTGTTCCAGCTTCGTCTACTTCTCTGCTACTCAAATCTGGAGTTTGGAGGCAAATATGATATTCGCATCAAAAGTTACAGGAGTTTAAGTAACAGCACCAACATGAGTTTCTGTTACATTTTGGCAAGCAGTGGCTATTTTGACCAATACTGCAACAGGTTAAACAAGATTTTAGAGCGAATGGGATATTCGTCTACTTCTCTGCTATTCATAGCTGTGTGCAGAATCAAAATATTCCATACGGAACTTACGGTACAGCTGTTTTTGTAACTGCATTACCACGTGTTTTCAAACTTCCCAAACAACGGTCGTTTTGACCACTTTCTGATCGTTTTTGAGGAAAAAAGTTCCACAAGCTAAAATCTTCCCCTGCTTCTCTGCTCTTCATAGAAAAGGGTGGATTTCAAATCGGGGCTACCAATCTGTAACTATAGCCGTTTTCGTAACCCATCGCCTCACTTTCAAGTGTCTGTAAATCATGCCAGCAGCAAGGCAATTTATTACTTTCCCAAACAACTATCGTTTTGACCACTAAACAAACAGTTACATAAACACAGTTTGGCATAAAATCTTCCTCTACTTCTCAGCTTCTCAAGGGCGGAAACACTTTTAAAATTGGGTCTACCGTTCTCGAGGGAGAGCGATTTAAGAAACTCACCTGCTCTTCACTAACAGCTCTCTGTGTCAATTCTGATATTCCAAAACGGAACCGTTGGCTAGGATACTCGCAGACGCTGCAGGGCCAAAATCATGAGGAGACACTCCTCCTAGAAATGCCATTCCAATATCAACAAATTCGCAACAGTCTCGATCAAGTTGTTTGTATAGAATATTTGATATCTGTTATACTGTTTCCGTTTTTCACTTTCTTGTCCTCTTTATGTCCTCCTTCCGCTTTCATTGGATCTCTCAAGTGACTCAAGTGCCCCATTGTGACATCCTCACATCCAAGTGACATTCTTTGTAAGTGAAATCAAGCAATTTTTGACACAAATCAGCTAATAAATCCACTTTGCAACCACTTAGACAAGACATGTCAAGTGTTCCAGCTTCGTCTACTTCTCTGCCACTCAAATCTGGAGTTTGGAGGCAAATATGATATTCGCATGAAAAGTTACAGGAGTTTAAGTAACAGCACCAACATGAGTTTCTGTTACATTTTGGCAAGCAGTGTCTATTTTGACCAATACTGCAACAGGTTAAACAAGATTTTAGAGTGAATGGGATATTCGTCTACTTCTCTGCTATTCATAGCTGTGTGCAGAATCAAAATATTCCATACGGAACTTACGGTACAGCTGTTTTTGTAACTGCATTACCACGTGTTTTCAACCTTCCCAAACAACGGTCGTTTTGACCACTTTCGGAGCATTTTTGAGGAAAAAAGTTCCACAAGCTAAAATCTTCCCCTGCTTCTCTGCTCTTCATAGAAAAGGGTGGATTTCAAATCGGGGCTACCAATCTGTAACTATAGCCGTTTTCGTAACCCATCGCCTCACTTTCAAGTGTCTGTAAATCATGCCAGCAGCAAGGCAATTTATTACTTTCCCAAACAACTATCGTTTTGACCACTAAACAAACAGTTACACAAACATAGTTTGGCATAAAATCTTCCTCTACTTCTCAGCTTCTCAAGGGCGGAAACGCTTTTAAAATTGGGTCTACCGTTCTCGAGGGAGAGCGATTTAAGAAACCCCTCACCTGCTCTTCACTAACAGCTCTCTGTGTCAATTCTGATATTCCAAAACGGAACCGTTGGCTAGGATACTCGCAGACGCTGCAGGGCCAAAATCATGAGGAGACACTCCTCCTACACCGTTTAAGCTAGAAATGACGTTCCAATACCAACAAATTCGCAACGGTCTCGATCAAGTTGTTTGTATAGAATATTTGATATCTGTTATACTGTTTCCGTTTTTCACTTTCTTGTCCTCTTTATGTCCTCCTTCCGCTTTCATTGGATCTCTCAAGTGACTCAAGTGCCCCATTGTGACATCCTCACATCCAAGTGACATTCTTTGTAAGTGAAATCAAGCAATTTTTGACACAAATCAGCTAATAAATCCACTTTGCAACCACTTAGACGAGACATGTCAAGTGTTCCAGCTTCGTCTACTTCTCTGCTACTCAAATCTGGAGTTTGGAGGCAAATATGATATTCGCATCAAAAGTTACAGGAGTTTAAGTTACAGCACCAACATGAGTTTCTGTTACATTTTGGCAAGCAGTGTCTATTTTGACCAATACTGCAACAGGTTAAACAAGATTTTAGAGTGAATGGGATTTTCGTCTACTTCTCTGCTATTCATAGCTGTGTGCAGAATCAAAATATTCCATACGGAACTTACGGTACAGCTGTTTTTGTAACTGCATTACCACGTGTTTTCAACCTTCCCAAACAACGGTCGTTTTGACCACTTTCGGAGCATTTTTGAGGAAAAAAGTTCCCCAAGCTAAAATCTTCCCCTGCTTCTCTGCTCTTCATAGAAAAGGGTGGATTTCAAATCGGGGCTACCAATCTGTAACTATAGCCGTTTTCGTAACCCATCGCCTCACTTTCAAGTGTCTGTAAATCATGCCAGCAGCAAGGCAATTTATTACTTTCCCAAACAACTATCGTTTTGACCACTAAACAAACAGTTACACAAACATAGTTTGGCATAAAATCTTCCTCTACTTCTCAGCTTCTCAAGGGCGGAAACGCTTTTAAAATTGGGTCTACCGTTCTCGAGGGAGAGCGATTTAAGAAACCCCTCACCTGCTCTTCACTAACAGCTCTCTGTGTCAATTCTGATATTCCAAAACGGAACCGTTGGCTAGGATACTCGCAGACGCTGCAGGGCCAAAATCATGAGGAGACACTCCTCCTAGAAATGCCGTTCCAATATCAACAAATTCGCAACGGTCTCGATCAAGTTGTTTGTATAGAATATTCAATATCTGTTATACTGTTTCCGTTTTTCACTTTCTTGTCCTCTTTATGTCCTCCTTCCGCTTTCATTGGATCTCTCAAGTGACTCAAGTGCCCCATTGTGACATCCTCACATCCAAGTGACATTCTTTGTAAGTGAAATCAAGCAATTTTTGACACAAATCAGCTAATAAATCCACTTTGCAACCACTTAGACAAGACATGTCAAGTGTTCCAGCTTCGTCTACTTCTCTGCTACTCAAATCTGGAGTTTGGAGGCAAATATGATATTCGCATCAAAAGTTACAGGAGTTTAAGTAACAGCACCAACATGAGTTTCTGTTACATTTTGGCAAGCAGTGTCTATTTTGACCAATACTGCAACAGGTTAAACAAGATTTTAGAGTGAATGGGATTTTCGTCTACTTCTCTGCTATTCATAGCTGTGTGCAGAATCAAAATATTCCATACGGAACTTACGGTACAGCTGTTTTTGTAACTGCATTACCACGTGTTTTCAACCTTCCCAAACAACGGTCGTTTTGACCACTTTCGGAGCATTTTTGAGGAAAAAAGTTCCACACGCTAAAATCTTCCCCTGCTTCTCTGCTCTTCATAGAAAAGGGTGGATTTCAAATCGGGGCTACCAATCTGTAACTATAGCCGTTTTCGTAACCCATCGCCTCACTTTCAAGTGTCTGTAAATCATGCCAGCAGCAAGGCAATTTATTACTTTCCCAAACAACTATCGTTTTGACCACTAAACAAACAGTTACACAAACATAGTTTGGCATAAAATCTTCCTCTACTTCTCAGCTTCTCAAGGGCGGAAACGCTTTTAAAATTGGGTCTACCGTTCTCGAGGGAGAGCGATTTAAGAAACCCCTCACCTGCTCTTCACTAACAGCTCTCTGTGTCAATTCTGATATTCCAAAACGGAACCGTTGGCTAGGATACTCGCAGACGCTGCAGGGCCAAAATCATGAGGAGACACTCCTCCTAGAAATGCCGTTCCAATATCAACAAATTCGCAACGGTCTCGATCAAGTTGTTTGTATAGAATTTTTTATATCTGTTATACTGTTTCCGTTTTTCACTTTCTTGTCCTCTTTATGTCCTCCTTCCGCTTTCATTGGATCTCTCAAGTGACTCAAGTGCCCCATTGTGACATCCTCACATCCAAGTGACATTCTTTGTAAGTGAAATCAAGCAATTTTTGACACAAATCAGCTAATAAATCCACTTTGCAACCACTTAGACAAGACATGTCAAGTGTTCCAGCTTCGTCTACTTCTCTGCCACTCAAATCTGGAGTTTGGAGGCAAATATGATATTCGCATGAAAAGTTACAGGAGTTTAAGTAACAGCACCAACATGAGTTTCTGTTACATTTTGGCAAGCAGTGTCTATTTTGACCAATACTGCAACAGGTTAAACAAGATTTTAGAGTGAATGGGATATTCGTCTACTTCTCTGCTATTCATAGCTGTGTGCAGAATCAAAATATTCCATACGGAACTTACGGTACAGCTGTTTTTGTAACTGCATTACCACGTGTTTTCAACCTTCCCAAACAACGGTCGTTTTGACCACTTTTGGAGCATTTTTGAGGAAAAAAGTTCCACAAGCTAAAATCTTCCCCTGCTTCTCTGCTCTTCATAGAAAAGGGTGGATTTCAAATCGGGGCTACCAATCTGTAACTATAGCCGTTTTCGTAACCCATCGCCTCACTTTCAAGTGTCTGTAAATCATGCCAGCAGCAAGGCAATTTATTACTTTCCCAAACAACTATCGTTTTGACCACTAAACAAACAGTTACACAAACATAGTTTGGCATAAAATCTTCCTCTACTTCTCAGCTTCTCAAGGGCGGAAACGCTTTTAAAATTGGGTCTACCGTTCTCGAGGGAGAGCGATTTAAGAAACCCCTCACCTGCTCTTCACTAACAGCTCTCTGTGTCAATTCTGATATTCCAAAACGGAACCGTTGGCTAGGATACTCGCAGACGCTGCAGGGCCAAAATCATGAGGAGACACTCCTCCTAGAAATGCCGTTCCAATATCAACAAATTCGCAACGGTCTCGATCAAGTTGTTTGTATAGAATTTTTTATATCTGTTATACTGTTTCCGTTTTTCACTTTCTTGTCCTCTTTATGTCCTCCTTCCGCTTTCATTGGATCTCTCAAGTGACTCAAGTGCCCCATTGTGACATCCTCACATCCAAGTGACATTCTTTGTAAGTGAAATCAAGCAATTTTTGACACAAATCAGCTAATAAATCCACTTTGCAACCACTTAGACAAGACATGTCAAGTGTTCCAGCTTCGTCTACTTCTCTGCCACTCAAATCTGGAGTTTGGAGGCAAATATGATATTCGCATGAAAAGTTACAGGAGTTTAAGTAACAGCACCAACATGAGTTTCTGTTACATTTTGGCAAGCAGTGTCTATTTTGACCAATACTGCAACAGGTTAAACAAGATTTTAGAGTGAATGGGATATTCGTCTACTTCTCTGCTATTCATAGCTGTGTGCAGAATCAAAATATTCCATACGGAACTTACGGTACAGCTGTTTTTGTAACTGCATTACTACGTGTTTTCAACCTTCCCAAACAACGGTCGTTTTGACCACTTTCGGAGCATTTTTGAGGAAAAAAGTTCCACAAGCTAAAATCTTCCCCTGCTTCTCTGCTCTTCATAGAAAAGGGTGGATTTCAAATCGGGGCTACCAATCTGTAACTATAGCCGTTTTCGTAACCCATCGCCTCACTTTCAAGTGTCTGTAAATCATGCCAGCAGCAAGACAATTTATTACTTTTCCAAACAACTATCGTTTTGACCACTAAACAAACCGTTACACAAACATAGTTTGGCATAAAATCTTCCTCTACTTCTCAGCTTCTCAAGGGCGGAAACGCTTTTAAAATTGGGTCTACCGTTCTCGAGGGAGAGCGATTTAAGAAACCCCTCACCTGCTCTTCACTAACAGCTCTCTGTGTCAATTCTGATATTCCAAAACGGAACCGTTGGCTAGGATACTCGCAGACGCTGCAGGGCCAAAATCATGAGGAGACACTCCTCCTAGAAATGCCGTTCCAATATCAACAAATTCGCAACGGTCTCGATCAAGTTGTTTGTATAGAATTTTTTATATCTGTTATACTGTTTCCGTTTTTCACTTTCTTGTCCTCTTTATGTCCTCCTTCCGCTTTCATTGGATCTCTCAAGTGACTCAAGTGCCCCATTGTGACATCCTCACATCCAAGTGACATTCTTTGTAAGTGAAATCAAGCAATTTTTGACACAAATCAGCTAATAAATCCACTTTGCAACCACTTAGACAAGACATGTCAAGTGTTCCAGCTTCGTCTACTTCTCTGCCACTCAAATCTGGAGTTTGGAGGCAAATATGATATTCGCATGAAAAGTTACAGGAGTTTAAGTAACAGCACCAACATGAGTTTCTGTTACATTTTGGCAAGCAGTGTCTATTTTGACCAATACTGCAACAGGTTAAACAAGATTTTAGAGTGAATGGGATATTCGTCTACTTCTCTGCTATTCATAGCTGTGTGCAGAATCAAAATATTCCATACGGAACTTACGGTACAGCTGTTTTTGTAACTGCATTACCACGTGTTTTCAACCTTCCCAAACAACGGTCGTTTTGACCACTTTTGGAGCATTTTTGAGGAAAAAAGTTCCACAAGCTAAAATCTTCCCCTGCTTCTCTGCTCTTCATAGAAAAGGGTGGATTTCAAATCGGGGCTACCAATCTGTAACTATAGCCGTTTTCGTAACCCATCGCCTCACTTTCAAGTGTCTGTAAATCATGCCAGCAGCAAGGCAATTTATTACTTTCCCAAACAACTATCGTTTTGACCACTAAACAAACAGTTACACAAACATAGTTTGGCATAAAATCTTCCTCTACTTCTCAGCTTCTCAAGGGCGGAAACGCTTTTAAAATTGGGTCTACCGTTCTCGAGGGAGAGCGATTTAAGAAACCCCTCACCTGCTCTTCACTAACAGCTCTCTGTGTCAATTCTGATATTCCAAAACGGAACCGTTGGCTAGGATACTCGCAGACGCTGCAGGGCCAAAATCATGAGGAGACACTCCTCCTAGAAATGCCGTTCCAATATCAACAAATTCGCAACGGTCTCGATCAAGTTGTTTGTATAGAATTTTTTATATCTGTTATACTGTTTCCGTTTTTCACTTTCTTGTCCTCTTTATGTCCTCCTTCCGCTTTCATTGGATCTCTCAAGTGACTCAAGTGCCCCATTGTGACATCCTCACATCCAAGTGACATTCTTTGTAAGTGAAATCAAGCAATTTTTGACACAAATCAGCTAATAAATCCACTTTGCAACCACTTAGACAAGACATGTCAAGTGTTCCAGCTTCGTCTACTTCTCTGCCACTCAAATCTGGAGTTTGGAGGCAAATATGATATTCGCATGAAAAGTTACAGGAGTTTAAGTAACAGCACCAACATGAGTTTCTGTTACATTTTGGCAAGCAGTGTCTATTTTGACCAATACTGCAACAGGTTAAACAAGATTTTAGAGTGAATGGGATATTCGTCTACTTCTCTGCTATTCATAGCTGTGTGCAGAATCAAAATATTCCATACGGAACTTACGGTACAGCTGTTTTTGTAACTGCATTACTACGTGTTTTCAACCTTCCCAAACAACGGTCGTTTTGACCACTTTCGGAGCATTTTTGAGGAAAAAAGTTCCACAAGCTAAAATCTTCCCCTGCTTCTCTGCTCTTCATAGAAAAGGGTGGATTTCAAATCGGGGCTACCAATCTGTAACTATAGCCGTTTTCGTAACCCATCGCCTCACTTTCAAGTGTCTGTAAATCATGCCAGCAGCAAGACAATTTATTACTTTTCCAAACAACTATCGTTTTGACCACTAAACAAACCGTTACACAAACATAGTTTGGCATAAAATCTTCCTCTACTTCTCAGCTTCTCAAGGGCGGAAACGCTTTTAAAATTGGGTCTACCGTTCTCGAGGGAGAGCGATTTAAGAAACCCCTCACCTGCTCTTCACTAACAGCTCTCTGTGTCAATTCTGATATTCCAAAACGGAACCGTTGGCTAGGATACTCGCAGACGCTGCAGGGCCAAAATCATGAGGAGACACTCCTCCTAGAAATGCCGTTCCAATATCAACAAATTCGCAACGGTCTCGATCAAGTTGTCTGTATAGAATATTTGATATCTGTTATACTGTTTCCGTTTCTCACTTTCTTGTCCTCTTTATGTCCTCCTTCCGCTTTCATTGGATCTCTCAAGAAACTCAAGTGCCCCATTGTGACATCCTCACATCCAAGTGACATTCTTTGTAAGTGAAATCATGCCATGATTGACACAAATCAGCTAATAAATCCACTTTGCAACCACTTAGACAAGACATGTCAAGTGTTCCAGCTTCGTCTACTTCTCTGCTACTCAAATCTGGAGTTTGGAGGCAAATATGATATTTGCATCAAAAGTTACAGGAGTTTAAGTAACAGCACCAACATGAGTTTCTGTTACATTTTGGCAAGCAGTGTCTATTTTGACCAATACTGCAACAGGTTAAACAAGATTTTAGAGTGAATGGGATATTCGTCTACTTCTCTGCTATTCATAGCTGTGTGCAGAATCAAAATATTCCATACGGAACTTACGGTACAGCTGTTTTTGTAACTGCATTACTACGTGTTTTCAACCTTCCCAAACAACGGTCGTTTTGACCACTTTCGGAGCATTTTTGAGGAAAAAAGTTCCACAAGCTAAAATCTTCCCCTGCTTCTCTGCTCTTCATAGAAAAGGGTGGATTTCAAATCGGGGCTACCAATCTGTAACTATAGCCGTTTTCGTAACCCATCGCCTCACTTTCAAGTGTCTGTAAATCATGCCAGCAGCAAGACAATTTATTACTTTTCCAAACAACTATCGTTTTGACCACTAAACAAACCGTTACACAAACATAGTTTGGCATAAAATCTTCCTCTACTTCTCAGCTTCTCAAGGGCGGAAACGCTTTTAAAATTGGGTCTACCGTTCTCGAGGGAGAGCGATTTAAGAAACCCCTCACCTGCTCTTCACTAACAGCTCTCTGTGTCAATTCTGATATTCCAAAACGGAACCGTTGGCTAGGATACTCGCAGACGCTGCAGGGCCAAAATCATGAGGAGACACTCCTCTTAGAAATGCCGTTCCAATATCAACAAATTCGCAACGGTCTCGATCAAGTTGTTTGTATAGAATTTTTTATATCTGTTATACTGTTTCCGTTTTTCACTTTCTTGTCCTCTTTATGTCCTCCTTCCGCTTTCATTGGATCTCTCAAGTGACTCAAGTGCCCCATTGTGACATCCTCACATCCAAGTGACATTCTTTGTAAGTGAAATCAAGCAATTTTTGACACAAATCAGCTAATAAATCCACTTTGCAACCACTTAGACAAGACATGTCAAGTGTTCCAGCTTCGTCTACTTCTCTGCCACTCAAATCTGGAGTTTGGAGGCAAATATGATATTCGCATGAAAAGTTACAGGAGTTTAAGTAACAGCACCAACATGAGTTTCTGTTACATTTTGGCAAGCAGTGTCTATTTTGACCAATACTGCAACAGGTTAAACAAGATTTTAGAGTGAATGGGATATTCGTCTACTTCTCTGCTATTCATAGCTGTGTGCAGAATCAAAATATTCCATACGGAACTTACGGTACAGCTGTTTTTGTAACTGCATTACCACGTGTTTTCAACCTTCCCAAACAACGGTCGTTTTGACCACTTTTGGAGCATTTTTGAGGAAAAAAGTTCCACAAGCTAAAATCTTCCCCTGCTTCTCTGCTCTTCATAGAAAAGGGTGGATTTCAAATCGGGGCTACCAATCTGTAACTATAGCCGTTTTCGTAACCCATCGCCTCACTTTCAAGTGTCTGTAAATCATGCCAGCAGCAAGGCAATTTATTACTTTCCCAAACAACTATCGTTTTGACCACTAAACAAACAGTTACACAAACATAGTTTGGCATAAAATCTTCCTCTACTTCTCAGCTTCTCAAGGGCGGAAACGCTTTTAAAATTGGGTCTACCGTTCTCGAGGGAGAGCGATTTAAGAAACCCCTCACCTGCTCTTCACTAACAGCTCTCTGTGTCAATTCTGATATTCCAAAACGGAACCGTTGGCTAGGATACTCGCAGACGCTGCAGGGCCAAAATCATGAGGAGACACTCCTCCTAGAAATGCCGTTCCAATATCAACAAATTCGCAACGGTCTCGATCAAGTTGTCTGTATAGAATATTTGATATCTGTTATACTGTTTCCGTTTCTCACTTTCTTGTCCTCTTTATGTCCTCCTTCCGCTTTCATTGGATCTCTCAAGAAACTCAAGTGCCCCATTGTGACATCCTCACATCCAAGTGACATTCTTTGTAAGTGAAATCAAGCCATGTTTGACACAAATCAGCTAATAAATCCACTTTGCAACCACTTAGACAAGACATGTCAAGTGTTCCAGCTTCGTCTACTTCTCTGCCACTCAAATCTGGAGTTTGGAGGCAAATATGATATTCGCATCAAAAGTTACAGGAGTTTAAGTAACAGCACCAACATGAGTTTCTGTTACATTTTGGCAAGCAGTGTCTATTTTGACCAATACTGCAACAGGTTAAACAAGATTTTAGAGTGAATGGGATATTCGTCTACTTCTCTGCTATTCATAGCTGTGTGCAGAATCAAAATATTCCATACGGAACTTACGGTACAGCTGTTTTTGTAACTGCATTACCACGTGTTTTCAACCTTCCCAAACAACGGTCGTTTTGACCACTTTCGGAGCATTTTTTAGGAAAAAAGTTCCACAAGCTAAAATCTTCCCCTGCTTCTCTGCTCTTCATAGAAAAGGGTGGATTTCAAATCGGGGCTACCAATCTGTAACTATAGCCGTTTTCGTAACCCATCGCCTCACTTTCAAGTGTCTGTAAATCATGCCAGCAGCAAGGCAATTTATTACTTTCCCAAACAACTATCGTTTTGACCACTAAACAAACAGTTACACAAACATAGTTTGGCATAAAATCTTCCTCTACTTCTCAGCTTCTCAAGGGCGGAAACGCTTTTAAAATTGGGTCTACCGTTCTCGAGGGAGAGCGATTTAAGAAACCCCTCACCTGCTCTTCACTAACAGCTCTCTGTGTCAATTCTGATATTCCAAAACGGAACCGTTGGCTAGGATACTCGCAGACGCTGCAGGGCCAAAATCATGAGGAGACACTCCTCCTAGAAATGCCGTTCCAATATCAACAAATTCGCAACGGTCTCGATCAAGTTGTCTGTATAGAATATTTGATATCTGTTATACTGTTTCCGTTTCTCACTTTCTTGTCCTCTTTATGTCCTCCTTCCGCTTTCATTGGATCTCTCAAGAAACTCAAGTGCCCCATTGTGACATCCTCACATCCAAGTGACATTCTTTGTAAGTGAAATCAAGCCATGTTTGACACAAATCAGCTAATAAATCCACTTTGCAACCACTTAGACAAGACATGTCAAGTGTTCCAGCTTCATCTACTTCTCTGCCACTCAAATCTGGAGTTTGGAGGCAAATATGATATTCGCATGAAAAGTTACAGGAGTTTAAGTAACAGCACCAACATGAGTTTCTGTTACATTTTGGCAAGCAGTGTCTATTTTGACCAATACTGCAACAGGTTAAACAAGATTTTAGAGTGAATGGGATATTCGTCTACTTCTCTGCTATTCATAGCTGTGTGCAGAATCAAAATATTCCATACGGAACTTACGGTACAGCTGTTTTTGTAACTGCATTACCACGTGTTTTCAACCTTCCCAAACAACGGTCGTTTTGACCACTTTCGGAGCATTTTTGAGGAAAAAAGTTCCACAAGCTAAAATCTTCCCCTGCTTCTCTGCTCTTCATAGAAAAGGGTGGATTTCAAATCGGGGCTACCAATCTGTAACTATAGCCGTTTTCGTAACCCATCGCCTCACTTTCAAGTGTCTGTAAATCATGCCAGCAGCAAGGCAATTTATTACTTTCCCAAACAACTATCGTTTTGACCACTAAACAAACAGTTACACAAACATAGTTTGGCATAAAATCTTCCTCTACTTCTCAGCTTCTCAAGGGCGGAAACGCTTTTAAAATTGGGTCTACCGTTCTCGAGGGAGAGCGATTTAAGAAACCCCTCACCTGCTCTTCACTAACAGCTCTCTGTGTCAATTCTGATATTCCAAAACGGAACCGTTGGCAAGGATACTCGCAGACGCTGCAGGGCCAAAATCATGAGGAGACACTCCTCCTAGAAATGCCGTTCCAATATCAACAAATTCGCAACGGTCTCGATCAAGTTGTCTGTATAGAATATTTGATATCTGTTATACTGTTTCCGTTTCTCACTTTCTTGTCCTCTTTATGTCCTCCTTCCGCTTTCATTGGATCTCTCAAGAAACTCAAGTGCCCCATTGTGACATCCTCACATCCAAGTGACATTCTTTGTAAGTGAAATCAAGCCATGTTTGACACAAATCAGCTAATAAATCCACTTTGCAACCACTTAGACAAGACATGTCAAGTGTTCCAGCTTCGTCTACTTCTCTGCCACTCAAATCTGGAGTTTGGAGGCAAATATGATATTCGCATGAAAAGTTACAGGAGTTTAAGTAACAGCACCAACATGAGTTTCTGTTACATTTTGGCAAGCAGTGTCTATTTTGACCAATACTGCAACAGGTTAAACAAGATTTTAGAGTGAATGGGATATTCGTCTACTTCTCTGCTATTCATAGCTGTGTGCAGAATCAAAATATTCCATACGGAACTTACGGTACAGCTGTTTTTGTAACTGCATTACCACGTGTTTTCAACCTTCCCAAACAACGGTCGTTTTGACCACTTTTGGAGCATTTTTGAGGAAAAAAGTTCCACAAGCTAAAATCTTCCCCTGCTTCTCTGCTCTTCATAGAAAAGGGTGGATTTCAAATCGGGGCTACCAATCTGTAACTATAGCCGTTTTCGTAACCCATCGCCTCACTTTCAAGTGTCTGTAAATCATGCCAGCAGCAAGGCAATTTATTACTTTCCCAAACAACTATCGTTTTGACCACTAAACAAACAGTTACACAAACATAGTTTGGCATAAAATCTTCCTCTACTTCTCAGCTTCTCAAGGGCGGAAACACTTTTAAAATTGGGTCTACCGTTCTCGAGGGAGAGCGATTTAAGAAACCCCTCACCTGCTCTTCACTAACAGCTCTCTGTGTCAATTCTGATATTCCAAAACGGAACCGTTGGCTAGGATACTCGCAGACGCTGCAGGGCCAAAATCATGAGGAGACACTCCTCCTAGAAATGCCGTTCCAATATCAACAAATTCGCAACGGTCTCGATCAAGTTGTCTGTATAGAATATTTGATATCTGTTATACTGTTTCCGTTTCTCACTTTCTTGTCCTCTTTATGTCCTCCTTCCGCTTTCATTGGATCTCTCAAGAAACTCAAGTGCCCCATTGTGACATCCTCACATCCAAGTGACATTCTTTGTAAGTGAAATCAAGCCATGTTTGACACAAATCAGCTAATAAATCCACTTTGCAACCACTTAGACAAGACATGTCAAGTGTTCCAGCTTCGTCTACTTCTCTGCCACTCAAATCTGGAGTTTGGAGGCAAATATGATATTCGCATCAAAAGTTACAGGAGTTTAAGTAACAGCACCAACATGAGTTTCTGTTACATTTTGGCAAGCAGTGTCTATTTTGACCAATACTGCAACAGGTTAAACAAGATTTTAGAGTGAATGGGATATTCGTCTACTTCTCTGCTATTCATAGCTGTGTGCAGAATCAAAATATTCCATACGGAACTTACGGTACAGCTGTTTTTGTAACTGCATTACCACGTGTTTTCAACCTTCCCAAACAACGGTCGTTTTGACCACTTTCGGAGCATTTTTTAGGAAAAAAGTTCCACAAGCTAAAATCTTCCCCTGCTTCTCTGCTCTTCATAGAAAAGGGTGGATTTCAAATCGGGGCTACCAATCTGTAACTATAGCCGTTTTCGTAACCCATCGCCTCACTTTCAAGTGTCTGTAAATCATGCCAGCAGCAAGGCAATTTATTACTTTCCCAAACAACTATCGTTTTGACCACTAAACAAACAGTTACACAAACATAGTTTGGCATAAAATCTTCCTCTACTTCTCAGCTTCTCAAGGGCGGAAACGCTTTTAAAATTGGGTCTACCGTTCTCGAGGGAGAGCGATTTAAGAAACCCCTCACCTGCTCTTCACTAACAGCTCTCTGTGTCAATTCTGATATTCCAAAACGGAACCGTTGGCTAGGATACTCGCAGACGCTGCAGGGCCAAAATCATGAGGAGACACTCCTCCTAGAAATGCCGTTCCAATATCAACAAATTCACAACGGTCTCGATCAAGTTGTCTGTATAGAATATTTGATATCTGTTATACTGTTTCCGTTTCTCACTTTCTTGTCCTCTTTATGTCCTCCTTCCGCTTTCATTGGATCTCTCAAGAAACTCAAGTGCCCCATTGTGACATCCTCACATCCAAGTGACATTCTTTGTAAGTGAAATCAAGCCATGTTTGACACAAATCAGCTAATAAATCCACTTTGCAACCACTTAGACAAGACATGTCAAGTGTTCCAGCTTCGTCTACTTCTCTGCCACTCAAATCTGGAGTTTGGAGGCAAATATGATATTCGCATGAAAAGTTACAGGAGTTTAAGTAACAGCACCAACATGAGTTTCTGTTACATTTTGGCAAGCAGTGTCTATTTTGACCAATACTGCAACAGGTTAAACAAGATTTTAGAGTGAATGGGATATTCGTCTACTTCTCTGCTATTCATAGCTGTGTGCAGAATCAAAATATTCCATACGGAACTTACGGTACAGCTGTTTTTGTAACTGCATTACCACGTGTTTTCAACCTTCCCAAACAACGGTCGTTTTGACCACTTTCGGAGCATTTTTGAGGAAAAAAGTTCCACAAGCTAAAATCTTCCCCTGCTTCTCTGCTCTTCATAGAAAAGGGTGGATTTCAAATCGGGGCTACCAATCTGTAACTATAGCCGTTTTCGTAACCCATCGCCTCACTTTCAAGTGTCTGTAAATCATGCCAGCAGCAAGGCAATTTATTACTTTCCCAAACAACTATCGTTTTGACCACTAAACAAACAGTTACACAAACATAGTTTGGCATAAAATCTTCCTCTACTTCTCAGCTTCTCAAGGGCGGAAACGCTTTTAAAATTGGGTCTACCGTTCTCGAGGGAGAGCGATTTAAGAAACCCCTCACCTGCTCTTCACTAACAGCTCTCTGTGTCAATTCTGATATTCCAAAACGGAACCGTTGGCAAGGATACTCGCAGACGCTGCAGGGCCAAAATCATGAGGAGACACTCCTCCTAGAAATGCCGTTCCAATATCAACAAATTCGCAACGGTCTCGATCAAGTTGTCTGTATAGAATATTTGATATCTGTTATACTGTTTCCGTTTCTCACTTTCTTGTCCTCTTTATGTCCTCCTTCCGCTTTCATTGGATCTCTCAAGAAACTCAAGTGCCCCATTGTGACATCCTCACATCCAAGTGACATTCTTTGTAAGTGAAATCAAGCCATGTTTGACACAAATCAGCTAATAAATCCACTTTGCAACCACTTAGACAAGACATGTCAAGTGTTCCAGCTTCGTCTACTTCTCTGCCACTCAAATCTGGAGTTTGGAGGCAAATATGATATTCGCATGAAAAGTTACAGGAGTTTAAGTAACAGCACCAACATGAGTTTCTGTTACATTTTGGCAAGCAGTGTCTATTTTGACCAATACTGCAACAGGTTAAACAAGATTTTAGAGTGAATGGGATATTCGTCTACTTCTCTGCTATTCATAGCTGTGTGCAGAATCAAAATATTCCATACGGAACTTACGGTACAGCTGTTTTTGTAACTGCATTACCACGTGTTTTCAACCTTCCCAAACAACGGTCGTTTTGACCACTTTTGGAGCATTTTTGAGGAAAAAAGTTCCACAAGCTAAAATCTTCCCCTGCTTCTCTGCTCTTCATAGAAAAGGGTGGATTTCAAATCGGGGCTACCAATCTGTAACTATAGCCGTTTTCGTAACCCATCGCCTCACTTTCAAGTGTCTGTAAATCATGCCAGCAGCAAGGCAATTTATTACTTTCCCAAACAACTATCGTTTTGACCACTAAACAAACAGTTACACAAACATAGTTTGGCATAAAATCTTCCTCTACTTCTCAGCTTCTCAAGGGCGGAAACACTTTTAAAATTGGGTCTACCGTTCTCGAGGGAGAGCGATTTAAGAAACCCCTCACCTGCTCTTCACTAACAGCTCTCTGTGTCAATTCTGATATTCCAAAACGGAACCGTTGGCTAGGATACTCGCAGACGCTGCAGGGCCAAAATCATGAGGAGACACTCCTCCTAGAAATGCCGTTCCAATATCAACAAATTCGCAACGGTCTCGATCAAGTTGTCTGTATAGAATATTTGATATCTGTTATACTGTTTCCGTTTCTCACTTTCTTGTCCTCTTTATGTCCTCCTTCCGCTTTCATTGGATCTCTCAAGAAACTCAAGTGCCCCATTGTGACATCCTCACATCCAAGTGACATTCTTTGTAAGTGAAATCAAGCCATGTTTGACACAAATCAGCTAATAAATCCACTTTGCAACCACTTAGACAAGACATGTCAAGTGTTCCAGCTTCGTCTACTTCTCTGCCACTCAAATCTGGAGTTTGGAGGCAAATATGATATTTGCATCAAAAGTTACAGGAGTTTAAGTAACAGCACCAACATGAGTTTCTGTTACATTTTGGCAAGCAGTGTCTATTTTGACCAATACTGCAACAGGTTAAACAAGATTTTAGAGTGAATGGGATATTCGTCTACTTCTCTGCTATTCATAGCTGTGTGCAGAATCAAAATATTCCATACGGAACTTACGGTACAGCTGTTTTTGTAACTGCATTACCACGTGTTTTCAACCTTCCCAAACAACGGTCGTTTTGACCACTTTCGGAGCATTTTTGAGGAAAAAAGTTCCACAAGCTAAAATCTTCCCCTGCTTCTCTGCTCTTCATAGAAAAGGGTGGATTTCAAATCGGGGCTACCAATCTGTAACTATAGCCGTTTTCGTAACCCATCGCCTCACTTTCAAGTGTCTGTAAATCATGCCAGCAGCAAGGCAATTTATTACTTTCCCAAACAACTATCGTTTTGACCACTAAACAAACAGTTACACAAACATAGTTTGGCATAAAATCTTCCTCTACTTCTCAGCTTCTCAAGGGCGGAAACGCTTTTAAAATTGGGTCTACCGTTCTCGAGGGAGAGCGATTTAAGAAACCCCTCACCTGCTCTTCACTAACAGCTTTCTGTGTCAATTCTGATATTCCAAAACGGAACTGTTGGCTAGGATACTCGCAGACGCTGCAGGGCCAAAATCATGAGGAGACACTTCTCCTAGAAATGCCGTTCCAATATCAACAAATTCGCAACGGTCTCGATCAAGTTGTCTGTATAGAATATTTGATATCTGTTATACTGTTTCTGTTTCTCACTTTCTTGTCCTCTTTATGTCCTCCTTCCGCTTTCATTGGATCTCTCAAGAAACTCAAGTGCCCCATTGTGACATCCTCACATCCAAGTGACATTCTTTGTAAGTGAAATCAAGCCATGTTTGACACAAATCAGCTAATAAATCCACTTTGCAACCACTTAGACAAGACATGTCAAGTGTTCCAGCTTCGTCTACTTCTCTGCCACTCAAATCTGGAGTTTGGAGGCAAATATGATATTCGCATCAAAAGTTACAGGAGTTTAACCTGTCTACGATACTGGTGCCCAATTGGGAATCAACCCTCCCACGTTCAGCTGAAACGGTGGCGCATGGAACGCAAAAATATTCTTAAAAATATTTAACCTCCACACATTAACAAGTCCAATAGCTCAAATGAAAGATAAACACCTTGTTCATCTAGCCAGCAAGTCAGATTTCTAAAATGTTTTACGGCGAAAACATAGCACATATATATGTAAAACCACCACCAGACACAGCTCATTTCAATAGCCAAAACATGCAATCAACAAACGCAGGATTAAAAAATAAATCGCTCACTAACCTTTTGAAAATCTTCATCAGATGACAGTAATATGACATATTACACAGTACATTTTTTTTTTTTTCAATAATATGCCATTTATATCCATAAATGTCCATTTACAGTGAGTTCACCTTCAGAAATTACTCAAAAATGCCCGCAGGAAATCTATGTAGCGCGGCAAGATAACGTAAATAGACATCATAAACTTTGACTAAATATACATGTTCTACATATAGTTAGAAAGATACACTGCTTCTTTATGCAACCGCTGTGTTAGATTTATTTTTAACGTTACAGAAATCGCACACTATTCCATATGCTGAGACAGCGCTCAGTTCCAAGCTACATTTCCACGTAAAGTTGGAGTCAACAGAAACACAGATTTAAGCATAAATATTCCCTTACCTTCGATGGTCTTCGTTCAGAATGTTCTGGAAGGCTTCATACTTACCCAATACATCGTTTGGTTTCAAGTCTTGCGTCTTTGTATTAGCTACTGCTAATAACATCAGCTGAAATGCACCCAAAACGTCCTCTGGTCCGGATAAGTTGCGCATCAAAACTTCAAAATTACACATTATATGTCGACTAAACAGGTCAAACTAAGTGCAGAAGCAAGCTTTATGATGTTTTAGACATGCAAAACAAACTTCAATTCAATCGGCCATCGTCTGCCCTTCTCTTGAGTGCTGGAAACAAAGGAATGGCTGGGACCAATTCGCGCCCATACGCACAGCCTATTCTCTCGTGGCACGCACTAATTTCACTCCCATAGGGTCAATTCTCGCGGGATTTGAACAATTCAAAGCTCTAATGAAAGAGGACATCTAGCGGAAGAGATAGAAAGTGTCCCCAGAATCATAACTGGTTGGGAAGGGTGGGGGCCATGACGTCAAAGTTGCTCCAACTTTCATGGCCACAAAAACTAGTTTGGAAGAATGCCTGCCCTGTGAGTTCTGCTATACTTACAGACATAATTCCAACGGTTTTAGAATCTTTAGAGTGTTTTCTATCCAATAATAATTTTTATTTGCATATATTAGCAATTTTTGACAGATTTTTTTTCCAGTTTACTAGGGGTACCCAATCTCTCCAAAGGGGGCGTATGTCTGCCATATCCTTAACAGGTTTTAAGTAACAGCACCAACATACCTTAAGGGAACATTTCGGCATTTCGTGTATGATCAGTGAGAAAGTCCATATTGCAAATGTACGGTCCCTTACCTGACGTCCGAAATCGTTTGTAAAATTCGCGGTCGGCGTCGGGACGTGCGGTAGGGCCGGACCTACCGGGAAGTCGTCGAATGAACTTTGTCGGACGTTCGGTTTCCGTTTTTTAAAAAAAACAAGTTTCGGACCGTTTTTCCGCCGTCCCGGACACTCCCACCAGATGGCATACGGAATCATATGGCAATTTGGCAAAACATCACGAATCGCGACGGGGCCTTATCTCAAAAACTGAAAATATTTCGAAGCCGAAACTTGGCGAGCGTAGGGTTGGCGTAACGGGCAGTTGGCCCCGAACGGGATGGCGTCTAGGCCTCGACGGTTTTTGAGCTACGGCCATTTTTCTGGGATTAAAGGCTTAAAATGGAAGTAGAGAAATTATTTTTCCACTTCAGGTCAAAGCCAAGGAGCCTCCGGTGTCAATAAAAAAAGAACCAGCCATTTATCTATCGTCATTTAAGAGAAACGGAACAATGACAAATTGGTGCTGGTCACAAATAGGCGTTTTTTTTTTTCAACGGTTACAGATCCAGTTGCAGGGTGTTCATACGAATCTTTTTAAAGTGTGCTGCGGAGCTCTGCGACATTTCTGTGATTTTCTATGATTTTCTGAAATAACACAATAACCGACCATTAGAATAGTAGGCCCAAAATGAAGCCTGCACCACAATGTCATTTGCTTTTGAGTGACAGTGAGAGAACCGTTAGGGTGAGAAGAAAAATTCCACCACATGAATGTTCCTAAGGTCCTCCCGATCTCAACAAGCCTAACCTTGACCGTGTGGCATTAACCCTTAACAGTAAAACAGTGTTTTTTGATCTCACAGATTACAGTGTCATCTCTCCCCATAGGAATACATTGCCTGCACCCCTAATTTCAACCTGAGGCCTATGTGGGTTATGAATGCCGTATGAACCTGTCTTCGGTACCAGTCCATCAGGCCACTGTGAGGTCTACCTGTGTCGATTCTAAGCTTCTTGGACCAACCGGAAGTGGTTAAAATGCCCCTAAAAGTGTTTACCCATACACTGCATGCAGTTTGATAGACATAGTGCATTCAACCCTGTGTAGTTCAGTCAATTCTTAACGTAAGGACTTAAAACTCAGGATTCTGTAACAGCATACCCCAATGAGGATATGTGTTGATTTATAACTTCCTGTCCCAACCGGAAGTGCCATAATTGGTGTCTCAGGGGCTGTTTCGAAGGGTTAAAAAATTCAGATCTGTCCAAAACTTCATATATGTGATTAGGCAACCCCCATGAACTGTAAATCAGTCATTTTTCCCAAAAAAAATCAAAGGAAAAAAAAATCGCACTAAAACACAACTTGGATGGAGGGACGTATTGGGGTGCGTAGAGACAGACAGTGGCTGCAATAGTTAGCTTTGTTGGAGCTAAAAAAGAACGGTCGGATCTAGAGTTCCGAAACTTTAGAAACCTGTTCTAGACCTCCGGGCCATGGTGCGTGGCGAGTTACGTGGCTCTAGACGGTTCTCGGATCGAGAAACAGCCTCGTACATTTGGAATAACTTCAATTCATTTTTGCATCACGAAAATGACGACGTTTAGAAAAGTCTCAGAGACGCAAGGCTAGGTGCGTTGAAACCGGCTCGGCCCATAGAGACGGACCCCAAAGTTTCTGTCCGATAGCTCGTTCAAGGACCCCGTAGCAAGGCATGGAAATAAGTGGATTTTCAGCACCAATTAGGGTTTTTCTCGGACACCAAATGACCTATCGAGCCGAAACTCGGGATTCGGGGTCGCCTCACATAGGACTTCACATAATGTCCGAACTGGACCCGCAGCTAGAACGTAACTATGTGTTTTACCTTTTTATTATGTTTTAAACTAGAGGCGCTGTGAATTATGGGACTGCTCTGACATATATGATAGTTGGCATCTAAATGAGTAGGAAAAAGTGGGTTTGGTGTCATAATGACATCTAATTGACTGATGGACACTGACTTGCTAGTTGACTTTTGTACATTTGCAATATGTTTAAACAGAGAGGGACCATCACCAAAATGGCATTCTAAAATCAACACAAAAAATGGCATCACCATAGTCTCCAGACTGTACTGAGTTCAACGAGCTATCCCGCTTGACCGTAGCTCGCTCGGTCTAGGCGCAGCAACCATTAGAATAGTAGGCCAAAAATGAAGCCTGCACCACAATGTCATTTGCTTTTGAGTGACAGTGAGAGAACCGTTAGGGTGAGAAGAAAAATTCCACCATAGGAATGTTCCTAAGGTCCTCCCGATCTGAACAAGCCTAACCTTGACCGTGTGGCATTAACCCTTAACAGTAAAACAGTGTTTTTTGATCTCACAGATTACAGTGTCATCTCTCCCCATAGGAATACATAGCCTGCACCACAAAATTCAACCTGAGGCCTATGTGGGTTATGAATGCCGTATGAACCTGTCTTCGGTACCAGTCCATCAGGCCACTATGAGGTCTACCTGTGTCGTTTCTAAGCTTCCTGGACCAACCGGAAGTGGTTAAAATGCCCCTAAAAGTGTTTACCCATACACTGCATGCAGTTTGATAGACATAGTGCATTCAACCCTGTGTAGATCAGTCAATTCTTAACGTAAAGACTTAAAACTCGGGATTCTGTAAGTGGCCATGTCAATCAAGACGTGGTGATTTATAGCTTCCTGTGCCAACCGGAAGTGCCATAATTGGTGTCTCAGGGGCTGTTTCGAAGGGTTAAAAAAGTCAGATCTGTCCAAAACTTCATATATGTGATTAGGCAACCCCCATTTTCCCAAAAAAAATCAAAGGAAAAAAAAATTGCACTAAAACACAACTTGGATGGAGGGACGTATTGGGGTGCGTAGAGACAGACAGTGACTCCAATAGTTAGCTTTGTTGGAGCTAAAAAAGAACGGTCGGACCTAGAGTTCCGAAACTTTAGAAACCTGTTCTAGACCTCCGGGCCATGGTGCGTGGCGAGTTACGTGGCTCTAGACGGTTCTCGGACCGAGAAACAGCCTCGTACATTTGCAATAACTTCAATTCATTTTTGCATCACGAAAATGACGACGTTTAGAAAAGTCTCAGAGACGCAAGGCTAGGTGCGTTGAAACCGGCTCGGCCCATAGAGACGGACCCCAACGTTTCTGTCCGATAGCTTGTTCAAGGACCCCGTAGCAAGGCATGGAAATAAGAGGATTTTCAGCACCAATTAGGGTTTTTCTCGGACACCAAATGACCTATCGAGCCGAAACTCGGGATTCGGGGTCGCCTCACGTAGGCCTTCGCATAATGTCCGAACTGGACCCGCAGCTAGAACGTAACTATGTGTTTTACCTTTTTATTATGTTTTCAACTGAAGGCGCTGTGAATTATGGGCCTGCTCTGACATATGTGATAGTTGGCTACTAAATGAGTAGGAAAAAGTGGGTTTGGTGTCAATTGATATCCGTTTGGTGTCATAATGACATCTAATTGACTGATGGACACTGACTTGCTAGTTGACTTTTGTACATTTGCAATATGTTTAAACGGAGAGGGACCATCACCAAAATGGCATTCTGAAATCAACACAAAAAATGGCATCACCATAGTCTCCAGACTGTGCCGAGTTCAAGGAGACGCCCCGCTTGACCGTAGCTCGTTCTGAGTGCAGCAAACTTGAAAAAAAGAAGGCCCAAAATGAAGCCTTCACCACAATGTCATTTGATTTTGGGTGGCAGTGAGAGAACCGTTAGGGTGAGAAGCACAATTCCACCACATGAATGTTCCTAAGGTCCTCCCGATCTGAACAAGCCTAACCTTGACCGTGTGGCATTAACCCTTCACAGTAAAACAGGGTTTTTTGATCTCACAGATTACAGTGACATCTCTCCCCATAGGAATACATAGCCTGCACCACAAAATTCAACCTGAAGCCTATATGGGTTATGAATGCCGTATGAACCTGTCTTCGGTACCAGTCCATCAGGCCACTATGAGGTCTACCTGGGTCGAATCTAAGCTTCCTGGAGCAACCGGAAGTGGTTAAAATGCCCCTAAAAGTGTTTACCCATACACTGCATGCAGTTTGATAGACATAGTGCATTCAACCCTGTGTAGATCAGTCAATTCTTAACGTAAAGACTTAAAACTCAGGATTCTGTAAGTGGCCATGTAAATCAAGACATGTGTTTACTTATAGCTTCCTGTGCCAACCGGAAGTGCCTTTAATTGGGTCACACTCTCTGTTTCGAAGGGTTAAAAAAGTCACATCTCTCCAAAACTTCATATGTGTGACTAGGTAACCCTTCTGAACTGTAAATCAGTCATTAATCCCAACAGATGTCAAAGAAAAGCTCCCTCACACACACACAGGAAGGATGGAGTGATAAAGTGCGGTGCTTAAAGACACAGAGAGCAGGAAATGGCATTACCATAATCCCTAGGCCGTACCGAGTTCAGCGAGATATCCCGCTTGACCGTAGCTCGCTCGGTCTAGGCGCAGCGAGCATTAGAATAGAAGGCCCAAAATGAAGCCTGCACCACAATGTCATTTGCTTTTGGGTGACAGTGAGAGAACCGTTAGAGTGAGAAGAAAAATTGCACCACATGAATGTTCCTAAGGTCCTCCCGATCTGAACAAGCCTAACCTTGACCGTGTGGCATTAACCCTTAACAGTAAAACAGTGTTTTTTGATCTCACAGATTACAGTGTCATCTCTCCCCATAGGAATACATTGCCTGCACCCCTAATTTCAACCTGAGGCCTATGTGGGTTATGAATGCCGTATGAACCTGTCTTCGGTACCAGTCCATCAGGCCACTATGAAGTCTACCTGTGTTGATTCTAAGCTTCCTGGACCAACCGGAAGTGGTTAAAATGCCCCTAAAAGTGTTTACCCATACACTGCATGCAGTTTGATAGACATAAAATCAAATCAAATCAAATCAAATTTTATTTGTCACATACACATGGTTAGCAGATGTTAATGCGAGTGTAGCGAAATGCTTGTGCTTCTAGTTCCGACAATGCAGTAATAACAAGTAATCTAACTAACAATTCCAAAACTACTGTCTTGTACACAGTGTAAGGGGATAAAGAATATGTACATAAGGATATATGAATGAGTGATGGTACAGAGCAGCATAGGCAAGATACAGTAGATGGTATCGGGTACAGTATGTACAAATGAGATGAGTATGTAAACAAAGTGGCATAGTATAGTATAAAGTGGCTAGTGATACATGTATTACATAAGGATACCGTCGATGATATAGAGTACAGTATATACGTATGCATATGAGATGAATAATGTAGGGTAAGTAACATTTATATAAGGTAGCATTGTTTAAAGTGGCTAGTGATATATTTACATCATTTCCCATCAATTCCCATTATTAAAGTGGCTGGAGTTGAGTCAGTGTCAGTGTGTTGGCAGCAGCCACTCAGTGTTAGTGGTGGCTGTTTAACAGTCTGATGGCCTTGAGATAGAAGCTGTTTTTCAGTCTCTCGGTCCCAGCTTTGATGCACCTGTACTGACCTCGCCTTCTGGATGATAGCGGGGTGAACAGGCAGTGGCTCGGGTGGTTGATGTCCTTGATGATCTTTATGGCCTTCCTGTGACATCGGGTGGTGTAGGTGTCCTGGAGGGCAGGTAGTTTGCCCCCGGTGATGCGTTGTGCAGACCTCACTACCCTCTGGAGAGCCTTACGGTTGAGGGCGGTGCAGTTGCCATACCAGGCGGTGATACAGCCCGCCAGGATGCTCTCGATTGTGCATCTGTAGAAGTTTGTGAGTGCTTTTGGTGACAAGCCGAATTTCTTCAGCCTCCTGAGGTTGAAGAGGCGCTGCTGCGCCTTCTTCACGATGCTGTCTGTGTGAGTGGACCAATTCAGTTTGTCTGTGATGTGTATGCCGAGGAACTTAAAACTTGCTACCCTCTCCACTACTGTTCCATCGATGTGGATAGGGGGGTGTTCCCTCTGCTGTTTCCTGAAGTCCACAATCATCTCCTTAGTTTTGTTGACGTTGAGTGTGAGGTTGTTTTCCTGACACCACACTCCGAGGGCCCTCACCTCCTCCCTGTAGGCCGTCTCATCGTTGTTGGTAATCAAGCCTACCACTGTTGTGTCGTCCGCAAACTTGATGATTGAGTTGGAGGCGTGCGTGGCCACGCAGTCGTGGGTGAACAGGGAGTACAGGAGAGGGCTCAGAACGCAACCTTGTGGGGCCCCAGTGTTGAGGATCAGCGGGGAGGAGATGTTGTTGCCTACCCTCACCACCTGGGGGCGGCCCGTCAGGAAGTCCAGTACCCAGTTGCACAGGGCGGGGTCGAGACCCAGGGTCTCGAGCTTGATGACGAGCTTGGAGGGTACTATGGTGTTGAATGCCGAGCTGTAGTCGATGAACAGCATTCTCACATAGGTATTCCTCTTGTCCAGATGGGTTAGGGCAGTGTGCAGTGTGGTTGAGATTGCATCGTCTGTGGACCTATTTGGGCGGTAAGCAAATTGGAGTGGGTCTAGGGTGTCAGGTAGGGTGGAGGTGATATGGTCCTTGACTAGTCTCTCAAAGCACTTCATGATGACGGATGTGAGTGCTACGGGGCGGTAGTCATTTAGCTCAGTTACCTTAGCTTTCTTGGGAACAGGAACAATGGTGGCCCTCTTGAAGCATGTGGGAACAGCAGACTGGTATAGGGATTGATTGAATATGTCCGTAAACACACCGGCCAGCTGGTCTGCGCATGCTCTGAGGGCGCGGCTGGGGATGCCATCTGGGCCTGCAGCCTTGCGAGGGTTAACACGTTTAAATGTCTTACTCACCTCGGCTGCAGTGAAGGAGAGACCGCATGTTTTCGTTGCAGGCCGTGTCAGTGGCACTGTATTGTCCTCAAAGCGGGCAAAAAAGTTATTTAGTCTGCCTGGGAGCAAGACATCCTGGTCCGTGACTGGGCTGGGTTTCTTCCTGTAGTCCGTGATTGACTGTAGACCCTGCCACATGCCTCTTGTGTCTGAGCCGTTGAATTGAGATTCTACTTTGTCTCTGTACTGGCGCTTAGCTTGTTTGATAGCCTTGCGGAGGGAATAGCTGCACTGTTTGTATTCGGTCATGTTACCAGACACCTTGCCCTGATTAAAAGCAGTGGTTCGCGCTTTCAGTTTCACACGAATGCTGCCATCAATCCACGGTTTCTGGTTAGGGAATGTTTTAATCGTTGCTATGGGAACGACATCTTCAACGCACGTTCTAATGAACTCGCACACCGAATCAGCGTATTCGTCAATGTTGTTATCTGACGCAATACGAAACATCTCCCAGTCCACGTGATGGAAGCAGTCTTGGAGTGTGGAGTCAGCTTGGTCGGACCAGCGTTGGACAGACCTCAGCGTGGGAGCCTCTTGTTTTAGTTTCTGTCTGTAGGCAGGGATCAACAAAATGGAGTCGTGGTCAGCTTTTCCGAAAGGGGGGCGGGGCAGGGCCTTATATGCGTCGCGGAAGTTAGAGTAACAATGGTCCAAGGTCTTTCCTCCCCTGGTTGCGCAATCGATATGCTGATAAAATTTGGGGAGTCTTGTTTTCAGATTAGCCTTGTTAAAATCCCCAGCTACAATGAATGCAGCCTCCGGATAAATTGTTTCCAGTTTGCAGAGAGTTAAATAAAGTTCGTTCAGAGCCATCGATGTGTCTGCTTGGGGGGGGATATATACGGCTGTGATTATAATCGAAGAGAATTCTCTTGGTAGATAATGCGGTCTACATTTGATTGTGAGGAATTCTAAATCAGGTGAACAGAAGGATTTGAGTTCCTGTATGTTTCTTTCATCGCACCATGTCACGTTAGTCATAAGGCATACGCCCCCGCCCCTCTTTTTACCAGAAAGATGTTTTTTCCTGTCTGCGCGATGCGTGGAGAAACCTGTTGGCTGCACCGCTTCGGATAGCGTCTCTCCAGTAAGCCACGTTTCCGTGAAGCAAAGAACGTTACAGTCTCTGATGTCCCTCTGGAATGCTACCCTTGCTCGGATTTCATCAACCTTGTTGTCAAGAGACTGGACATTGGCAAGAAGAATGCTAGGGAGTGGTGCGCGCTGTGCCCGTCTCCGGAGTCTGACCAGAAGACCGCCTCGTTTCCCTCTCTTTCGGAGTCGTTTTTTTGGGTCGCTGCATAGGATCCACTCCGTTGTCCTGTTTGTAAGGCAGAACACAGGATCCGCGTCGCGAAAAACATATTCTTGGTCGTACTGATGGTGAGTTGATGCTAATCTTATATTCAGTAGTTCTTCTCGACTGTATGTAATGAAACCTAAGATGACCTGGGGTACTAATGTAAGAAATAACACGTAAAAAAACAAAAAACTGCATAGTTTCCTAGGAACGCGAAGCGAGGCGGCCATCTCTGTCGGCGCCGGAAGTCCTGTGTGCGCCGGAAGTCCTGTGTAGTGCATTAAACCCTGTGTAGATCAGTCAATTCTTAACGTAAGGACTTAAAACTCAGGATTCTGTAACAGCATACCCCAATGAGGATATGTGTTGATTTATAACTTCCTGTGCCAACCGGAAGTGCCATAATTGGTGTCTCAGGGGCTGTTTCGAAGGGTTAAAAAAGTCTGATCTTTCCAAAACTTCATATGTGTGATTAGGCAACCCCCATGAACTGTAAATCAGTCATTTTTCCCAAAAAAATTCAAAGGAAAAAAAAATCACACTAAAACACAACTTGGAAGGAGGGACGTATTGGGGTCCGTAGAGACAGACAGTGGCTCCAATAGTTAGCTTTGTTGGAGCTAAAAAAGAACCGTCGGACCTAGAGTTCCGAAACTTTAGAAACCTGTTCTAGACCTCCCGTAGATGGTGCGTGGTGAGTTACGTGGCTCTAGAAGGTTCTCGGACCGAGAAACAGCCTCGTACATTTGAAATAACTTCAATTCATTTTTGCATCACGAAAATGACGACATTTAGAAATGTCCCAGAGTCGCAAGACTAGGTGCATTGCGAACGTCTCGGCCCATATAGACAGACCCCAACGTTTCTGTCCGATAGCTCATTCAAGGACCCCGTAGCAAGTCATGGAAAATAGTGGATTTTCAGCACCAATTAGGGTTTTTCTCGGACACCAAATGACCTATCGAGCCGAAACTTGGGATTCGGGGTCGCCTCAGCTAGGCCAACACATAACATAAGAAATGGACCCGCAGCTAGAACGTAACTACGTGTTTTATGTTTTTTTTATGGTTTGAACCGAAGGCGTTGTGAATTTTGGGCCAGCTCTGAAGTATGTAATAGTTGGCTACTAAACGAGTTGGAAAAAGTGGGTTTGGTGTCAGTTTGTATCAGTTTGGTGTCAGAATGATATCTAATTGACTGATGGACTCTTGTCCACTTGACTCTTGTACATTTGCAATATGATCCTATAGTGAAAAAACATCACCAAAAGCGACATTCTGAAATCAACCCAAACGAGCGATTGAGATGACCCAGAATCACTGCAAAGCCATCCCGAGTTCATCGGGCCAGTCAATTTCACATTCCTGCAAGATTTTTATAGCATGACAAATTCGTGATGGTACCTGCCCTTTAAAACATATTGCAAATGCACAGTGACTTTGAAATAGTAAGAAACAAAAAAAAATACATCTAAAAAATTTTGAGCATGACAAATTCGTGATGGTACCTGCCCATTGAAACATATTGCAAATGCACAGTGACTTTGAAAAAGTAAGGAAACATAAACAAAAAAACATCAACAAATGTTTTAGGTAACCAGTTGCATATTTTAGATCACAAGATGACAAAGGTATAGTTTGAGCAAAGTAAAGCTTGAATTTATAGCATGACAAATTCGTGATGGTACCTGCCCTTTAAAACATATTGCAAATGCACAGTGACTTTGAAAAAGTAAGAAACAAAAAAAAATACATCTAAAAAATTTTGAGCATGACAAATTCGTGATGGTACCTGCCCATTGAAACATATTGCAAATGCACAGTGACTTTGAAAAAGTAAGGAAACATAAACAAATTCGTGATGGTACCTGCCCATTAAAACATATTCCAAATGCACAGTGACTTTGAAAAAGTAAGGAAACAAAAAAAAATACATCAAAAAAATTTTGAGCATGACAAATTCGTGATGGTACCTGCCCATTGAAACATATTGCAAATGCACAGTGACTTTGAAAAAGTAAGGAAACATAAACAAAAAAACATCCCAAAAATTTTTGGGTAACCAGCTGCATATTTTAGATCACAAGCTTGAATTTTGAGCATGACAAATTCGTGATGGTACCTGCCCATTAAAACATATTGCAAATGCACAGTGACTTTGAAAAAGTAAGAAACAAAAAAAAATACATCTAAAATTTTTTGAGCATGACAAATTCGTGATGGTACCTGCCCATTGAAACATATTGCAAATGCACAGTGACTTTGAAAAAGTAAGGAAACATAAACAAAAAAACATCAACACATTTTTTGGGTAACCAGTTGCATATTTTAGATCACAAGATGACAAAGGTATAGTTTGAGCAAAGTAAAGCTTGAATTTTGAGCATGACAAATTCGTGATGGTACCTGCCCATTAAAACATATTGCAAATGCACAGTGACTTTGAAAAAGTAAGAAACCCAAAAAAATACATCTAAAAAATTTTGAGCATGACAAATTCGTGATGGTACCTGCCCATTGAAACATATTGCAAATGCACAGTGACTTTGAAAAAGTAAGGAAACATAAACAAAAAAACATCAACAAATTTTTTGGGTAACCAGTTGCATATTTTAGATCACAAGATGACAAAGGTATAGTTTGAGCAAAGTAAAGCTTGAATTTATAGCATGACAAATTCGTGATGGTACCTGCCCATTAAAACATATTGCAAATGCACAGTGACTTTGAAAAAGTAAGAAACAAAAAAAAATACATCTAAAAAATTTTGAGCATGACAAATTCGTGATGGTACCTGTCCATTGAAACATATTGCAAATGCACAGTGACTTTGAAAAAGTAAGGAAACATAAACAAAAAAACATCCCAAAAATGTTTGGGTAACCAGCTGCATATTTTAGATCACAAGCTTGAATTTTGAGCATGACAAATTCGTGATGGTACCTGCCCATTAAAACATATTGCAAATGCACAGTGACTTTGAAAAAGTAAGGAAACAAAAAAAAATACATCTAAAAAATTTTGAGCATGACAAATTCGTGATGGTACCTGCCCATTGAAACATATTGCAAATGCACAGTGACTTTGAAAAAGTAAGGAAACATAAACAAATTCGTGATGGTACCTGCCCTTTAAAACATATTGCAAATGCACAGTGACTTTGAAAAAGTAAGGAAACATAAACAAATTCGTGATGGTACCTGCCCTTTAAAACATATTGCAAATGCACAGTGACTTTGAAATAGTAAGAAACAAAAAAAAATACATCTAAAAAATTTTGAGCATGACAAATTCGTGATGGTACCTGCCCATTGAAACATATTGCAAATGCACAGTGACTTTGAAAAAGTAAGGAAACATAAACAAAAAAACATCAACAAATGTTTTAGGTAACCAGTTGCATATTTTAGATCACAAGATGACAAAGGTATAGTTTGAGCAAAGTAAAGCTTGAATTTATAGCATGACAAATTCGTGATGGTACCTGCCCTTTAAAACATATTGCAAATGCACAGTGACTTTGAAAAAGTAAGAAACAAAAAAAAATACATCTAAAAAATTTTGAGCATGACAAATTCGTGATGGTACCTGCCCATTGAAACATATTGCAAATGCACAGTGACTTTGAAAAAGTAAGGAAACATAAACAAAAAAACATCAACAAATGTTTTAGGTAACCAGTTGCATATTTTAGATCACAAGATGACAAAGGTATAGTTTGAGCAAAGTAAAGCTTGAATTTATAGCATGACAAATTCGTGATGGTACCTGCCCTTTAAAACATATTGCAAATGCACAGTGACTTTGAAAAAGTAAGAAACAAAAAAAAATACATCAAAAAATTTTTGAGCATGACAAATTCGTGATGGTACCTGCCCATTGAAACATATTGCAAATGCACAGTGACTTTGAAAAAGTAAGGAAACATAAACAAATTCGTGATGGTACCTGCCCATTAAAAAATATTCCAAATGCACAGTGACTTTGAAAAAGTAAGGAAACAAAAAAAAATACATCTAAAAAATTTTGAGCATGACAAATTCGTGATGGTACCTGCCCATTGAAACATATTGCAAATGCACAGTAACTTTGAAAAAGTAAGGAAACATAAACAAAAAAACATCCCAAAAATTTTTGGGTAACCAGCTGCATATTTTAGATCACAAGCTTGAATTTTGAGCATGACAAATTCGTGATGGTACCTGCCCATTGAAACATATTGCAAATGCACAGTGACTTTGAAAAAGTAAGGAAACATAAACAAATTCGTGATGGTACCTGCCCTTTAAAACATATTGCAAATGCACAGTGACTTTGAAAAAGTAAGGAAACATAAACAAATTCGTGATGGTACCTGCCCTTTAAAACATATTGCAAATGCACAGTGACTTTGAAAAAGTAAGAAACAAAAAAAAATACATCTAAAAAATTTTGAGCATGACAAATTCGTGATGGTACCTGCCCATTGAAACATATTGCAAATGCACAGTGACTTTGAAAAAGTAAGGAAACATAAACAAAAAAACATCAACAAATGTTTTAGGTAACCAGTTGCATATTTTAGATCACAAGATGACAAAGGTATAGTTTGAGCAAAGTAAAGCTTGAATTTATAGCATGACAAATTCGTGATGGTACCTGCCCTTTAAAACATATTGCAAATGCACAGTGACTTTGAAAAAGTAAGAAACAAAAAAAAATACATCTAAAAAATTTTGAGCATGACAAATTCGTGATGGTACCTGCCCATTGAAACATATTGCAAATGCACAGTGACTTTGAAAAAGTAAGGAAACATAAACAAAAAAACATCAACAAATGTTTTAGGTAACCAGTTGCATATTTTAGATCACAAGATGACAAAGGTATAGTTTGAGCAAAGTAAAGCTTGAATTTATAGCATGACAAATTCGTGATGGTACCTGCCCTTTAAAACATATTGCAAATGCACAGTGACTTTGAAAAAGTAAGAAACAAAAAAAAATACATCAAAAATTTTTTGAGCATGACAAATTCGTGATGGTACCTGCCCATTGAAACATATTGCAAATGCACAGTGACTTTGAAAAAGTAAGGAAACATAAACAAATTCGTGATGGTACCTGCCCATTAAAACATATTCCAAATGCACAGTGACTTTGAAAAAGTAAGGAAACAAAAAAAAATACATCTAAAAAATTTTGAGCATGACAAATTCGTGATGGTACCTGCCCATTGAAACATATTGCAAATGCACAGTAACTTTGAAAAAGTAAGGAAACATAAACAAAAAAACATCCCAAAAATTTTTGGGTAACCAGCTGCATATTTTAGATCACAAGCTTGAATTTTGAGCATGACAAATTCGTGATGGTACCTGCCCATTGAAACATATTGCAAATGCACAGTAACTTTGAAAAAGTAAGGAAACATAAACAAAAAAACATCAACACATTTTTTGGGTAACCAGTTGCATATTTTAGATCACAAGATGACAAAGGTATAGTTTGAGCAAAGTAAAGCTTGAATTTTGAGCATGACAAATTCGTGATGGTACCTGCCCATTAAAACATATTGCAAATGCACAGTGACTTTGAAAAAGTAAGAAACCAAAAAAAATACATCTAAAAAATTTTGAGCATGACAAATTCGTGATGGTACCTGCCCATTGAAACATATTGCAAATGCACAGTGACTTTGAAAAAGTAAGGAAACATAAACAAAAAAACATCAACAAATTTTTTGGGTAACCAGTTGCATATTTTAGATCACAAGATGACAAAGGTATAGTTTGAGCAAAGTAAAGCTTGAATTTATAGCATGACAAATTCGTGATGGTACCTGCCCATTAAAACATATTGCAAATGCACAGTGACTTTGAAAAAGTAAGAAACAAAAAAAAATACATCTAAAAATTTTTGAGCATGACAAATTCGTGATGGTACCTGCCCATTGAAACATATTGCAAATGCACAGTGACTTTGAAAAAGTAAGGAAACATAAACAAAAAAACATCCCAAAAATTTTTGGGTAACCAGCTGCATATTTTAGATCACAAGCTTGAATTTTGAGCATGACAAATTCGTGATGGTACCTGCCCATTAAAACATATTGCAAATGCACAGTGACTTTGAAAAAGTAAGGAAACAAACAAAAAATACATCTAAAAAATTTTGAGCATGACAAATTCGTGATGGTACCTGCCCATCGAAACATATTGCAAATGCACAGTGACTTTGAAAAAGTAAGGAAACATAAACAAATTCGTGATGGTACCTGCCCTTTAAAACATATTGCAAATGCACAGTGACTTTGAAAAAGTAAGAAACAAAAAAAAATACATCTAAAAAATTTTGAGCATGACAAATTCGTGATGGTACCTGCCCATTGAAACATATTGCAAATGCACAGTGACTTTGAAAAAGTAAGGAAACATAAACAAAAAAACATCAACACATTTTTTGGGTAACCAGTTGCATATTTTAGATCACAAGATGACAAAGGTATAGTTTGAGCAAAGTAAAGCTTGAATTTTGAGCATGACAAATTCGTGATGGTACCTGCCCATTAAAACATATTGCAAATGCACAGTGACTTTGAAAAAGTAAGAAACAAAAAAAAATACATCTAAAAATTTTTGAGCATGACAAATTCGTGATGGTACCTGCCCATTGAAACATATTGCAAATGCACAGTGACTTTGAAAAAGTAAGGAAACATAAACAAAAAAACATCCCAAAAAATTTTGGGTAACCAGCTGCATATTTTAGATCACAAGCTTGAATTTTGAGCATGACAAATTCGTGATGGTACCTGCCCATTAAAACATATTGCAAATGCACAGTGACTTTGAAAAAGTAAGGAAACAAAAAAAAATACATCTAAAAATTTTTGAGCATGACAAATTCGTGATGGTACCTGCCCATTGAAACATATTGCAAATGCACAGTGACTTTGAAAAAGTAAGGAAACATAAACAAATTCGTGATGGTACCTGCCCTTTAAAACATATTGCAAATGCACAGTGACTTTGAAAAAGTAAAAAACAAAAAAAAATACATCTAAAAAATGTTGAGCATGACAAATTCGTGATGGTACCTGCCCATTGAAACATATTGCAAATGCACAGTGACTTTGAAAAAGTAAGGAAACATAAACAAAAAAACATCAACAAATGTTTTAGGTAACCAGTTGCATATTTTAGATCACAAGATGACAAAGGTATAGTTTGAGCAAAGTAAAGCTTGAATTTATAGCATGACAAATTCGTGATGGTACCTGCCCTTTAAAACATATTGCAAATGCACAGTGACTTTGAAAAAGTAAGAAACAAAAAAAAATACATCTAAAAAATTTTGAGCATGACAAATTCGTGATGGTACCTGCCCATTGAAACATATTGCAAATGCACAGTGACTTTGAAAAAGTAAGGAAACATAAACAAAAAAACATAAACAAATGTTTTAGGTAACCAGTTGCATATTTTAGATCACAAGATGACAAAGGTATAGTTTGAGCAAAGTAAAGCTTGAATTTATAGCGTGACAAATTCGTGATGGTACCTGCCCTTTAAAACATATTGCAAATGCACAGTGACTTTGAAAAAGTAAGAAACAAAAAAAAATACATCTAAAAATTTTTGAGCATGACAAATTCGTGATGGTACCTGCCCATTGAAACATATTGCAAATGCACAGTGACTTTGAAAAAGTAAGGAAACATAAACAAATTCGTGATGGTACCTGCCCATTAAAACATATTCCAAATGCACAGTGACTTTGAAAAAGTAAGGAAACAAAAAAAAATACATCTAAAAAATTTTGAGCATGACAAATTCGTGATGGTACCTGCCCATTGAAACATATTGCAAATGCACAGTGACTTTGAAAAAGTAAGGAAACATAAACAAAAAAACATCCCAAAAATTTTTGGGTAACCAGCTGCATATTTTAGATCACAAGCTTGAATTTTGAGCATGACAAATTCGTGATGGTACCTGCCCATTAAAACATATTGCAAATGCACAGTGACTTTGAAAAAGTAAGAAACAAAAAAAAATACATCTAAAATTTTTTGAGCATGACAAATTCGTGATGGTACCTGCCCATTGAAACATATTGCAAATGCACAGTGACTTTGAAAAAGTAAGGAAACATAAACAAAAAAACATCAACACATTTTTTGGGTAACCAGTTGCATATTTTAGATCACAAGATGACAAAGGTATAGTTTGAGCAAAGTAAAGCTTGAATTTTGAGCATGACAAATTCGTGATGGTACCTGCCCATTAAAACATATTGCAAATGCACAGTGACTTTGAAAAAGTAAGAAACCCAAAAAAATACATCTAAAAAATTTTGAGCATGACAAATTCGTGATGGTACCTGCCCATTGAAACATATTGCAAATGCACAGTGACTTTGAAAAAGTAAGGAAACATAAACAAAAAAACATCAACAAATTTTTTGGGTAACCAGTTGCATATTTTAGATCACAAGATGACAAAGGTATAGTTTGAGCAAAGTAAAGCTTGAATTTATAGCATGACAAATTCGTGATGGTACCTGCCCATTAAAACATATTGCAAATGCACAGTGACTTTGAAAAAGTAAGAAACAAAAAAAAATACATCTAAAAAATTTTGAGCATGACAAATTCGTGATGGTACCTGCCCATTGAAACATATTGCAAATGCACAGTGACTTTGAAAAAGTAAGGAAACATAAACAAAAAAACATCCAAAAAATGTTTGGGTAACCAGCTGCATATTTTAGATCACAAGCTTGAATTTTGAGCATGACAAATTCGTGATGGTACCTGCCCATTAAAACATATTGCAAATGCACAGTGACTTTGAAAAAGTAAGGAAACAAAAAAAAATACATCTAAAAATTTTTGAGCATGACAAATTCGTGATGGTACCTGCCCATTGAAACATATTGCAAATGCACAGTGACTTTGAAAAAGTAAGGAAACATAAACAAATTCGTGATGGTACCTGCCCTTTAAAACATATTGCAAATGCACAGTGACTTTGAAAAAGTAAGAAACAAAAAAGAAATACATCTAAAAAATTTTGAGCATGACAAATTCGTGATGGTACCTGCCCATTGAAACATATTGCAAATGCACAGTGACTTTGAAAAAGTAAGGAAACATAAACAAAAAAACATCAACAAATGTTTTAGGTAACCAGTTGCATATTTTAGATCACAAGATGACAAAGGTATAGTTTGAGCAAAGTAAAGCTTGAATTTATAGCATGACAAATTCGTTATTGGTACCTGCCCTTTAAAACATATTGCAAATGCACAGTGACTTTGAAAAAGTAAGAAACAAAAAAAAATACATCTAAAAAATTTTGAGCATGACAAATTCGTGATGGTACCTGCCCATTGAAACATATTGCAAATGCACAGTGACTTTGAAAAAGTAAGGAAACATAAACAAAAAAACATCAACAAATGTTTTAGGTAACCAGTTGCATATTTTAGATCACAAGATGACAAAGGTATAGTTTGAGCAAAGTAAAGCTTGAATTTATAGCGTGACAAATTCGTGATGGTACCTGCCCTTTAAAACATATTGCAAATGCACAGTGACTTTGAAAAAGTAAGAAACAAAAAAAAATACATCTAAAAAATTTTGAGCATGACAAATTCGTGATGGTACCTGCCCATTGAAACATATTGCAAATGCACAGTGACTTTGAAAAAGTAAGGAAACATAAACAAAAAAACATCCCAAAAATTTTTGGGTAACCAGCTGCATATTTTAGATCACAAGCTTGAATTTTGAGCATGACAAATTCGTGATGGTACCTGCCCATTAAAACATATTGCAAATGCACAGTGACTTTGAAAAAGTAAGAAACAAAAAAAAATACATCTAAAATGTTTTGAGCATGACAAATTCGTGATGGTACCTGCCCATTGAAACATATTGCAAATGCACAGTGACTTTGAAAAATTAAGGAAACATAAACAAAAAAACATCAACACATTTTTTGGGTAACCAGTTGCATATTTTAGATCACAAGATGACAAAGGTATAGTTTGAACAAAGTAAAGCTTGAATTTTGAGCATGACAAATTCGTGATGGTACCTGCCCATTAAAACATATTGCAAATGCACAGTGACTTTGAAAAAGTAAGAAACAAAAAAAAATACATCTAAAAAATTTTGAGCATGACAAATTCGTGATGGTACCTGCCCATTGAAACATATTGCAAATGCACAGTGACTTTGAAAAAGTAAGGAAACATAAACAAAAAAACATCCAAAAAATTTTTGGGTAACCAGCTGCATATTTTAGATCACAAGCTTGAATTTTGAGCATGACAAATTCGTGATGGTACCTGCCCATTAAAACATATTGCAAATGCACAGTGACTTTGAAAAAGTAAGGAAACAAAAAAAAATACATCTAAAAAATTTTGAGCATGACAAATTCGTGATGGTACCTGCCCATTGAAACATATTGCAAATGCACAGTGACTTTGAAAAAGTAAGGAAACATAAACAAATTCGTGATGGTACCTGCCCTTTAAAACATATTGCAAATGCACAGTGACTTTGAAAAAGTAAGAAACAAAAAAGAAATACATCTAAAAAATTTTGAGCATGACAAATTCGTGATGGTACCTGCCCATTGAAACATATTGCAAATGCACAGTGACTTTGAAAAAGTAAGGAAACATAAACAAAAAAACATCAACAAATGTTTTAGGTAACCAGTTGCATAATTTAGATCACAAGATGACAAAGGTATAGTTTGAGCAAAGTAAAGCTTGAATTTATAGCATGACAAATTCGTGATGGTACCTGCCCTTTAAAACATATTGCAAATGCACAGTGAATTTGAAAAAGTAAGAAACAAAAAAAAATACATCTAAAAAATTTTGAGCATGACAAATTCGTGATGGTACCTGCCCATTGAAACATATTGCAAATGCACAGTGACTTTGAAAAAGTAAGGAAACATAAACAAATTCGTGATGGTACCTGCCCATTAAAACATATTCCAAATGCACAGTGACTTTGAAAAAGTAAGGAAACAAAAAAAAATACATCTAAAAAATTTTGAGCATGACAAATTCGTGATGGTACCTGCCCATTGAAACATATTGCAAATGCACAGTGACTTTGAAAAAGTAAGGAAACATAAACAAAAAAACATCCCAAAAATTTTTGGGTAACCAGCTGCATATTTTAGATCACAAGCTTGAATTTTGAGCATGACAAATTCGTGATGGTACCTGCCCATTAAAACATATTGCAAATGCACAGTGACTTTGAAAAAGTAAGAAACAAAAAAAAATACATCTAAAATTTTTTGAGCATGACAAATTCGTGATGGTACCTGCCCATTGAAACATATTGCAAATGCACAGTAACTTTGAAAAAGTAAGGAAACATAAACAAAAAAACATCAACACATTTTTTGGGTAACCAGTTGCATATTTTAGATCACAAGATGACAAAGGTATAGTTTGAGCAAAGTAAAGCTTGAATTTTGAGCATGACAAATTCGTGATGGTACCTGCCCATTACAACATATTGCAAATGCACAGTGACTTTGAAAAAGTAAGAAACCAAAAAAAATACATCTAAAAAATTTTGAGCATGACAAATTCGTGATGGTACCTGCCCATTGAAACATATTGCAAATGCACAGTGACTTTGAAAAAGTAAGGAAACATAAACAAAAAAACATCCCAAAAATTTTTGGGTAACCAGCTGCATATTTTAGATCACAAGCTTGAATTTTGAGCATGACAAATTCGTGATGGTACCTGCCCATTGAAACATATTGCAAATGCACAGTGACTTTGAAAAAGTAAGGAAACATAAACAAATTCGTGATGGTACCTGCCCATTAAAACATATTGCAAATGCACAGTGACTTTGAAAAAGTAAGAAACAAAAAAGAAATACATCTAAAAAATTTTGAGCATGACAAATTCGTGATGGTACCTGCCCATTGAAACATATTGCAAATGCACAGTGACTTTGAAAAAGTAAGGAAACATAAACAAAAAAACATCAACAAATGTTTTAGGTAACCAGTTGCATATTTTAGATCACAAGATGACAAAGGTATAGTTTGAGCAAAGTAAAGCTTGAATTTATAGCATGACAAATTCGTGATGGTACCTGCCCTTTAAAACATATTGCAAATGCACAGTGACTTTGAAAAAGTAAGAAACAAAAAAAAATACATCTAAAAAATTTTGAGCATGACAAATTCGTGATGGTACCTGCCCATTGAAACATATTGCAAATGCACAGTGACTTTGAAAAAGTAAGGAAACATAAACAAATTCGTGATGGTACCTGCCCATTAAAACATATTCCAAATGCACAGTGACTTTGAAAAAGTAAGGAAACAAAAAAAAATACATCTAAAAAATTTTGAGCATGACAAATTCGTGATGGTACCTGCCCATTGAAACATATTGCAAATGCACAGTGACTTTGAAAAAGTAAGGAAACATAAACAAAAAAACATCCCAAAAATTTTTGGGTAACCAGCTGCATATTTTAGATCACAAGCTTGAATTTTGAGCATGACAAATTCGTGATGGTACCTGCCCATTAAAACATATTGCAAATGCACAGTGACTTTGAAAAAGTAAGAAACAAAAAAAAATACATCTAACATTTTTTGAGCATGACAAATTCGTGATGGTACCTGCCCATTGAAACATATTGCAAATGCACAGTAACTTTGAAAAAGTAAGGAAACATAAACAAAAAAACATCAACACATTTTTTGGGTAACCAGTTGCATATTTTAGATCACAAGATGACAAAGGTATAGTTTGAGCAAAGTAAAGCTTGAATTTTGAGCATGACAAATTCGTGATGGTACCTGCCCATTACAACATATTGCAAATGCACAGTGACTTTGAAAAAGTAAGAAACCAAAAAAAATACATCTAAAAAATTTTGAGCATGACAAATTCGTGATGGTACCTGCCCATTGAAACATATTGCAAATGCACAGTGACTTTGAAAAAGTAAGGAAACATGAACAAATTCGTGATGGTACCTGCCCTTTAAAACATATTGCAAATGCACAGTGACTTTGAAAAAGTAAGAAACAAAAAAAAATACATCTAAAAAATTTTGAGCATGACAAATTCGTGATGGTACCTGCCCATTGAAACATATTGCAAATGCACAGTGACTTTGAAAAAGTAAGGAAACATAAACAAAAAACATCAACAAATTTTTTGGGTAACCAGTTGCATATTTTAGATCACAAGATGACAAAGGTATAGTTTGAGCAAAGTAAAGCTTGAATTTTGAGCATGACAAATTCGTGATGGTACCTGCCCATTAAAACATATTGCAAATGCACAGTGACTTTGAAAAAGTAAGAAACAAAAAAAAATACATCTAAAAATGTTTGAGCATGACAAATTCGTGATGGTACCTGCCCATTGAAACATATTGCAAATGCACAGTGACTTTGAAAAAGTAAGGAAACATAAACAAAAAAACATCAACAAATGTTTTAGGTAACCAGTTGCATATTTTAGATCACAAGATGACAAAGGTATAGTTTGAGCAAAGTAAAGCTTGAATTTATAGCATGACAAATTCGTGATAGTACCTGCCCTTTAAAACATATTGCAAATGCACAGTGACTTTGAAAAAGTAAGAAACAAAAAAAAATACATCTAAAAAATTTTGAGCATGACAAATTCGTGATGGTACCTGCCCATTGAAACATATTGCAAATGCACAGTGACTTTGAAAAAGTAAGGAAACATAAACAAATTCGTGATGGTACCTGCCCATTAAAACATATTCCAAATGCACAGTGACTTTGAAAAAGTAAGGAAACAAAAAAAAATACATCTAAAAAATTTTGAGCATGACAAATTCGTGATGGTACCTGCCCATTGAAACATATTGCAAATGCACAGTGACTTTGAAAAAGTAAGGAAACATAAACAAAAAAACATCCCAAAAATTTTTGGGTAACCAGCTGCATATTTTAGATCACAAGCTTGAATTTTGAGCATGACAAATTCGTGATGGTACCTGCCCATTAAAACATATTGCAAATGCACAGTGACTTTGAAAAAGTAAGAAACAAAAAAAAAATACATCTAAAAAATTTTGAGCATGACAAATTCGTGATGGTACCTGCCCATTGAAACATATTGCAAATGCACAGTGACTTTGAAAAAGTAAGGAAACATAAACAAATTCGTGATGGTACCTGCCCTTTAAAACATATTGCAAATGCACAGTGACTTTGAAAAAGTAAGAAACAAAAAAAAATACATCTAAAAAATTTTGAGCATGACAAATTCGTGATGGTACCTGCCCATTGAAACATATTGCAAATGCACAGTGACTTTGAAAAAGTAAGGAAACATAAACAAAAAAACATCAACAAATGTTTTGGGTAACCAGTTGCATATTTTAGATCACAAGATGACAAAGGTATAGTTTGAGCAAAGTAAAGCTTGCATTTATAGCATGACAAATTCGTGATGGTACCTGCCCATTAAAACATATTGCAAATGCACAGTGACTTTGAAAAAGTAAGAAACAAAAAAAAATACATCTAAAAAATGTTGAGCATGACAAATTCGTGATGGTACCTGCCCATTGAAACATATTGCAAATGCACAGTGACTTTGAAAAAGTAAGGAAACATAAACAAAAAAACATCAACAAATGTTTTAGGTAACCAGTTGCATATTTTAGATCACAAGATGACAAAGGTATAGTTTGAGCAAAGTAAAGCTTGAATTTATAGCATGACAAATTCGTGATGGTACCTGCCCTTTAAAACATATTGCAAATGCACAGTGACTTTGAAAAAGTAAGAAACAAAAAAAAATACATCTAAAAAATTTTGAGCATGACAAATTCGTGATGGTACCTGCCCATTGAAACATATTGCAAATGCACAGTGACTTTGAAAAAGTAAGGAAACATAAACAAATTCGTGATGGTACCTGCCCATTAAAACATATTCCAAATGCACAGTGACTTTGAAAAAGTAAGGAAACAAAAAAAAATACATCTAAAAAATTTTGAGCATGACAAATTCGTGATGGTACCTGCCCATTGAAACATATTGCAAATGCACAGTGACTTTGAAAAAGTAAGGAAACATAAACAAAAAAACATCCCAAAAATTTTTGGGTAACCAGCTGCATATTTTAGATCACAAGCTTGAATTTTGAGCATGACAAATTCGTGATGGTACCTGCCCATTAAAACATATTGCAAATGCACAGTGACTTTGAAAAAGTAAGAAACAAAAAAAAATACATCTAAAATTTTTTGAGCATGACAAATTCGTGATGGTACCTGCCCATTGAAACATATTGCAAATGCACAGTAACTTTGAAAAAGTAAGGAAACATAAACAAAAAAACATCAACACATTTTTTGGGTAACCAGTTGCATATTTTAGATCACAAGATGACAAAGGTATAGTTTGAGCAAAGTAAAGCTTGAATTTTGAGCATGACAAATTTGTGATGGTACCTGCCCATTACAACATATTGCAAATGCACAGTGACTTTGAAAAAGTAAGAAACCAAAAAAAATACATCTAAAAAATTTTGAGCATGACAAATTCGTGATGGTACCTGCCCATTGAAACATATTGCAAATGCACAGTGACTTTGAAAAAGTAAGGAAACATAAACAAAAAAACATCCCAAAAATTTTGGGGTAACCAGCTGCATATTTTAGATCACAAGCTTGAATTTTGAGCATGACAAATTCGTGATGGTACCTGCCCATTAAAACATATTGCAAATGCACAGTGACTTTGAAAAAGTAAGGAAACAAAAAAAAATACATCTAAAAAATTTTGAGCATGACAAATTCGTGATGGTACCTGCCCATTGAAACATATTGCAAATGCACAGTGACTTTGAAAAAGTAAGGAAACATAAACAAAAAAACATCCCAAAAATTTTTGGGTAACCAGCTGCATATTTTAGATCACCAGGTGCACATTTCAGGTCACCAGGTGCACATTTCAGATCACCAGGTGCACGGAGGAAAATATTTACTTTTGACTTTGACTTTTGACTTCCTATGACATCATATTGCAAATGGAGAAAACATATGCCTTATGCACAAGTAAAACAAAAATAAATATGTAATACAAGTTGACAAAGGTATAGTTTGAGCAAAGTAAAGTTTGAATTTTGAGCATGACAAATTCGTGATGGTACCTGCCCATTAAAACATATTGCAAATGCACAGTGACTTTGAAAAAGTAAGGAAACATAAACAAAAAAACATCCCAAATTTTTTTTTTTGGGTTACCAGTTGCATATTTTAGATCACGAGGTGCACATTTCAGGTCACCAGGTGCACATTTCAGATCACCAGGTGCACGGAGGAAAATATTTACTTTTGACTTTGACTTTTGACTTCCTATGACATCATATTGCAAATGGAGAAAACATATGCCTTATGCACAAGTAAAACAAAAAGAAATATGTAATACAAGTTGACAAAGGTATAGTTTGAGCAAAGTAAAGTTAGAAATTTGAGCATGACAAATTCGTGATGGTACCTGCCCATTAAAACATATTGCAAATGCACAGTGACTTTGAACAAGTAAGGAAACATAAACAAAAAAAATCAAACAAATTTTGTTGCACATTTTAGATCATCAGTTGCACGGAGGAAAATCGTTACTTTTGACTTTGACTTTTGACTTCCTATGACATCATATTGCAAATGGAGAAAACATATGCCTTATGCACAAGTAAAAAAAATATGATAATAAAGCATGACTAAAGTATGTTGATAAAGTTCTTATACATGTGTTATTGACACAAAAATCGAAAGAATTTTGAAAAAAGGTCCAGAAAGCACTTTTTTAAGGATGTATGAAGTTTTTTACCAAATTTTGACATTTTTGACTTTTGACTTTTGACTTCCTATGAAATCATATTCCAAATGGAGAAAACATATGCCTTATGCACAAGTAAAAAAATATATATATATATGATAATAAAGTATGACTAAAGTATGTTGATAAAGTTCTTATACATGTGTAATTGACACAAAAATCAAAAGAATTTTGAAAAAAGGTCCAGAAAGCACTTTTTTAAGGATGTGTGAAGTTTTTTACCAAATTTTGACATTTTTGACTTTTGACTTTTGACTTCCTATGAAATCATATTGCAAATGGACAAAACATATGCCTTATGCGCATGTACTTAAAAAATATATATATATGATGACAAAAGTATACTCATACAGTTCTTACACATGTGTAATTGACAAAAAACTCGAAAGAATTTCGAAAAAAGGTCCAGAAAGCACTTTTTTAAGGGGTTTTAAGTTTTTTTTTTTTTTATTTCTTTTTTCAAAATTTGGCTTTTGGATGTTGACTTGGGTGCCATTTGCAATATGAAATGCCCCGGTGGAACGCACACGCCCCCTATTGGAATTTTGAAGTGTTACAATTGGCAATTGCCATATGGCATTTGCAATATACTTTGCATGAATCAACGCCAAATTGGGTGGTATTGGCCATCGTGTATATGGTTTGTCCAATGCCAATATTCCGCCATTTGTTTTTGTCCAAATCAGGGGGGTATTCCCTTACATGAGTTTCTGTTACATTTTGGCAAGCAGTGTCTATTTTGACCAATACTGCAACAGGTTAAACAAGATTTTAGAGTGAATGGGATATTCGTCTACTTCTCTGCTATTCATAGCTGTGTGCAGAATCAAAATATTCCATACGGAACTTACGGTACAGCTGTTTTTGTAACTGCATTACCACGTGTTTTCAACCTTCCCAAACAACGGTCGTTTTGACCACTTTCGGAGCATTTTTGAGGAAAAAAGTTCCACAAGCTAAAATCTTCCCCTGCTTCTTTCTCTGCTCTTCATAGAAAAGGGCGGATTTTAAATCGGGGCTACCAATCTGTAACTATAGCCGTTTTCGTAACCCATCGCCTCACTTTCAAGTGTCTGTAAATCATGCCAGCAGCAAGGCAATTTATTACTTTCCCAAACAACTATCGTTTTGACCACTAAACAAACAGTTACACAAACATAGTTTGGCATAAAATCTTCCTCTACTTCTCAGCTTCTCAAGGGCGGAAACGCTTTTAAAATTGGGTCTACCGTTCTCGAGGGAGAGCGATTTAAGAAACCCCTCACCTGCTCTTCACTAACAGCTCTCTGTGTCAATTCTGATATTCCAAAACGGAACCGTTGGCTAGGATACTCGCAGACGCTGCAGGGCCAAAATCATGAGGAGACACTCCTCCTACACCGTTTAAGCTAGAAATGCCGTTCCAATATGAACAAATTCGCAACGGTCTCGATCAAGTTGTTTGTATAGAATATTTGATATCTGTTATACTGTTTCCGTTTTTCACTTTCTTGTCCTCTTTATGTCCTCCTTCCGCTTTCATTGGATCTCTCAAGTGACTCAAGTGCCCCATTGTGACATCCTCACATCCAAGTGACATTCTTTGTAAGTGAAATCAAGCAATTTTTGACACAAATCAGCTAATAAATCCACTTTGCAACCACTTAGACAAGACATGTCAAGTGTTCCAGCTTCGTCTACTTCTCTGCTACTCAAATCTGGAGTTTGGAGGCAAATATGATATTCGCATCAAAAGTTACAGGAGTTTAAGTAACAGCACCAACATGAGTTTCTGTTACATTTTGGCAAGCAGTGTCTATTTTGACCAATACTGCAACAGGTTAAACAAGATTTTAGAGTGAATGGGATATTCGTCTACTTCTCTGCTATTCATTGCTGTGTGCAGAATCAAAATATTCCATACGGAACTTACGGTACAGCTGTTTTTGTAACTGCATTACCACGTGTTTTCAACCTTCCCAAACAACGGTCGTTTTGACCACTTTCGGAGCATTTTTGAGGAAAAAAGTTCCACAAGCTAAAATCTTCCCCTGCTTCTTTCTCTGCTCTTCATAGAAAAGGGCGGATTTTAAATCGGGGCTACCAATCTGTAACTATAGCCGTTTTCGTAACCCATCGCCTCACTTTCAAGTGTCTGTAAATCATGCCAGCAGCAAGGCAATTTATTACTTTCCCAAACAACTATCGTTTTGACCACTAAACAAACAGTTACACAAACATAGTTTGGCATAAAATCTTCCTCTACTTCTCAGCTTCTCAAGGGCGGAAACGCTTTTAAAATTGGGTCTACCGTTCTCGAGGGAGAGCGATTTAAGAAACCCCTCACCTGCTCTTCACTAACAGCTCTCTGTGTCAATTCTGATATTCCAAAACGGAACCGTTGGCTAGGATACTCGCAGACGCTGCAGGGCCAAAATCATGAGGAGACACTCCTCCTACACCGTTTAAGCTAGAAATGCCGTTCCAATATGAACAAATTCGCAACGGTCTCGATCAAGTTGTTTGTATAGAATATTTGATATCTGTTATACTGTTTCCGTTTTTCACTTTCTTGTCCTCTTTATGTCCTCCTTCCGCTTTCATTGGATCTCTCAAGTGACTCAAGTGCCCCATTGTGACATCCTCACATCCAAGTGACATTCTTTGTAAGTGAAATCAAGCAATTTTTGACACAAATCAGCTAATAAATCCACTTTGCAACCACTTAGACAAGACATGTCAAGTGTTCCAGCTTCGTCTACTTCTCTGCTACTCAAATCTGGAGTTTGGAGGCAAATATGATATTCGCATCAAAAGTTACAGGAGTTTAAGTAACAGCACCAACATGAGTTTCTGTTACATTTTGGCAAGCAGTGTCTATTTTGACCAATACTGCAACAGGTTAAACAAGATTTTAGAGTGAATGGGATATTCGTCTACTTCTCTGCTATTCATTGCTGTGTGCAGAATCAAAATATTCCATACGGAACTTACGGTACAGCTGTTTTTGTAACTGCATTACGACGTGTTTTCAACCTTCCCAAACAACGGTCGTTTTGACCACTTTCGGAGCGAGCATTTTTGAGGAAAAAAGTTCCACAAGCTAAAATCTTCCCCTGCTTCTCTGCTCTTCATAGAAAAGGGTGGATTTCAAATCGGGGCTACCAATCTGTAACTATAGCCGTTTTCGTAACCCATCGCCTCACTTTCAAGTGTCTGTAAATCATGCCAGCAGCAAGGCAATTTATTACTTTCCCAAACAACTATCGTTTTGACCACTAAACAAACAGTTACACAAACATAGTTTGGCATAAAATCTTCCTCTACTTCTCAGCTTCTCAAGGGCGGAAACACTTTTAAAATTGGGTCTACCGTTCTCGAGGGAGAGCGATTTAAGAAACCCCTCACCTGCTCTTCACTAAAAGCTCTCTGTGTCAATTCTGATATTCCAAAACGGAACTGTTGGCTAGGATACTCGCAGACGCTGCAGGGCCAAAATCATGAGGAGACACTCCTCCTACACCGTTTAAGCTAGAAATGCCGTTCCAATATCAACAAATTCGCAACGGTCTCGATCAAGTTGTTTGTATAGAATTTTTTATATCTGTTATACTGTTTCCGTTTTTCACTTTCTTGTCCTCTTTATGTCCTCCTTCCGCTTTCATTGGATCTCTCAAGAAACTCAAGTGCCCCATTGTGACATCATCACTTCCAAGTGACATTCTTTGTAAGTGAAATCAAGCCATTTTTGACACAAATCAGCTAATAAATCCATGTTGCATCCACTTAGACAAGACATGTCAAGTGTTCCAGCTTTGTCTACTTCTCTGCTACTCAAATCTGGAGTTTGGAGGCAAATATGATATTCGCATCAAAAGTTACAGGAGTTTAAGTAACAGCACCAACATGAGTTTCTGTTACATTTTGGCAAGCAGTGTCTATTTTGACCAATACTGCAACAAGTTAGACAAGAAGTTAGAGTGAATGGGATATTCGTCTACTTCTCTGCTATTCACAGCTGTGTGCAGAATCAAAATATTCCATACGGAACTTACGGTACAGCTGTTTTTGTAACTGCATTACCACGTGTTTTCAACATTCCTAAACAACGGTCGTTTTGACCACTGTCGGAGCATTTTTGAGGAAAAAAGTTCCGCAAGCTAAAATCTTCCCCTGCTTCTCTGCTCTTCATAGAAAAGGGCGGATTTTAAATCGGGGCTACCAATCTGTAACTATAGCCGTTTTCGTAACCCATCGCCTCACTTTCAAGTGTCTGTAAATCATGCCAGCAGCAAGGCAATTTATTACTTTCCCAACAACTATAGTTTTGACCACTAAACAAACAGTTACACAAACATAGTTTGGCATAAAATCTTCCTCTACTTCTCAGCTTCTCAAGGGCGGAAACGCTTTTAAAATTGGGTCTACCGTTCTCGAGGGAGAGCGATTTAAGAAACTCACCTGCTCTTCACTAACAGCTCTCTGTGTCAATTCTGATATTCCAAAACGGAACCGTTGGCTAGGATACTCGCAGACGCTGCAGGGCCAAAATCATGAGGAGACACTCCTCCTACACCGTTTAAGCTAGAAATGACGTTCCAATATCAACAAATTCACAACGGTCTCGAATGAAGTTGTTTGTATAGAATATTTGATATCTGTTATACTGTTTCCGTTTTTCACTTTCTTGTCCTCTTTATGTCCTCCTTCCGCTTTCATTGGATCTCTCAAGAAACTCAAGTGACCCATTGTGACATCCTCACATCCAAGTGACATTCTTTGTAAGTGAAATCAAGCAATTTTTGACACAAATCAGCTAATAAATCCACTTTGCAACCACTTAGACAAGACATGTCAAGTGTTCCAGCTTCGTCTACTTCTCTGCCACTCAAATCTGGAGTTTGGAGGCAAATATGATATTCGCATCAAAAGTTACAGGAGTTTAAGTAACAGCACCAACATCAGTTTCTGTTACATTTTGGCAAGCAGTGTCTATTTTGACCAATACTGCAACAGGTTAAACAAGATTTTAGAGTGAATGGGATATTCGTCTACTTCTCTGCTATTCACAGCTGTGTGCAGAATCAAAATATTCCATACGGAACTTACGGTACAGCTGTTTTTGTAACTGCATTACCACGTGTTTTCAACATTCCTAAACAACGGTCGTTTTGACCACTGTCGGAGCATTTTTGAGGAAAAAAGTTCCGCAAGCTAAAATCTTCCCCTGCTTCTCTGCTCTTCATAGAAAAGGGCGGATTTTAAATCGGGGCTACCAATCTGTAACTATAGCCGTTTTCGTAACCCATCGCCTCACTTTCAAGTGTCTGTAAATCATGCCAGCAGCAAGGCAATTTATTACTTTCCCAACAACTATCGTTTTGACCACTAAACAAACAGTTACACAAACATAGTTAGGCATAAAATCTTCCTCTACTTCTCTGCTTCTCTAGGGCGGAAACACTTTTAAAATTGGGTCTACCGTTCTCGAGGGAGAGCGATTTAAGAAACCCCTCACCTGCTCTTCACTAAAAGCTCTCTGTCAATTCTGATATTCCAAAACGGAACTGTTGGCTAGGATACTCGCAGACGCTGCAGGGCCAAAATCATGAGGAGACACTCCTCCTACACCGTTTAAGCTAGAAATGCCGTTCCAATATCAACAAATTCTCAACGGTCTCGATCAAGTTGTTTGTATAGAATTTTTTATATCTGTTATACTGTTTCCGTTTTTCACTTTCTTGTCCTCTTTATGTCCTCCTTCCGCTTTCATTGGATCTCTCAAGAAACTCAAGTGCCCCATTGTGACATCCTCACATCCAAGTGACATTCTTTGTAAGTGAAATCAAGCAATTTTTGACACAAATCAGCTAATAAATCCACTTTGCAACCACTTAGACAAGACATGTCAAGTGTTCCAGCTTCGTCTACTTCTCTGCTACTCAAATCTGGAGTTTGGAGGCAAATATGATATTCGCATCAAAAGTTACAGGAGTTTAAGTTACAGCACCAACATGAGTTTCTGTTACATTTTGGCAAGCAGTGTCTATTTTGACCAATACTGCAACAGGTTAAACAAGATTTTAGAGTGAATGGGATATTCGTCTACTTCTCTGCTATTCACAGCTGTGTGCAGAATCAAAATATTCCATACGTTCTTACGGTACAGCTGTATTTGTAACTGCATTACCACGTGTTTTCAACATTCCTAAACAACGGTCGTTTTGACCACTTTCGTAGCATTTTTTAGGAAAAAAGCCGAAACTTGGTGAGCGTAGGTTTGGCATAATGGGCAGTTGGCCCCGAACAAGATGGCGTCTAGGCCTCAACAGTTTTTGAGTTATGACCATTTCTCTGGGATTAAAGGTCCAAAATGGAAAAAGAGAAATTATTTTTCCACTTCACGTCAAAGTCAAGGAGCCTCCGGTGTCAATAAAAAAAGAACTTATCTATCGTCATTTAAGAGAAATTGTACAATGACAAATTGGTGATGTTCACAAATAGGCATTTTTTTTTTCAACAGTTACAGATCCAGTTGCAGGGTGTTCATACTAATCTTTTTAAAGTGTGCTGCGGAGCTCTGCGAGATTTCTGTGATTTTCTATGATTTTCTGAAATAACACACACTCACTAAACCCTCCGTAAATAACTCAGTTCTTAACATAAAGACTTAAAACTCAGGATTCTGTAAAGGCATACCCCAATCAGGATATGAGTTTATTTATAGCTTCCTGTGCCAACCGGAAGTGCCATAAATGGTGTCATAGTGGCAGTTCCCAAGGGTTAAAAAGGTCAGATCTTTGCAAAACTTCATATGTGTGATTAGGCAAACCCCATAAACTGTAAGTCAGTCATTTCTCCCAACAGATGTCAAAGAAAAGCTCTCACACACACAAACAGCAAGGATGGAGTGACAAAGTGCGGGAAGTGGTTAAAATCCCCCTAAAAGTGTATATCCATACCCTGCCTGCAGTTTGATAGACATAGTGCATTCAACCCGGTGTAAATCAGTCAGTTCTTAACGTAAAGACGTAAACTCAGGATTCTGTAAAAGCATACCCCAATGAGGATGTGTGTTGACTTATAGCTTCCTGTACCAACCGGAAGTGCCATAATCGGTGTCTCAGGGGCTGTTTCGAAGGGTTAAAAAAGTCAGATCTGTCCAAAACTTCATATATGTGATTAGGCAACCCCCATGAACTGTAAATCAGTAATTTTTCCCGTGAAATTTTTAAGGAAAACTAAATCACTCACACACACAGCTTGGAAGGAGGGACCCATCGGGGTGCGTAGAGACATACACTGCCTGCATTAGTTAACCTTGTTGGAACTTTTAAAAAGAACCGTCAGACCTAGATTTCCGAAACTTTAGAATCCTGTTCTAGACCTCATGTCGATAGTGCGTGGGGAGTTATGTGGCTCTAGAAGGTTCTCGGACCGAGAAACAGCCTCGTACATTTGCAATGACTTCAATTCATTTTGACCATTACAAAAATGACAACATTTAGAAAAGTCTCAGAGACGCAAGACTAGGTGCATTGAAACCGGCTCGGCCCATAGAGACGGACCCCAATGTTTCTGTCCGATAGCTCATTCAAGGACCCCATAGCAAGTCATGGGAAAAAAGTGGATTTTCAGCACCAATTAGGGTTTTGCTCGGACACCAAATGACCTATCGAGCCGAAACTTGGGATTCAGGGTCGCCTCAGCTAGGCCAACACATAACATAAGAAATGGACCCGCAGCTAGAACGTAACTACGTGTTTTATGTTTTTTTTTATGGTTTGAACCGAAGGCGTTGTGAATTTTGGGCCAGCTCTGAAGTATGTGATAGTTGGCTACTAAACGAGTTGGAAAAAGTGGGTTTTGTGTCAGTTTGTATCAGTTTGGTGTCAGAATGATATCTAATTGACTGATGGACTCTTGTCCACTTGACTCTTGTCCATTTGCAATATGTTTAAACAGTGAGGTACCACCACCAAAGTGACATTCTGAAATCTACCCTAACGAGCGATTGAGATGAACCAGAATCACTGCAAAGCCATCCCGAGTTCATCGGGCCAGTCAATTTCAAATTCCTGCAGGATTTTTATAGCATGACAAATTCGTGATGGTACCTGCCCATTGAACCATATTGCAAATGCACAGAAACTTTGCAAAAGTGAGAAAACATAAACAAATGGACATAATGAAATCACCATATTTTTATTTTTGGGTTACCAGTTGCACAACAATGCACGTGCATATGATTCTATAGTGAAAAAACATCACCAAATGGACATTCTGAAATCAACCCTAACGAGCGATTGAGATGAACCAGAATCACTGCCCAGCCATCCAAAGTTCATCGGGCCAGTCAATTTCACATTCCTGCAGGATTTTTATAGCATGACAAATTTGTGATGGTAAATGCCCATTGAAACATATTGCAAATGCACGTGCATTTGCAATATGATTCTATAGTGAAAAAACATCACCAAATGGACATGATGAAATCAACACAACGAGTGATGGAAAGGAACAACTATCACTGCCCGGCCATCCTGTGTTCATCAGTTCAGTCAATTTTGGCCCCCAAAAAATTGACTTTTGACTTTGACTTTTGACTTCCTATGAAATCATATTGCAAATGGACAAATCATGTTCCTTATGCACAAGTAAAACAAATTAAAAAATTATGATAATAACATTTTACAAAAGTATATTCATACAGTTCTTACACATGATTAATTGACTTAAAATCGAAACCATTTCGAAAAACGGTCCAGAAAGCACTTTTTTTACGAGGGTGATAAGTTTTTTTTTAAAGTTCACATTTTCGACTTTTGACTTCCTATTAAATCATATTGCAAATGGACAAAACATATGCCTTATGCGCATGTAATTAAAACAAATGTTTTTAAATGATAATAAAATACGACTAAAGTATGTTGATACAGTTGTTATACATGTGTAATTGACACAAAAATCAAAAGAATTTTGAAAAACGGTCCAGAAAGCACTTTTTTAAGGATGTGTGAAGTTTTTTACAAAATTTTGAAATTTTTTACTTTTGACTTCCTATGAAATCATATTGCAAATGGACAAAACATATGCCTTATGTGCATGTAATTAAAAAAAACAATTATGATAATAAAATTGGACAAAAGTATATTCATACAGTTCTTACACATGTGTAATTGACAAAAAAATTGAAAGAATTTTGAAAAACCGTCCAGAAAGCACTTTTTTAAGGGGTGATAAGTTTTTGACAAAAAATCATTTTTTCAAAATGTTGCTTTTGGATGTTGACTTGGGTTGCATTTCCAATATGAAAAACCCCGGTGGAGCGCACTGTTGGATTTTTGAAGTGTTACAACTGGCACTTGCCATATGGCATTTGCAATCAACTTTGCACGAATCAACGCCACATTGGGTGGTATTGGACATCGTGTAAATGGTTTGTCCAATGCCAATGTTTTGCCATTCATTTTTGTCCATTTCAGGGGGGTATTCTGATTCAACACACTGACTCAACTCCAGCCACTTTAATAATGGGAATTGATGGGAATTGATGTAAAATATATCACTAGCCACTTTAAACAATGCTACTTAATATAATGTTTACATACCCTACATTATTTATCTCATATGTATACATATATACTGTACTCTATATCATCTACTGGATCTTTATGTAATACATGTATCACTAGCCACTTTAAACTATGCCACTTTGTTTACATACTCATCTCATATGTATATACTGTACTCGATACCATCTACTGCATCTGACCTATGCCGCTCTGTACCATCACTCATTCATATATCTTTATGTACATATTCTTTATCCCTTTACACTTATGTGTATAAGGTTGTAGTTTTGGAATTGTTAGCTAGATTACTCGTTGGTTATTACTGCATTGTCGGAACTAGAAGCACAAGCATTTCGCTACACTCGCATTAACATCTGCTAACCATGTGTATGTGACAAGTAACATTAGATTTGATTTGAAACTCAATGTCACGCCCTGGTCTTAGTATTTTGTGTTTTCTTTATTATTTTGGTCAGTCCAGGGTGTGACATGGGTTATTTATGTGGTGTGTTTTGTCTAGGGTTTTTTTGTAGGTTATGGGATTGTGGTGTAGTATAGTTGTCTAGAAAAGTCTATGGTTGCCTAGGTGGTTCTCAATCAGAGGCAGGTGTTTATCGTTGTCTCTGATTGGGAACCATATTTAGGCAGCCATATTCTTTAGGTGTTTCGTGGGTGTTTGTTCCTGTCTCTGTGTTTGTAACACCAGATAGGGCTGTTTTGGTTTTTCATGTTTATTGTTTTTGTATATTGTTTGTATTTTCATCTTAACGATGTTTACAAATAACCACGCTGCATTTTGGTCCTCCTCTCTTTCGACGGAAGAAACCGTAACACTCAAGTGCCCCATTGTGACATCATCACTTCCAAGTGACATTCTTTGTAAGTGAAATCAAGCAATTTTTGACACAAATCAGCTAATATAACCACTTTGCAACCACTTAGACAAGACATGTCAAGTGTTCCAGCTTCGTCTACTTCTCTGCTACTCAAATCTGGAGTTTGGAGACAAAAAATGATATTCGCATCAAAAGTTACAGGAGTTTAAGTAACAGCACCAAAATCAGTTTCTGGAACATTTTGGCAAGCAGTGTCTATTTTGACAAATACTGCAACAAATTAGACAAGAAGTTAGAGTGAATGGGATATTCGTCTACTTCTCTGCTATTCATAGCTGTGTGCAGAATCAAAATATTCCACACTGAACTTACGGTACAGCTGTTTTTGTAACTGCGGTCGTTTTGACCACTTTCGGAGCATTTTTGAGGAAAAAAGTTCCGCAAGCTAAAATCTTCCCCTGCTTCTCTGCTCTTCATAGAAAAGGGCGGATTTCAAATCGGGGCTACCAATCTGTAACTATAGCCGTTTTCGTAACCTATCGCCTCACATTCAAGTGTCTGTAAATCATGCCAGCAGCAAGGCAATTTATTACTTTCCCAAACAACTATCGTTTTGCCCACTAAACAAACAGTTACACAAACATAGTTTGGCATAAAATCTTCCTCTACTTCTCTGCTTCTCAAGGGCGGAAACACTTTTAACCCCTTCAACCTATGGGGGCGCTATTTCATTATTGGATAAAAAAAATGTGCCCGTTTTAAGCGCAATATTTTGTCACAAAAAGATGCTCGACTATGCATTGACAGCTTTGGAAAGAAAACACTGACGTTTCCAAAACTGCAAAGATATTGTCTGTGAGTGCCACAGAACCAATGCTACAGGCGAAACCAAGATGAAATTTCATATAGGAAGTGAGACAGATTTTTGAGGCGCTGTGTTCCAATGTCTCCTTATATGGCTGTGAATGCGCAAGGAATGAGCCTACACTTTCTGGTGTTTGCAGCATTGTGACGTATTTGTAGGCATATCATTGGAAAATTGACCATAAGAGACTACATTTACCAGGTGTCCGCTCGGTGTCCTCCGTCAAAACTATTGCGTAATCTCCAGGTGCGTGCATTTTTCCATTTTGAACAGAGGAGAAACCAAACTGCCACGAGTGACATCATCGAATAGATATGTGAAAAACACCTTGAGGATTGATTCTAAACAACGTTTGCCATGTTTCTGTTGATATTATGGAGTTAATTTGGAAAAAAGTTTGCGTTGTAATGACTGAATTTTCTGGGTTTTTTGGTAGCCAAACATGATGCAGAAAACGGACCGATTTCTCCTGCACAAATCTTTCAGGAAAAACTGAACATTTGCTATCTAACTGAGTCTCCTCATTGAAAACATCAGAAGTTCTTCAAAGGTAAATTATTTTATTTGAATGGTTTTCTGGTTTTTGTGAAAATGTTGCCTGCTGAATGCTAACGCTAAATGCCATGCTAACTATCAATGCTGTTACACAAATGCTTGTTTTGCTATGGTTGAGAAGCATATTTTTGAAAATCTGAGATGACAGTGTTAACAAAAGGCTAAGCTTGAGAGCTAGCATATTTATTTCATTTAATTTGTGATTTTCATGAATAGTTAACGTTGCGTTATGTTAATGGGCTTGAGGCTGTAGTCACGATCCCAGATCCGGGATGGCTCGACGCAAGAAGTTAAAATTGGGTCTACCGTTCTCGAGGGAGAGCGATTTAAGAAACCCCTCACCTGCTCTTCACTAACAGCTCTCTGTGTCAATTCTGATATTCCAAAACGGAACCGTTGGCTAGGATACTCGCAGACGCTGCAGTGCCAAAATCATGAGGAGACACTCCTCCTACACCGTTTAAGCTAGAAATGCCGTTCCAATATCAACAAATTCGCAACGGTCTCGATCAAGTTGTTTGTGTAGAATTTTTGATATCTGTTATACTGTTTCTGTTTTTCACTTTCTTGTCCTCTTTATGTCCTCCTTCCGCTTTCATTGGATCTCTCAAGAAACTCAAGTGCCCCATTGTGACTGTGGGAGAAAGATGTACATATAGGGAGGAACATAATACTGTAACACAAGAGAAAGATACACTTAGAGTGCATTTGCCATTTTGGTAAAATGCATTGTCTATTGTATAGGACAGGAGGCCAGAGTAAGGCCATGAGAGCATAGGACAGCTGGACAAACCAAGGTCAGAGGGACATACAAAGGAGTGGGTCACTCAAATGACCAACGGATGGACTATAGACATAGGCCATATATTTTTAGGACATGAAGATGCTGAAGGAATGTCAGAGGCACATAGTCTACGAGTCCTAATAAGGACAGACATACCAAAGAACACACCATGCTGAACGTAAGGGGGCCCATAGCATAAGATGGGCATGTATTATTTTTGGGACATGAGGTCCTGTCACCATTATAACTTGACTGAAAGCAGATATGGGCGTTATCGAGCTGAACAAGCAGGATGCACAGATTGGGATATAATGGTGGCAGATGGACTGAGGGAAGTAACTTCATTTGCATGTGGGATGGACTCATATGTTGTATGTGTATAAATCAGAGCCAGTGCTCTGGACAAGTGTGTGTGTGTGTGTGTTCCGCGGACCATCTAGGCTTCTGATATGTTTGTATTAAAGGCTTCTGATATGTTTTGGGATGTGTGTACAACGCAGCACAATCAACCTGAGCGAGCGACTTGGGTCGAGTGTGTGTTTCGGACTGCCCCCCTCACCAGACCATTCATTTGGGGACCTTGTGTGGTGCGGTTGTTTGCGCTCTATGGCTGAAATGCCATATGTGGGACAGCCTATACGGTCAAAACAGATAAAGTAGGTAGAAAAAAATCCTGTAATACCGCTTCAATAAAATTAGTAGAAGGACTGTATGGACAGGTTACTTATGAATACAGCTCTAAAATAATAGAGATCTGCATAAATAAGTAGTTAGAAAAATCCACGAATACCGCCCTTTATTAAAAGACATTAGAAAAGGGGTCTGCTTAGGTGGGATATTCACGACAGAAGGGTCTGTTTGGGTGAATATATATATATATGAATGAATGAAGCGGAATAACTCTGACCCAATTTGAATGGGTTCAACTGCAAAATAAATCCTGCGGATAAAAAACGCTCCGTCTAACTAAACGGGGGTCTGTGAATCGGTAGATCACGCCGCGATATTGCTCTAATACGAAATAGAGGCCAGTAGTGGGTGAGTGAAGTATGGGTATGAAGACAGGCTTACCCGGTTAGGCAGTAGTCTCATATCGGTAAAAATCCTATAGGATAATACCAGCTGATGTAGAGGAAGTGAATTAAGTCAGTAGGTAAGAAACTATAGGTCGTTTTTAGGTAAAATGAAGGGTGTATGTGAACGAATGTGAATAAAGAAATTGAATGAATGAAAGTAAGCGCATGAATGAGAATTCTCTGTGGTGAAAGGAAGACGGTGTTGTGCCAGAGGATGTCCAGAGGAGGGACGGCGGAGTCTTTCTGTGACAGGCAGGGTAATAAGATTAAGGGGAGACACTCTTAATCGCTCGGCAAAGGGAACAAAATCAATAAACATTGGTCAAAAGAAGCAGAAATGTACGAGGCTGTTTCTCAGTCCAAGAACCTTCTAGAGCCACGTAACTCACCACGCACTACCAACCTTAGGTCTAGAACAGGTTTCTAAAGTTTCGGAACTCTAGGTCTGACGGTTCTTTAAAAGTTCCAAGGTTAACTAATTCAGGCAGTGTATGTCTCTACGCACCCCGATGGTTCCCTCCTTCCAAGCTGTGTGTGTGATTTAGTTTTCCTTTGAAATGTTATGGGAAAAATGACTGATTTACAGTTCATGGGGGTTGCCTAGTCACACCATATGAAGTTTTGGACAGATCTGACTTTTTTTAACCCTTTGAAACAGCCCCTGAGACAACAATTATGGCACTTCCGGTTGGCACAGGAAGCTATAAGTCAAAACACATCCTCATTGGGGTATGCTTTTACAGAATCCTGAGTTGAAAACTGACTGATTTACACAGGGTTGAATGCACTATGTCTATCAAACTGCAGACAGGGTATGGATATACACTTTTAAGGTGATTTTTAACCACTTCCAGTTGCTTCAGGAAGCTTAGAATTGACACAGGTAGACCTCATAGTGGTCTGATGGACTGTCACAGAAGACAGGTTCATAAGGCATTCATAACCCACATAGGCTTCAGGTTGACTTTAGGGGTGCAGGCAATGTATTCCTATGGGGAGAATGTCATTAATCTGTGAGATCAAAAAAAAACTGTTTTACTATTAAGGGTTAATGCCACACGGTCAAGGTTAGGCTTGCACGGATCGGAAGGACCTTAGGAACGTACCTGAGGTCGAATTGTGCTTCTCACCCTAACGGTTATCTCACTGTCACCCAAAAGCAAATGACGTTGTGGGGCAGGCTTCATTTTGGGCCTACTTTTCTAATGGTCGCAAGGATGGAGTGACAAAGTGCAGTGCTTAAAGACACAGAGAGCAGGCAAGCGGGATATCTCGTTGAACTCGGTACGGCCTAGGGATTATGGTAATGCCATTGCCTGCTCTCTGTCTTTAAGCACCGCACTTTGTCACTCCATCCTTGCTGTGTGTGTGTGTGAGCTTTTCTTTGACATCTGTTGGGAGAAATGACTGATTTACACTTCAGGAGGGTTACCTAGTCACACATATGAAGTTTTGGAAAGATGTGACTTTTTTAACCCTTCAAAACAGACAGTGTGACCCAATTAAAGGCACTTCCGGTTGGCACAGGAAGCTATAGGTAAACACATGTCTTGACTGAGGTAGCCTCTTACAGAATCCTGAGTTTTAAGTCTTTACGTTAAGAACTGAGTTATTTACAGAGGTTTAGTGAGTACTCAGTTTAGTGAGTTATTTCAGAAAATCACCAGAAATTTCACAGAGCTCCGCAGCACACTTTAAAAAGATTCGTATGAACACCCTGCAACTGGATCTGTAATTTAAAAAAAAAAAAAATTTTTAAACACCTATCTTTGAACATCACCAATTTGTCATTGTACGATTTCTCTTAAATGACGATAGATAAATGGCTGGTTCTTTTCTTATTGACACCGGAGGCTCCTTGACTTTGACGTGAAGTGGAAAAATAATTTCTCTATTTTCATTTTGGACCTTTAATCTCAGAGAAATGGCCATAACTCAAAAACCGTTGAGGCCTAGACGCCATCTTGTTCGGGGCCAACTGCCCATTATGCCAAACCATTACGCTCACCAAGTTTCGGCTTCAAAATATTTTAGGTTTTGGAGATCAGGCCACGTCATGATTCGTGATGTTTTGTACAATTGCAATATGATTGCTTATGTCCTCTTGTGGGAATTTCAGGGACAGCGGAAAAATGACCAAAATGTGATTATTTTATAAAACGGAAACCGAATGCCCGAGAAAGTTAATTCGATGACTTCCCGATAGGTCCGGCCCTGCCGCTCGGCCCGACGCCGTCCGCGAACTTTAGAAACGTTTTCGGACGTCTAGTAAGGGACCGTACATTTGCAATATGGGCTTTCTCACTAACCATACAGCAAATGTCAAAATGTTCCCTTAACCTCTCTGATCTCCCAAACCCGGATCCGGTATCGTGACTACAGCCTCAAGCTCATTACCATCTGTAACGTTAACTATTCATGAAAATCGCAAATGAAATGAAATAAATATGCCATCTCTCAAGCTTAGCCTTTTGTAAACAACACTGTCATCTCAGATTTTCAAAATATGCTTCTCAACCATAGGAAAACAATAATTTGTGTAAAAGTAGCTAGCTAGTGTAGCATTTAGCGTTAGCATTAGCGTTAGCATCCAGCACACAACATTTCAACAAAAACATAAAAGCCTTCAAATAAAATCATTTACCTTTGAAGAACTTCTGATGTTTTCAATGAGGATACTCTCAGTTAGATAGCAGATGCTCAGTTTTTCCAAAAAGATTCTTTGTGTATTAGAAATAGCTCCGTTTTATACATCACATTTGGCTACCAAAAAAACCTGAAAATTCAGTCCTCAAAACGCGAACTTTTTTCCAAATTAACTCCATAATATCGACTGAAAACATGGCAAACGTTGTTTAGAATCAATCCTCAAGGTGTTTTTCACATATCTCTTCAATGATATATCGTTCGTGGAAGCCTGGTTTCTCCTCTCTATCAAATGGAAAAATACTTGCACCTGGCTTTGCGCACCAGTTTCGACGCAGGACACCAGGCGGACACTTGGAAAATGTAGTCTCTTATGGTCAATCTTCCAATGATATGCCTACAAATACGTCACAATGCTGCCGACATCTTGGGGAAATGGCAGATGGTCTAAGCTTATTCCTGTCGCATTCACAGCCATATAAGGAGACATTAGAAAACAGAGCTTCAGAAATTCTGCTCATTTCCTGGTTGAAGTATCATCTTGGTTTCGCCTGTAGAATGAGTTCTGGGGCACTTACAGACACAATCTTTGCAGATTCTGAAACTTCAGAGTGTTTTCTTTCCAAAACTGCCAATAATATGCATAGTCGAGCATCTTTTCGTGACAAAATATCGCGCTTAAAACGTGAACGTTTTTTATCCAAAAATGAAATAGCGCCCCTAGAGATGCAACAGGTTAACCTGTTAACCTGGTATGTTGGTGCTGTTACTTAAACTCCTGTAACTTTTGATGCTGGAACACTTGACATGTCTTGTCTAAGTGGTTGTAACGTGGATTTATTAGCTGATGTGTGTCGAATGGCTTGATTTCACTTACAAAGAATGTCACTTGGAAGTGATGTTGCAACTTGCTGAAAACTGTCCACAGTGTTCATATCATCCCGAATAAACAGAACACATTTTTTTTACATCCAGAGTGCATCAAACATGATTTAGAGCTTGTTTATGGAAAAATAGTTATTTTTGTATTTCAATGTTGCAACTTGCTGAAAATGGTCGACATTGTTCATATCATCACGAATAAACAGTACTGCAAATATAATGACATCCAGAGTGCATCAAACATGATTTAGACCTTGTTTATGGAAAACTGTTTATTTCTGTGTTTCAGTGTTGCAACTTGCTGAAAACTGTCCACAGTGTTCATATTATCTCAAATAAACAGTACGTTAAAAAAAAATTACATCCAGACTTGCTCAGTTGTGCACCGGGGCCTCCCACACATCTTTCTATTTCGGTTAGCGGCAGTTTGCACTGTTCTGTGAAGGGTGTCGTACAAGATCTTCAGCTTCTTTGCAATTTCTCTCATGGAATAGCCTTAATTTCTCAGAACAAGAATATACTGACGAGTTTCAGAAGAAAGGTCTTTGTTTTTGGCCATTTTGAGCCTGTAATCGAACCCACAAATGCTGATGCTCCAGATACACAACTAGTCTAAAGAAGGCCAGTTTTATTGCTTGGGTTTTCTAATGATCAATTAGCCTTTTAAAAATTATAAACTTGGGATTAGCTAACACAACATGCCATTGGAACACAGGAGTGATGGTTGCTGATAATGGGCCTCTGTATAGGTCTATGTAGATATTCCATAAAAAAACTGCAGTTTCCAGCTACAATAGTCAATTTACAACATTAACAATGTCTACATTGTATTTCTGATCAATTTGATGTTATTTTAATGGACAAAAAATGAGCATTTCTTTCAAAAACAAGGACATTTCTAAGTGACCCAAACTTTTGAGCGGTAGTGTATTTCCATATTGAAGCAATGGCAGAACAATACTTAGAACAATATGGACTGCAAACATGTTCAATGTATTTAGCAAAGATGGAATATGCCTACATGTTGTTATTTTGTTTCTGTAGGCTATTTTACAAACTAGGCTATAGCGGACTAACCTTCAAATTGGCTTTGATAACAACTTAAAACATGAAAGACCGTAAATACACAACTAGAAGCACCCACATATTTAGCCATGGACCACGTTCTGATTGGCCAGTGAGGGGACAAGCCTCCCAATTCATCCCAGCCCTTTCACACAACTGCCAGCTACTGCGCCCATAATTTCTGCAGTGAAAATAGCAACAACAAAAAAACACCTCTGGACCTATAGCGCTACCAACAGTCTTAGCCTTAGTGACTTACCATTGCATTAAGTTTGATAAAATAGAGCCCCCAGTCTCTTACAGAACTACGGTAGCACTATATATGGTATGGTTGACAGATAAAACAAGCCCTAACCTAGGCTGCCATGTCTTTTATGAATTGATTGTGTGACAGAACATGAGCTAGCATAAAATGCTCTTCATTCTCAATTCTATTTTACATGACTGACTGTGGAGTGACTAAAAGAGTATTGTATCAATCCTCCATGCCATTCAAACTAAGCTGTGTTGGTAATGCTTGAGAGAATGTAATACTTAACTTTCTGTTTGTTACATGCTCAGATCTCAGGTTAGGATTTTGGCTTGTAATACTAAGCCAGCCACAGTCACATCAGAATTCGTATCCCCCATATCTTCAACTATTCAAGCCCTATAATCACAACCACAGGCCTCTGAGCAGGGGTGTTATCGTGGTACTTTATTTCTCTCAAAAACCCAGACCCCCGCCGATGCCACTCATAGAACGTGCTTAATTTTATTAATTAGTTTGTTCAAGCACAGTTACTCTCTTGCGCCTGAGAGGCTAGGATGTCGAGCGCCACATGCCACATTTGTTTTGGGAAACTCACCCAGGATAAATGACAGTATATATTGGTACTGTACAGTCTCTCACATGCTTGGAATGTATGTGATTGCTTTATCCCACATTAGCAACAAGCACTATTGTACCTTTTCCTGTATTGACCGAGGGTCCCAGATTACAGACCCATTTGATCTGGCAGTCCTATATAATAAACACACATTGGAGGAAACCAGCTCCTGTTTAAGTGTGGCCCTGTCTTCCCATTGTCCTTCCACCAAGCTATTTCATTTAATTGGTTTCACACAGTGATCATATAAACCAGTCTCGAACTACAGACTAGACAAGAGTTTATCAACAACAAACTCTTACATTACTTACAGTCCCTTACACAAGGCAATTACATCTAGATTCCTACTGTGACAGGAGCCTTGGTTTTGGTATTTAAACAAGAACGTTCTTGTAATATTGGGAATCATCCATGGCCTTAGGCACTGAGCTCCTCTCTGCCATATTTGTTTGTCTAAGCTAAGTAGAGTCATACTGCATGCACACCCTCACACAACATTCTGTATTCTGTAGTCTTTGGCCAAAAGTTTAGTGTGCATGGTGTATTTCTGGGCCACTGCCTGGAGGTCTCTAGAAGCAGAATTCCAGCTTTCCAGCGATCTGGGCCTTTCTCCTCCTTACTGCCACTCCCCAGTTTACCTCTCTGCACTGATCTTATAGCGCAGCACAAAGTACGCGAGGAGACGGAGGGTCACAAAGAACATGCCAAGCACTATGAAGTCAAGGTACAGTTTGGCATCTTCCACATCAAGCTCTTTCAAGATAGCCTCCGACTTCTGGAAGTGGCATGTTTCATCCTTGTCACAGTGGAGGTCCTTCCGGTCCAGCCCGTAGATGGAGAGGATGACGCCTTCAAAGCCATACCTACAAAATAATAGGAACTGTTTCATGGTGCTCTTAAAGAGGATGAGAGCAGTAGGAGAGAGTGGGGTAAGTTGAGGTGTTTTTTACATTCAGCATCCCAACGTCAATGGACATTTTTTATTATTTATAAGAAAGATATCTACATATATTTCAGGATGTTGTGCATCTCTCATAATTCATGTAAACATAACAGTTTTGAAAACAGTTTGTCCAGGTATGGGGTAACATAGGGTCAGGGTAAGTTGAGCCGCCTTGTGGTAAGTGGGTAATGGTTTCATGTGACTGTGGGTGCTGGTGCTGGTAGGTCAAAGTTGAATGTGGTATATTGTATATCTTAAATGTATGCCTACATTCAGATTTACATCTTTGTTTCCATTCTATACCCCTCCATTTCTTGACCAGTTGTCTGAGACAGGGATGTTTCGATGTGCCAATTCGTAGGCAAGTTCTCTGAATTTGAGGCTACTAGCCATGGAACTCGTAGTGAGATTCTTGATACGTTTAGCAAGCTCAGACTACATGTCATCAGATAAGACATTGTGTGCCTCTCCTCTATTATAGCCTCTCTTTCACACCTTGTGATGAAATAATTTAAATGTTGAAAGATAATGATTAAATAATTCACTACTCTGAAACCTTATAATTGAATGAAATTGATGAGAATCATAAAATTATAATCTGATGATGTGTGTAGTTTTAGTCAGAATTAGATGAAACGATGTATCTGTATAGTGGAAAAACACAGACTGTCTGAGCAAGGCGTAGCTTAGGATTTGAACTTGTATGTGTGTGCCTAAGAAAATATCGAAGAACAATTCAACTGTTTGAACCGACCTGGCAGGAACTCTGAGAAAACGTATGAACGGAACTGTCGGCTGGGTAGTGATACAACTATGGAGGAGGATAAAACTAATCTACTGTTTGTGTGTATGTATGTGCACAGCTATAAAATGGATGTCTTAGTATAATGGATTTATTTCACCTTTATTTAACCAGGTAGGCTAGTTGAGAACAAGTTCTCATTTGCAACTGCGACCTGGCCAAGAAAGTATAGCAATTCGACACATACAACAACACAGAGTTGCACATGGAATAAACAAAACACAGTCAAAAATACAGTAGAACAAAAGAAAACAAAAAGTCTATATACAGTGAGTGCAAATGAGGTAAGATAAGAGAGTTAAGGCAATAAATAGGCCATGGTGGCGAAGTAATTACAATATAGCAATTAAACACTGGAATGGTGTGCAGAAGATGAATGTGCAAGTAGAGATACTGGGGTGCAAAGGAGCAAGATAAATAAATACTGTATGGGGATGAGATAGGTAGATGGGCTGTTTACAGATGGGCTATGTACAGGTGCAGTGATCTGTGAGCTGCTCTGACAGCTGGTGCTTAAAGCTAGTGAGGGAGATATGAGTCTCCAGCTTCAGAGATTTTTGCAGTTCGTTGGCAGCAGAGAACTAGAAGGAAAGACGACCAAAGGAGGAATTGGCTTTGGGGGTGACCAGTGAGATATACCTGCTGGAGGGTGTGCTACAAGTGGGTGTTGCTATGGTGACCAGTGAGCTGAGAAGTCGGGGCTTTACCTAGCAGAGAGATAACCTAGATAAGATAACCTGTAGCCAGTGGGTTTGGCGACGAGTATGAAGCGAGGGCCTACCAACGAGAGAGTACAGGTCGCAATGGTGGGTAGTGTATGGGGCTTTGGTGACAACGGATGGTACTGTGATAGACTGCATCCAGTTTGTTGAGTAGAGTGTTGGAGGCTATTTTATAGATGACATCACCAAAGTCGAGGATGGTCAGTTTTACGAGGATATGTTTGGCAGCATGAGTGAAGGATGCTTGTTGCGATATAGGAAGCCAATTCTAGATTTAATTTTGGATTGGAGATGCTTAATGTGAGTCTGGAAGGAGAGTTTACAGTCTAACCAGACATCTAGGTTTTTGTAGTTGTCCACGTATTCTAAGTCAGAGCCGTCCAGAGTAGTGATGCTGGATGGGCGAGCAGGTGCGGGCAGTGATCGGTTGAATAGCATGCATTTAGTTTTACTTGAAATTAAGAGCAGAGACCACGGAAGGAGAATTGTATAGCTCGTCTGGAGGTTAGTTAACAGTGTCCAACGAGGAGCCAGAAGTATACAGAATGGTGTCGTCTGCGTAGAGGTGTACCAGAGAATCACCACCAGCAAGAGCAACATCATTGATGTATATAGAGAGGAGAGTCGGCCTGAGGATTGAACCCTGTGGCACCCCCATAGAGACTGCCAGACGTCTGGACAACAGGCCCTCCGATTTGACACACTGAACTCTATCAGAGAAGTAGTTGGTAAAACAGGCGAGGCAATCATTTGAGAAAACAAGGCTGTCGAGTCTGCCAATAAGAATGCGGTGATTGACAGAGTCGAAAGCCTTGGCCAGGTCGATGAATACGGCTGCACAGTAATGTCTCTTATCGATGGCGGTTATGATGTCGTTTAGGACCCTGAGGTGCACCCAAGACCAGCTCTGAAATCAGATTGCATAGTGGGAGAAGGTACGGTGGGATTCGAAATGGTCGGTAATCTGTTTGTTAATTTGGCTTTCGAAGACCTTAGAAAGACAGGGTAGGAGGGATATAGGTCTGTAGTTTGGGAGAAATGATGTACATATATGGAGGAACATAAATATTGTAACACAATAGAGAGATACATTTATAGAGTGCATTTGCCATTCTGGTAAAATGCATTGTCTATTGTATAGGACAGGAAGCCACCATAGGGCCATGGGAGAGGGCAACACATGGGCACCAGGACAGCTGGAAACACTAAAAATGGAGACACATAGTCTGCTGATATTAGACAACCACATGGAGAGAGGGCCCCACGTTGGGCGCCAGGACAGCTGGACATACTAAAACTAGAGGAGACACACAGTCTATTGATCCGAAATAAAGGCACACATACAAAGGAACAGATGGAGCTAATTACAGGATCAAAGCCTATAGCATAGAGGAATGTATAGTATTTTTAGTATAGCTGAGCACACTAAAATCAGAGGAGACACAGTTTGCTGACCCCAGATACCACACATACAAAGGAACGCATTAAGCTGAGTGAAGGGACAAAGCAAGGGTCTTGTCATCATTATAATCTGACAGAAAGCAGATATGGGCGTTATTGGGCTGAACAAGCAGGATGCATGAATTGGGATGTAACTTCATTTGCATGTAGGATGGGCTTATGTATTTGTATGTGTATAAAATCAGAGCCAGAAAACTCTGAAAAGTGTGTGTTCCGCGGACCACTCCGGCTTGCGATACCTTTTTGTTAAAAGCCTATTGATTTTCACAAAGTTCTTGATCGCGTCATATTTGAACCGATTTTCCACGACAGTAGCAGTTTGGGTCTAGAGTGTCACCCCCTTTGAAGAGGGGGATGACTGCGGCAGCTTTCCAATCTTTGGGAATCTCAGATGATACGAAAGAGATGTTGAACAGGCTAGTAATAGGGGTTGCAACAATTTCGGCAGATAATTTTAGAAATAGAGGGTCCAGATTGTCTAGCCCGGCTGATTTGTAGGGGTCCAGATTTTGCAGCTCTTTCAGAACATCAGCTATCTGGATTTGGGTAAAGGAGAAATGGTGGGGGCTTTGGCGGGTTGATGTGGAGGGTGCTGGGCAGTTGACCGGGGTAGGGGTAGCCAGGTGGAAAGCATGGCCAGCCGTAGAGAAATGCTTATTGAAATTCTCAATTATAGTGGATTTATCGGCGGTGACAGTGTTTCCTAGCCTCAGAGCAGTGGGCAGCTGGGAGGAGGTGCTCTTATTCTCCATGGACTTTATAGTGTCCCAGAACTTTTTTGAGTTAGTACTACAGGATGCAAATTTCTGTTTGAAAAAGCTAGCCTTAACTTTTCTAACTGCCTGTGTATATTTGTTCCTAACTTTCCTGAAAAGTTGCATATCACGGGGGCTATTCGATGCTAATGCAGAATGCCACAGGATGTTTTTGTGCTGGTCAAGGGCAGACAGGTCTGGAGTGAACCAAGGACTATATCTATTCCTAGTTCTAATTTTTTTTTAATGGGGCATGCTTATTTAAGATGGTGAGAAAGGCACTTTTTTAAAGAATAGCCAGGCATCTACTGACGGGATAAGGTCAATGTCATTCCAGGATACCCCAGCCATGTCAATTAGAAAGGCCTGCTTGCAGAAGTGTTTTAGGGAGCGTTTGACAGTGATGAGGGGTGGTCGTTTGGTCGCAGACCCATTATGGATGCAGGCAATGAGGCAGTGATCGCTGAGACCTTGATTGAAAACTGCAGAGGTGTATTTGGAGGGCGAGTTAGTTAGGATGACATGTCCGTGTTTACGGATTTGGAGTTGTACCTGGTAGGTTCATTGATAATTTGTGTGAGATTGAGGGCATCAAGCTTGGATTGTAGGATGGCCGGGGTGATAAGCATGTCCCAGTTTAGGTCACCTAGTAGCACGAGCTCAGAAGATAGATAGGGGGCAATCAATTCACATATGGTATCGAGGGCACAGCTGGGTGCATAGGAAGGTCATTAACAAGCGGCAACAGTGAGAGACTTGTTTCTGGAAAGGTGAATTTTTAGAAGTAGAAGCTCGAATTGTTTGGGTACAGACTTGGACAGTAATACAGAACTCTGCAGGCTATCTTTGCAGTAGATTGCAACACCGCCATCTTTGGCAGTTCTATCTTGGCGGATAATGTTATAGTTAGCGATGGAGATTTCAAGGTTTTTGGTGGTTTTCCTATGCCAGGATTCAGACACAACTAAGACATCCGGGTTGGCAGTGTGCTAAAGCAGTGAGTAAAACAAATTAGGGAGTAGGCTTCTAATGTTAACATGCATGAAACCAAGGCTTTTACGGTTACTAGGTACTACTAGGTACTGCAGGACCTGGATTCTTCAGAACGTTCTCGTGAATAAATACTTTGATTTTTTGTAAGCTGGGACTCTGCTTCATTCAACCAGAATCTTACAAACTCTAGGTTGCAGACTGAGTAGATTAATTGAAGTTTATGAACAGATAACAAAATTCACATAACCTTGGCTGCTCTCTCAAGAACCTCAATTGGGACTAGATTCCTGGTTGTTTTACATTTGTATACACAAGGCATGATGCTCTTTAACAATAAAATGCACTCCGTTGAATTCATATGCATGACACATTGCAAAAATACCATGCATTAAAACCTCTTAAGGCTAGGCAGAATACTGCCCCCTTTGGAGGAATTGCGTGCCCATAGTAAACTGAAAAAAAATCTGTCCAAAATTGCTAATATATGCATATAATAATTATTATTGGATAGAAAACACTCAAGCTTCTAAAACCGTTGGAATTATGTCTGTAAGTATAGCAGAACTCACAGGGCAGGCATTCTTCCAAACTAGTTTTGGGATCATGAAAGTTGGGGCAACTTTGACGTGATCACCCCCACCCTTCCCAACCAGCTATGGATCTGTGGACACTTTCTATGTCTTCCACTAGATGTCCTCATTCAGTAGAGCGTTTAATCGTTCAAATCCCGCAAGTTTTGGCCCTATGGGAGTGAATTGAGTGCGTGTCGCGAGAAAATACCTGTGCGTTAGGGCGCGAATTGGTCCCATCCATTCCTTTGTTCCAGCACTCCGGAGGAGAACTAACAATGACCGGTTGAATTGAAAATTGTTTTGTATGTTTAGAACATCCTAAAGCTTGATTCTGCACTTAGTTTGACCGGTTTAGTCGACATGTAATATGTAATTTTGAAGTTTTGATGCGCAACTTTTCGGGACCAGAGGACATTTTGGGTGCATTTCAGCTGATATTGTTAGCAGATGCTAATACAAAGACACAAGACTTGAAACCAAACGATGTTTTGGGTAAGTATGAACCCTTCCAGTACATTCTGAACAAAGACCATCAAAGGTAAGGGAATATTTATGCTGAAATTGTGTGTTTCTGTTGACTCCAACATAGCGGAGAAATATTGCTTATGTCTGAGCGCCGTCTCAGAATATTGAATAGTGAGCGATTTCTGTAACGTTAAAAAGAAATGTAACAAAGCGATTGCATTAAGAAGCAGTGTATCTTTCTAACTATATGTAGAACATGTATATTTAGTCAAAGTTTATGATGTCTATTTACGTTATCTTGCGGCGCTATCTATATTTTCTGCGGACATTTTTCAGTATTTTCTGAACATGAATTCAATGTAAATGGACATTTATGGATATAAATGGCATTTTATTTAAAAACATTTTTTACTGTGTAACATGTCCTATTACTGTCATCTGATGAAGATTTTCAAAAGGTTAGTGAATTATTTATTTTTTAATCCTGCTTTTATAATTTTCTATTTTCTGGGACAAAATGGCTGCCTCTTGTCTTCGTTTCGGTGGTGGCCTAATATAAATATGTGGTGTGTTTTTGCCGTAAAACATTTAAAAAATCTGACATGCTGGGTAGATGAACAAGGTGTTTATCTTTCATTTGAGGTATTGGACTTGTTAATGTCTGGAGGTTAAATATTTCTAAGAATATTTTTGCGTTCCATGCGCCACGTTCCAGCTGAACGTGGGAGGGGTCGTTCCCAAAAGGGAACCCTCACCCGTCACCAGGTTAAACATATTTGTTGTAAGTAATCATTTGTATGGGGTATGGTGGCCATTGGCTCAACTTACCCCAAAGCAAAAATGTTGACTATATTAGAGCACACAGTTATAAGGATGCACTTTCATGCTAGGTTTAAGACCTCAACTTGTAGCTTAAATAGGCCCCAACTGAGGTATAAAACAATCGTTCTTCCTTCACAGACTCCATGATATCTTCCTAAATATTGGGTCACATTATTCATTTTGTGTATGGTTTCCTAGAAACAAGGAGTGGCTCAATTAACCCTTTGGCTCAACATAACCCGCTTTCCCTTACTGTTCAAGTGCCAAAAAAATTGGGGCCCTTGAAAGTCTGAAAAGTATCTGAAAAACTAGTTACCTGACATATGAAATGTATGACATCCACTGAAGATACCACGGAATTGTGTCAAAACTGACAAAGAAGCCAGAGAAAAGCAGCACAGGTATGGCAGTCACCGGACCTACAAACGTGGCAACCTGAGACATGGACAAGTGCAACATCAGAGGCAGGACGTGACTCACTGTAACCATGTTACATGAAAATACTGCGGTTTATAGTGTCTGCTTAGAATAGAATTGGGTACCACCCTGATAAACATATAATTAATTATATGCATATACTATAGGTTGGTACTGTGTAAATACGAAATATAGTAAAACAACACATATATATATATATATATATATATATGATATGTTTAATTAATTTTAAAAAGTTGTATTTACAGATTCAAATTAGAAATGTAGATGGGGGACAGGTAAGAGGGATACAGCAGAGAGTGTGAGTGGTGGAACAGGGGATAAAAACGCTGTCTCCAGGGGCATACAGTATGTGGTACAGGGGCGGCACTATGCTTAGACCAGCCCCAGGACAAAATATATATTTTTATTTGACCCCCTTTTTTCTCCCCAATTTCAATCTTTTTTTCATCGCTGCAACTCCCCAACGGACTTTGGAGGTGAAGGTTGAGTCATTCGTCCTCCGAAACATCAAACCGCACTTCTTAATTAACACATTAAGGTATAGCAGTTATTATCTCGTGTTAGTATTGAGAGAATGGAGGACATGCCTGTAGCGAGGTGGAAGCCGCTCCTATCAGCAGGCCCAGAGACTGGGCCACAAGAGAGGTGAGGACTCCCAGGGCCAAGAAAAGGATGAAACGTACAGTGTCAGGTGGCTGGGACGTCATCCAGTAGACGATGCTGCAGTAGGCGACTGGGAACACTATCTGTGAAGCAAAATAAGAAAAATACTTGACTGTGTATTTGTGGACACAGAAATGGTCTTTTCAGCTTTTTTTTCTCGACCCCCAACACATGCACGCACAGTTGCATACACGCCCAACCACACATTGACAGATTGGAAGGACAGCGTCAGTGCAGCACCCCCAGGGTCGTGTAGGTGGTTATGTACCTTGGTGAAGGGCACAACACCTGGAGAAGCTGTTGCTGACTAGGATTGTGATACGGCCACCTCACATTTCTCATGTTCAGCCAACAGTACCTCACCATGGAAAACACACTGTATCATTGAAGCATTAAACTAAAACACAAAGCCAAGCTTTTTGTGCTTTGAAATAATAATTTTGAATTGTTGAAAAAAAGCCAAATTAGATGGAATTCAATACAATAAATGAAAACATGCAGTAAACCTCTGAAGCGTAAATTCTAAAGAAATGTATTTAACCTTTATTTAACTAGGCAAGCCAGTTAAGAACAAATTCTTATTTACAATGACAGCCTACCGGGGAACAGTGGGTTAACTGGGTTAACAGGCGCAGAATGACAGATTTTTACCTTGTCAGCTCGGGATTCGATCCAGCAACTTTTCGATTACTGGCCCAACGCTCTAACCACGAGGCTACCTGCCGCCCCAAAAGCCTCCTTATGTAATGTTATTGTGGGATTTGTCTGAAATTCTGAAACAGAATTACTTTTTGGCCTCGATGCTAAAGCCCCTTTGAGCTCCCATACCAGGTTTTTTTAGTTACAATACCTTTGCTCTTTTCAGTGAATGATAGAATCATTATGTTTTTTGTGGTGTTTTTTTTCTCTATTTTTGCATTTTGATGAAATACCAATTTACAGATTTTTTGGGACACAACACACTACTAAAAATGATCCTCCAGAGTTATTTGTGACATTGTTATTACCTGGAAGGGGAGGTCTGCCATAGTCTTGGCCAGATAGTAAGCCTTCAGACTGTACCAGTAGTTCAAGTGCTCTCTTAGGAACACTCCCATCTCCAAAGGGACTGCAATTAGAGAGATGGAGAAAACAGGCTCATAGTAATGTCATTTTGGTAATCAGAAACAGTGCAAGGTACATCTCAGCAAAGTCTACTTCTAACATACTGTAACATACTTATGACTGTTGTGAATTCATGCACTAAATCAACGCATGCCGATGTCTGTCATTAAGAAGAGCTGAGAATACTCACACGTCAGAACAGTAGGCATTAGAGCAGCAAACATGAGGAAGAGCATGGAGAAGAAGAGGAAGCCGGAGTTGCTGAGCACTTTCTTGGCATCGTTGCCGATGCCCAGATAGAGCAGGCCAATCAGAATCCCAATCCCAATGTGAGAGGTGATTCTTAGGTGAGTCAGCACCTGTAGGACCAGAACAGTCGGAGAAAAAAAAAATGTATATATATTTTCCTATCCATTGCTGTTGCAGTACAAAATCAAATCAGTGTGCGGAAGTATGTCTTACTGTATCTCTAATGATGCATTGAAATGTCCTTTTGAACAGGATGCAGAACTGAGTCAGACAACTGGCCGAGAAACTGTGGCAGCCCTCACCGGAAGGGGAATCCTGAGCGAGAGAGAGAGAGAGAGACTGCATAACCTGAAGTGCTTTGACTGAAAATATCACCTCAATGAGATTATTCATTTCAACCCATTGAGGGCTGTAGTAATACACTAATCCCCCTTTTACCTCCTCAGAAGATTTGTGCCACAGGAAGGGGTTGAGGGGTCCATCGTTCATGTCTGTCTTGTAGACCTGCTCACATTTCCCCTCCTGCACGGCCTTCACCAAAAGAGCCGTCTGATCACCGTACTCCCCAGACGCCACCTCCATCACTGGGATCAAATGGAGAAAGAGGTACGCATGTCACAGAAACCCCAGTGAATACTGCATGAGGAACCAATCAATCAAATGTATTTATAAAGCCCTTCTTACATCCGCTGATGTCACGAAATGCTGTACAGAAACCCAGCCTAAACCCCAAAGAGCAAGCAATGCAGGTGTAGAAGCATGAACCATCTGTAAAGTTATTCTGAGAAAATTCATTTTCGGATGAACTAATAGATATAATAGTTTCTAGAATGCTTTATACCACATTTGACTTGTTTCTCATTAAACTGGTTAGAGTTTCTCACCAAAGTCTGCAGGATTGTGGTATGTTGGGCAGTTCAGCCCCAGCTCTCTAAGGTAAGGTACCAGGTTAGGCACTTTCCCTCTGTAGATACACTGGCCCTGGCTAAGGACATACAGCTAGGGAGGGAAACACAGGGGCACAAAGCAATCAGGATACAGTACATTAATTTAGCAGACCATTCATTTAGGGACCATAAGTATTGCGCCACATGTGTGGCTACTACATACATTTCCAACTGTGATCCTGTGGTTTCATTGGGCCTTTCATAGATTCCCATGCAGTAGGCTTGCTTGAATCCCAGATCTGTTTATGTTATCACGCCAATGGCGTAGGAGTTGGTAAGACAACTCAAACAGATCTGGAACTCAGGCTAGCAGTAGGCCAGGTTGGAGGCTGACCTTGTTGAAGAGCTCAAAGAGCTTGGCGCTGGGCTGGTGGATGGTGCAGATAACGGTGCAGCCACCATAGGCCAGGGCCTTCAGCAGAGACAACACCTGGAAACAGGAAGAACTGTCCAGGCCACTGCAAAACAAGGTATAGGGGCCAAGGTTAGTATATGGTGGACAATGTCAAAACAAAGAATAGATTGGCTTTTGCACACCTAACGTAACATCTTAGATCATCATCGTGAAGAAGCAAACAAGTGAAGTGAACTGGGAGAAGAACATTGCATAAACTTGAACTATTTGGCACGTTAATGACACAGCAACATACAGTCCCTCTTGTCCATGCCTTTCTTGAAGAACTGTTTCTTGGGGGAAAACGTTACCGACAACTAATGTGAGTTGGTACAGAATCCTGTACAGTCCTTTCCATGGCCAGTGTTTGATTACCCCTCATCCTTTTTTCTACATCTGTTTCAAGGAGCCTGCAATCAACAATTGCTCAGAGTGGGCACAAAGGGGGCTTTCACAATGACTAACATTAGCTACTTAAGTTAACGTTCTTGTTTGTGATCTAATGGTCCTACCACTGGGCATGAATCATGTCAGTAATAATGAGCAGGTGAGAAGATTCTTTGGATTGGGAGTGTGTATTGTCGTGGGATAATCAGAATTTGTTGGTAACATATGTAAGATGTTTTATATTTATCAAATGTGTGTAAGTTAATTCTCATCAGAATGGTATTTTTGTATAATACTTTGGGCAGGGTTGCAGTATCTATGTCAAGACTAAGTTGCATGGCCGCTGAGAGGGGAGAGGTCAAAGTGTCATCATGTGTAAGCATATCTTTTGCTCCACTGTGTGTGTGCCAGTTCACTCCCTAGTTTTCCCATCGGAGATGGCAGTGTCTGGAATCATTCTCCTCTCTGTGAGCTTGTCCAGGATTGGTTGTATTTAGAGTTGGTTGTATCTAAATGACAATTTGATATATGCCTGGTGATATGGAGGGTTGGTTTATGGTTCTGGGGTTTGAGTAAGGAGACAAAGCTGAACGATTTATTATGTCTATGCTGTCTTATCCTGTGTGTGTGTCTTTACTATAAAGGACCTCATTTGAAATGTGGAAGGGTCTTTCAGAGAATTCATGGTTAGACACTGAATCGATCTGAGAGTCACAGGGTTGTGATAGAGCTCATATAATTAAAGATGGACTTTTATAACTAACTCTGACTTGTGTGTGTGGTTTGCTCCCATGATTTGGTAAATAGAGGAAATTTCCACGACAGTATCACAGTGCAGTTAAGCAGTCGGAGGCGGCTGAGAGAGAGGATAAAGAGGCAGATGAAGTGTCCGTCTTAGAAGGCAGAGGATTGGACATGAGGAATAAATCCCTTTAGGAGACGCTGCATGCTGCTGCTCTCAAAAACAGTTTCTCCTTCTTGATTGATTGAGAAGTCATTGAAAATCAAATTAAATATTTTCTAGAATATTGAAATGGAATTGCAGGTTACTTCATGAATTGGCTGACTTGAATTCAAATTGACCCCAACCCTGTTTCAGCATAATACAAAAATCCCTATAAAAATCAGTCCGTTTAATCTAGAGATAGTTAGCTGTATTTGCATTGGATGCGTCTCAATCCACTGCATCTGCCAATGTCACACTTCCCTATCTGCAGTGAAAGGTAACAGAGGGGTGTTTGTCAGACCATGAGACATCCCGAAAACTAGTATTTTCACAAAATCGTCTTGTATTATGACCACCGGCGAAAGTAGAATGTCAATCTTGGTGGGGCTAACTCAAAACACATTTTTTAGATGCAAGCCACTACACAACAAAGCCACTACACAACACAACACAACATTAAACAATACATTAATTGAACTATAACGGTGACAAATGTTACCCACAAACTGTTAGGGCCAACACCTTACCACTGTTACACCTGGCTATCAGAGGAGCCTTGTCTGGTAGCGAAACAGTTCATTCAGCCTTATTTACTGCCTTTAAAAAAAACATAGCTGATATGTCTGACTTGCTTAAACAAATTTGATTTTTTACTGACAATTACAACTATGGCGTAATGGGATGGTGAGAGGATAAGAGGCTAAATGTAATTTTGATTAAGACGTTAATGAGTGAACTAGGACGGACATAGTCATATTTGTTCAGCACTTTTTAAATGTACAGCGACAATTCAGAACATGGGTCATTCTTACAGTATTCTCTGTGTACACCAAGTCAGAACCATAGGAAAAATAAAGGGGGAATATAAGCAGACAATGAAAGCTCTTACAATATTCGATGATGACATTTCTCTAAAACATGCTATAGGCTAAATGTGCACCACCAAGTCAGAACAGTAGGCTAAATTATGAGAGGAAAAGGGACCAAATTATTGGGATGAGGTACATGGGCTACTAGCACAACATAAACTTAGTATGACTTTCTTAGCTACAGTACCCCTGGCATACCTCTGGCATATAACATCATTTATGCAGCAGCATACAAGGCATTTTTGGACTCACCTTGTTGTGCTGTGCTCACTTGAACAGGAAGGTGGTGTGGCGGTCCTTCGTGGGCAAATTTTGTCATCAAAGTCTATCATTCTCTGGATTTATGGTGCTTTCAAGACAACTAGGAACTCGGAAAAAACAAGGTCGAATCATGATGTTAGTGATCTTCAGGTCGGAGCTCAAATAAGAGGCCAGAGTCCACGACTTGGAATTCCGAGTTGGATGACCATTCAAAATGTATTTTCCTAGTCGGAGCTCGTTGTTCCCAGTTGTCTTGAACCCACTGAAGTCTGAGATTTCCCATTTCCGAGTTTCCAGTTGTTTTGAAAGCGGCAGAAGTCAAGCTGGATCTATTTAAACTTGTAAAAGAAACCCTAAAACCCAGACTTGGACCACACATCCAATCCACTGAATAGCAGGCTAGTGGGTGTTTTGCAATGCCTGCTGTTAGCCACTGATTCCCTCCAAACCACTCATTGTTGAATTTGCGATTTACATCTTGTTGTGTAATGTTTATGTCCAATGGCTGATGAGCACCGATACGTTTTATCTAGAATTTATATTTATATGACAAGGATTGAAAAGGATTTGCCAGTAGATTGTTGACCTGATTCATGATGATGAATTCTAGCTTGCTAGCTAAGATTTTTAAAGTATGATGTTGATCAGTCCAATCAAAGCTACTGTAGATATATCGTGATTTGACGTCATTTTATCTGTGGCCAATGCCCTTGAGCCTTCTTGGATGGGCACTTCTAATGTACAGTAACTCTATCGCAGCACCCAAGTGGCTTGAATTTTTGAGGTCTCCCCATAGATTTTGCGGTGACATAGTGTCCCCATTAGTGACAGAACACTGAGCCAATCACGGTGCATCTAGAGAACATTACCAACCCCTTTGCTCCGTATTTTCTGCTGGTTACCCCACCACCACAGAAAGCACTAAGATTAGGCTGAAACACCTGCCTGACTCAAGAAAGCAAAAAAGAGACATGCGGCTTTATAAACTAAATTCTTAATTTTTTATATTGTTTGCAAACTGATATGTGACATGTATCAATGCATGTAAAACAGGCCATTCAGAGCCCCACCTGTTTAGCTGGCAACGGGTCGCCGCTGATTATGAACAATGTTCCCTCTAAACTGCGCATGTGCGTGGTCGCACACTTCCTCCAGGACTGCCACACAGAAGAAATGCCAGGCCGCCCAGAGATACTGTGTCTGTTACTTGAACTCTGTGAAGCTTTTATTTGGGCTACATTTTCAAAGTTCATGACATTTTCCGCATTGACTTTTCCGCACTTCTTCATGTCTTAAAGTAATGATGGACTGTCATTTCTCTTTGCTTATTTGAGCTGTTCTTGCCATAATATGGACTTGGTCTTTTACCAAATAGGGCTATCATCTGTATACCACCCCTATCTTGTCACAACACAACTGATTGCCTCAAACGCAAATGAACTTTTAACAAGGCACACCTGTTAATTGAAATGTATTCCAGGTGACTCCCTCATGAAGCTGGTTGAGAGAATGCCAAGAGTGTCTCTCAGATATAGAACAGACACTTCAGAACAAACCTCCTTTAGTCCCCCCAAAACTCTATCTGTTATTCCATGTAGTAAACCTGTTATTCAAAGCGTTTGTATGGGCCAATAGCAGTAATGCCAAATAAAACATTTAATCAAATCTTTTTTAAATAAATAATGTTGATACTTCAAGGTGTCTTAAAATTCAAAATGAAATAGGATAATGAATGTATGATCTTTTTAAAACAATTCCATACTCCCGTCTGTGCCAATGTCAAGCATCGCCATATCATGTTTTAGCCAACACCATGTTTGAAAATAAGGAGGCTCAGTGATGTGTTGTGTTTGCCCCAATCATAAGGCTTTGCTTTTAGGCCAAAAAGTGTATCCCTTTGCAGTATTAATTTAGTGCCATGTTTCATACATATGCATGTTTTGGAATATTTTTACGCTGTATATTTGCATTCTTCTTTTCACTCACTCATTTAGGTCATTATTGCGGCGTCACACCTATGTTGTTGATCCATCCTCAGTTTTCTCCCATCCACAGCCATTGAACTCTGTAGCTATTTTAAAATCACCAATGGCCTCATGGTTACATCCCTAAGCAGTTTCCTTCCTGTCCTGCAAGCTCAGTTCAGAAGGAGGACGGAATCTTTAATGCATCTGGGTGATTACTACACCATTCACAGCATAATTAACTTGACCATGCTTAAAGATATATTCAAATGTCTGATTTGTTATTGTTACCCACCTACCAATCACTGTCCTTCTTTATTAGGCTTTCAAAAAATATCCCTGGTCTTTGTAGTTTAATCTGTGCTTGAAATGCAATACTTGACTGAAGGACCTTACAGATGTTGTATGTATGGGGGACAGAGGGAGGGGTAGTCATTCAAAAATCACATAAAATCATATTCCTAATCCCAGGCAACAAAAACAACAAATGTACTTTACTGTAAGGTCATTTTCACACTTGATTTATCACAGTGCCAAGAGACAATTTAGTGTGCGCTTCAGGAGTAGGCAAATCCATACAGATCGTACAAATCGAAACCAAAGAAAGATAAAAGGCTGCTTTTTGGCCATTAAGGACTTTGGGACTAATCTGTGCCCCTGATGAGATTCAGTCTTTCCTAACCAGAAGCCAACTGGGAGAAACGATATTCAATTGCATCCTCTTTTCCAAAAGAGGATAGGTTAACATTGGAATTGTTCTTTCAGATTTATTTTGGTGGGGACACTGTCGTTAGCAGAATCAGAATTATTTAGGTAACATTTATAACTAAAATGTTTTATTCATTTTATTACATGCTTATGTGAGATATGTCATTAGAATGTCTATTTTTGGATAATAGTGTTGGCCGGTTGCAGTTATCTGTTCTCTGTCAGGGTTCAGTTACTTGGGCCACAGAAAGGGGAGAGGTCAAGCTTGATATGTAAACATATCTTTTAAACCATGTGAAGGGGTGATTGAGGGGGAACCAATTATCTCTAGGCTCCACAATGTCTGTGTGCCAGTCACTGTGTCTCTGTGATCTTGTCCAGGAGGGGTGTATTTGATATATGCTAGTGGATGAGGTAATGTCTTGGTACTATGTTGTACCAAGAACGAGAAGTAGAACCTCGTTTTAGGAGAGCAAACTGAACGATAATTTATAGCTAATGCTGTCTGGCTATGGGATACTCCTCTCTCAAGTAAAGTCTTCCTTTGTAATGTTCCTAAGATCTGTAAGGGAATACCCCCCTGAATTGTACAAAAATGAATGGCAAAATATTGGCATTGGACAAACCATATACACGATGTCCAATACCACCCAAAGCGGCGTTGATTCGTGCAAAGTATATGGCAAATGCCATATGGCAATTGCCAATTGTAACACTTCAAAAATCCAAGCTTTCTGGACCGTTTTTCAAAATTCTTTCGATTTGTGTCAATTACACATGTATAAGAACTTTATCAACATACTTTAGTCATACTTTATTATCATATTTTTTTTTTTTTTACTTGTGCATAAGGCATATGTTTTCTCCATTTGGAATATGATTTCATAGGAAGTCAAAAGTCAAAAATGTCAAAATTTGGTAAAAAACTTCACATCCTTAAAGTGCTTTCTGGACCGTTTTTCAAAATTCTTTCGATTTTTGTGTCAATAACACATGTATAAGAACTTTATCAACATACTTTAGTCATACTTTAGTCATACTTTATTATCATATTATTATTTTTTTTTACTTGTGCATAAGGCATATGTTTTCTCCATTTGCAATATGATGTCATAGGAAGTCAAAAGTCAAAGTCAAAAGTAATGATTTTCCTCCGTGCAACTGGTGATCTGAAATGTGCAACTGGTGATCTGAAATGTGCAACTGGTGATCTAAAATGTGCAACTGGTGATCTGAAATGTGCAACTGGTAACCCCAAAAAAAATGTTTTTGATTTTTTTTGTTTATGTTTCCTTACTTTTTCAAAGTCACTGTGCATTTGCAATATGTTTTAATGGGCAGGTACCATCACGAATTTGTCATGCTCAAAATTCAAACTATACTTTGCTCAAACTATACCTTTGTCAACTTGTATTATCATAATTTTTTTTGTTTTACTTGTGCATAAGGCATATGTTTTCTCCATTTGCAATATGTCATAGTAAGTCAAAAGTCAAAGTCAAAAGTAACGATTTTCCTCCGTGCAACTGGTGATCTGAAATGTGCAACTGGTGATCTGAAATGTGCAACTGGTGATCTAAAATGTGCAACTGGTAACCCAAAAAAAATGTATTTTGATTTTTTTTGTTTGTTTCCTTACTTTTTCAAAGTCACTGTGCATTTGCAATATGTTTTAATGGGCAGGTACCATCACGAATTTGTCATGCTATAAAAATCCTGCAGGAATGTGAAATTGACTGGCCCGATGAACTCGGGATGGCTTTGCAGTGATTCTGGTTCATCTCAATCGCTCATTAGGGTAGATTTCAGAATGTTGCTTTTGGTGATGGTACCTCACTGTTAAACATATTGCAAATGTACAAGAGTCAAGTGGACAAGAGTCCATCAGTCAATTAGATATAATTCTGACACCAAACTGATACAAACTGACACCAAACCCATTTTTTCCAACTCGTTTAGTAGCCAACTATTACATACTTCAGAGCTGGCCCAAAATTCACAACGCCTTCGGTTCAAACCATAAAAAAAACATAAAACACGTAGTTACGTTCTAGCTGCGGGTCCATTTCTTATGTTATGTGTTGGCCTAGCTGAGGCGACCCCGAATCCCAAGTTTCGGCTCGATAGGTCATTTGGTGTCCGAGGAAAAACAATAATTGGTGCTGAAAATCCACTATTTTCCATGACTTGCTACGGGGTCCTTGAATGAGCTATCGGACAGAAACGTTGGGGTCTGTCTATATGGGCCGAGACGTTCGCAATGCACCTAGTCTTGCGACTCTGGGACATTTCTAAATGTCGTCATTTTCGTGATGCAAAAATGAATTGAAAGTATTGCAAATGTACGAGGCTGTTTCTCGGTCCGAGAACCTTCTAGAGCCACGTAACTCACCACGCACCATCGACGGGAGGTCTAGAACAGGTTTCTAAAGTTTCGGAACTCTAGGTCTGACGGTTCTTTTTTAGCTCGAACAAAGCTAACTATTGCAGCCATTGTCTGTCTCTACGCACCCCAATATGTCCCTCCTTCCAAGTTGTGTTTTAGTGTGATTGATTTATTTTTTTTCCTTTGAATTTTTTGGGGAAAAATGACTGATTTACAGTTCATGGGGGTTGCCTAATCACACATATGAAGTTTTGGAAAGATCAGACTTTTTTAACCCCTCAACAGCCCCTGAGACACCAATTATGGCACTTCCGGTTGGCACAGGAAGCTATAAATCAACACATATCCTCATTGGGGTATGCTGTTACAGAAGTCCTTACATTAAGAACTGACTGATTTACACAGGATTGAATGCACTATGTCTGTCAAACTGCAGGCAGGGTATGGATATACACTTTTAGGGGCATTTTAACCACTTCCGGTTGGTCCAGGAGGCTTAGAATCAACACAGGTAGACCTCATAGTGGCCTGATGGACTGGTACCGAAGACAGGTTCATACGGCATTCATAACCCATATAGGCTTCAGGTTGAATTTTGTGGTGCAGGCAATGTATTCCTATGGGGAGAGATGTCACTAATCTGTGAGATCAAAAAACCCTGTTTTACTGTGAAGGGTTAATGCCACACGGTCAAGGTTAGGCTTGTTCAGATCGGGAGGACGTTAGGAACATTCCTGTGGTGGAATTTTTCTTCTCACCCTAACGGTTCTCTCACTGTCACCCAAAAGCAAATGACATTGTGGGGCAGGCTTCATTTTGGGCCTACTATTCTAATGATCGCTGCGCCTAGACCGAGCGAGCTACGGTCAAGCGGGATATCTCGTTGAACTCGGCACGGCCTAGGGATTATGGTAATGCATTGCATTGCCTGCTCTCTGTGTCTTTAAGCACCGCACTTTGTCACTCCATCCTTGCTGTGTGTGTGTGTGTGTGTGTGTGTGTGTGTGTGTGTGTGTGTGTGAGAGCTTTTCTTTGACATCTGTTGGGAGAAATGACTGACTTACAATTTATGGGGGTTGCCTAATCACACATTTGAAGTTTTGAAAAGATCTGACCTTTTTAACCCTTGGAAACAGCCACTATGACACCATTTAAGGCACTTCTGGTTGGCACAGGAAGCTATAAATAAACTCATATCCTGATTGGGGTATGCCTTTACATAATCCGGAGTTTTAAGTCTTTACGTTAAGAACTGAGTTATTGTGTTATTTCAGAAAATCATAGAAAATCACAGAAATGTCGCAGCGCTCCGCAGCACACTTTAAAAAGATTCGTATGAACACCCTGCAACTGGATCTGTAACCGTGGGAAAAAAAACCTGCCTATTTGTGAACATCACCAATTTGTCATTGCTCCGTTTCTCTTAAATGACGATAGATAAATGGCTGGTTCTTTTTTTATTGACACCGGAGGCTCCTTGACTTTGACCTGAAGTGGAAAAATAATTTCTCTATTTTCATTTTGGACCTTTAATCCCAGAAAAATGGCCATAACTCAAAAACCGTTGAGGCCTAGACGCCATCCCGTTCGGGGCCAACTGCCCATTATGCCAAACCTACGCTCACCAAGTTTCGGCTTCTAAATATTTTCCGTTTTTGAGATAAGGCCCCGTCGTGACTCGTGATGTTTTGCCAAATTGCCATATGATTCTGTATGCCCTCTGGTGGGAATTTCCGGGATAGCGGAAAAATGGTCCAAAACTTGTTTATTTTATTAAACGGAAACCGAATGTCCGACAAAGTTCATTCGATGACTGGTCCGGCCCTACCGCACGGCCCGACGCCGACCGCAAATTTTACAAACGATTTCGGACGTCTAGTAAGGGACCGTACATTTGCAATATGGACTTTTTCACTAATCATACACGAAATGCCGAAATGTTCCCTTAAGGTATGTTATTCGTCATGAGTTGAGATGGGTGTGTCTTGGCTATAAATGATACTAAGAACTGTTTTGTAAGCACTCTCGGAGAATTCATTGATAGACACTGAATTGATCTGAGAGTCACAGGGTTGTGATGGAGTTTATAATAATTAAAGATGGACTTTATGATAACTCTGACTTGTGTGGTGGTTTGGTCTCATGATTTGGTAAATACAGGACATTTCCACTATAGCAGTGGAGTATACATCATAGCAGTCACAAACACAAACAAGACAGAAAAAAACACACAAAAAGGAACACAAATAACACCTACACTTAACAACGACGTTGTATTGCCTGTACATCTTATGAAAGAATAGCATTGACTCTAAATATGGACTGTACAGTGTGCTTAGGCCGTGGCACGTTATAATCCATTCAGGACTTTCTTTGCCACTGACACACATGCATGTGTTCTATACGATGTACAATAGGACCTTCTGACCTGGTGGGCTCATCAAAGAACATGATGGGAGGGTTGTTGACAAGCTCTAGGGCGATGGCCAGCCTTTTCCTCTGCCCCCCTGAAAGATGTGACGTTCGAGTTTTCGCACACTCAAGCAGGCCCAGGGCCGTCAGAATCTCCCTCACCTTAAAAACAACACAGGAAGGTTACAAACACCTACATTGCATTCGGAAAGTATTCAGACCCCTTCCCATTTTTCCCATTTTGTTACATTACACCCTTATTCTAAAATACTTTTTTGCTCTCATTAATAATGACAAAGTGATAACAGGTTTTTAGATATGTTTGCAAATGTATTAAAAATTAAAAACAGAAACACCTTAAGTATTTAGACCCTTTTCTATGAGACATGAAATAGAGCTCAGGTGCATCCTGTTTCCTTTGATCATCCTTGAGATGTTTCTACAACTTGATTGGAGTCCACCTGTGGTAAATTCAATTTATTGGACATGATTTGGAAAGACACAGACCTGTCTATATAAGGTCCCACAGTTGACCATGCATGTCAGAACAAAAACCAAGCCATGAAGTCGAAGGATTTGTCCTTAGAGGTCTGAGACAGGATTGTGTGCCGTGGCACAGATCTGGGGAAGTGTACCAAAATATTTATTCTGTATTGAAGCTCCATAAGAACACAGTGGCCACTATCATTCTTAGATGGAAAAAGTTTGGAACCACTGTCGTGACGTTTGTATTATTAATGTGACGACTGCTATTCATCGAATAATAAACTATGTTTACAATTACTTAATTAAATTAATCAGGTAACCATGAACTCAACCTGGGGCACCATGGGAAAAGTTTGTTTAATAAAGTTACTGTTTCCCAAATTAGCTAAAAAAATATCAAACTATCGATATCATAGCAGTGACTAATTAATTAATTTCCTAATCAGTCTCATTTTGAACGTCGCATAATTCGTAAATCTGCACAAACCCGGGTCTCACTAAATCATTCCGTACCACACCAGTTGAGTTGATACTTTATTTACTAACAAGCTAGATGATAATATAAGATACACATACATAAACAGTCTAGGTCATTGGTTAGAACTTCATACAATGGCAACAGGTCTCTAGCGGACCAACACAATATGACACGTTACACAAAATGGAGATTTAAAGAAAGAAACAGAGAGAGAGAGAGAGTGCACGTGAGAAAAGCACACTTGGATACATTTGTAAACTATGCTTAGTTTAGCCCTAACACCTTGCCCCGAACTGTCGCTCTTATGGGTCAGAATTATAATGAATGTATTTACTTGTTGAAGGTCTCCATTAGGTATTTATTTCGATGGCTGCGTCTCCTTCTGATTGTCCACCCGATGTCACAATGTCCTTTTTCTTAGTTTTCTTCCTTGCACTTGTTCTGTGAGAGTGGGCTTCTGAGGAGGCTAATCAGCCGTGTAGACGCTCCCAGCTTGGGTAGGAGGGCCGTGTAGACAACCAATGACTTGAAGAGAATAACCGGTTGGTCCTTCTTGAATTCACCTTCTTAGATATAATAATCAACCGTAGCCTTGATTGTTAAGAGGTTCCTTTGTCCTCTTCCTCGTGTTGTGTTTTGGGGTAGTTGTGGACCCCGGCTGCAGCACGCGGTCAACTTAGTCTGGTATGTAAATTCTTAACTTACATGTTTCATACCCTCGGGTCACAAAGGGGCGTTTCTGCCTTTATGACATGCTCTCTGGGTTCCCTGGGGCGTGGCTCAATACAAGGCAAGGTATTAGAACTTACCAGGATCTCGTTTAGACAACTAAACATCAAAGTTCATCTTTACAAAAACATTCTCTTTGATTAGTGTATTTTCTACACAATGCACAGTATGTAAAAATCATGTACATATTATAAAAACTCTTCAAGTTACAATGTTTTCATTATAACGTTGTCATTTAACTTATAATAACATAACAAAAACAACATTTCATCTATCATTGTTACCACCAATTCGGCTGATGAAATATAATGTCCCAAAGTCTATTTATTGCATGTTACAGTTCTGAGGTAGATTATCCAGAAGGCCCACAAAGACATTCCAGCCCCAAACACTAACAGAACACAGGATTCGTCAGCTGCCTTAAGATTTACAGTTGGTGGGAGGTGTCATAACCCCTCCCATTTATACCTCTCCCCCTCTGCGGGAGTGAGAGATTCCTCTGTAGAACTGTCATCCATGGTAACCTGATCCTTACAGGCCAGTCATGACACCACCAAGACTCTTCCTAAAGCTGGCCGCCCGGCCAAACTGAGCAATTGGGTGAGAAGGGCAATTGGTCGGGAAGGTGACCAAGAACCCGATGGTCACTCTGACAGAGCTCCACACTTCCTCTGTGGAGATTGACAAACCTTCCAGAAGGACAACCATCTCTGCAGCACTCCACCAATCAGGCCTTTATGGTAGAGTGGCCAGATGGAAGTCACTCCTAAGTAAAAGGCACATGGCAGCCTGCTTGGAGTTTGCCAAAAGGCACCTTAATAACTTCTTATGGGCAACATCCGGTGAAATTGCAGAGCGCGAAATTCAAACTACAGAATTATAAATATTTAACTTTCATAAAATCACAAGTGTAATACATCAAAATAAAGCTTAACTTCGGATTTCAAAAAGGCTTTAAGGCAAAAGCACACCATGCAATTATCCGAGGACAGCGCCCTGCATACAAAAGCATGAAAAACGTATTTCAACCAGGCAGGTGCGACACGAAAGTCAGAAATAGCGATATAATAAATGCCTTACCTTTGATCTTCTTCTGTTGGCACTCCAAAAGGTCCCAGTTACATCACAAATCACAGCATTAAACTCTTTCTAAAGACTGTTGACATCTAGTGGAAGCCCTAGGAACTGCAATCTGGGAGGACTTCACTTTATAATAAAAGTGACAGCCATTGAAAACAGTGGGAGTGTAACGGTTTTCTTCCGTTGAAGGAGAGGAGGACCAAAATGCAGCGTGGTTAATGTTCAGCATGTTTAATATAGACGATTAATGAGAACACTTACAAAATACAAAACAACAAATGTGAAAACCGAAACAGTCCTATCTGGTGCATAGACACAAAGACAGAAGACAATCTCCCACAAAATACCCAAAGAACATGGCTGCCTAAATATGGTTCCCAATCAGAGACAACGATAAGCACCTGCCTCTAATTGAGAACCAATCTAGGCAACCATAGACTTACATAAACACCTAGAAAGGACACACCCTATAAACATACAAAACCCCTAGACTAGACCAGACAAAACACATAAATCCCCCATGTCACACCCTGACCTAACCAAAATAATAAAGAAAACAAAGATAACTAAGGCCAGGGCGCGACAGGTAGGCATAATTTTTTTATGGGGGGGGGTGGTTTGTCCTCGGGGTTTCGCCTGCCATATCAGTTCTGTTATACTCACAGACATAATATTAACAGTTTTATTAGATGCATATCCTAGCTTCTGGGCCTGAGTAACAGGCAGTTTACTTTGGGCAATCTTTTCATCCGGATGTGAAAATACTGCCCCCTACCCAAGAGAGGTTAAGGACCCTCAGACCATGAGAATCAAGATTATCTGTTCTGATGAAACCAAGATTGAATTCTTTGGCCTGAATGCCAAGTGTCACGTCTGAAGGAAACCTGGCACCATCCCTACGGTGAAGCATGGTGGTGGCAACAACATGCTGTGGGGATGTTTTTCAGCGGCAGGGACTGGGAGACTAGTCAGGATCGAGGGAAAGACAAACAGAGCAAAGTACAGAGAGATCCTTAATGAAAACCTGATCCAGAGCTCTCAGGACCTCAGACTGGCAACATCCCTACGGTGAAGCATGGTGATGTCAACAGGACAATGACCCTTAGCACTATGGTGCCGAAATTACAAGATTATGTTACAATACTGTTATTACATCAAATGGTTGTTTTATGCAACAGAATAGGGTTCTTAGAACTCTATTGTGTCTGTGTGAATTGAGAAGAGCTTTTGAGATTTAACTCTGGTAATTGGGCAGCAGGTAGCCTAGTGGTTAGAGTGTTGGACTAGTAATCGAAGGGTTGCAAGATCAAATCCCCGAGCTGACAACGTAAAAAATATGTTGTTCTGCCTCTGAACAAGGCAATAACCCACTGTTCCTAGACCGTCATTGAAAATAAGAATTTGTTCTTTACTGAATTGCCTAGTAAATCGATTTATGATGCCTTTGGTGATGAATCGAAGGAGCCATATTCCATTCATGTGAGGAAGATGGCTCCAGTCTGACTGAGCCTGCAATTCATAGACTGAAATGGTGTTTGTGTATTATGAGGTACCAGAGAGAGATGGCTCGGGTATGGAAAATGATGAGGGGAACCTTGTCTTAGGTGCCAAACTCTGTGCAATAAGAACAGTCTTCATAGCAAATGCTGTATGGCTGGGGGATACTCCTTTCTCATATATCAAGTCTCACTGTGTGACCCATTCCACATATCTGTTGTTTGTAATGTAAACTAAGGAGTGTAGAATGGCGCCAGAGAGGATGGCTGGCATTTTAAGTGCTCCTAACCACCTGTGCTATTTTATTAGCTTTTTTGCATTGTTTGTAACTTATTTTCTAACGTATTTTGTACATAATGTTGCTGCTACCGTCTCCTATGACCAAAAATAACTTCTGGACATCAGAACAGCGATTACTCACCTCGAACTAGAAGAAGCTGTTTCCTTTAACAAGTCTGATGAGTCCGAACCGCAGGATATACTGCTTTCTCAGGAACAGGCCCAAATCCCAGTCATTTGTTTGAAGAAAAGACGGAGAAAAAGGTTGCGGGGGTCGGGCTGCCTTCTGAGAATTCGTAGGCAAGTGAGTAAACTCCCATTCTATTGGCCAATGTGCAATCATTGGAAAATAAAATCGATGACCTACGATCAAGGTTATTCTACCAACGGGACATTAAAAACTGTAATATATTTTGTTTCACCGAGTCGTGGCTGAACGACGACACGGATAATATAGAACTGGTGGGATTTTCCATGCACCGGCAGGACAGAGAAGCTGCGTCTGGTAAGACAAGGGGTGGGGGTGTGTGTCTATTTGTCAATAACAGCTTGTGCCCGATGTCTAATATTAAAGAAGTCTTGAGGTATTGCTCGCCTGAGGTAGAGTACCTTATGATAAGCTGTAGACCACACTCTCTACCAAGAGAGTTCTCATCTATATTATCCGTAGGCATCTATTTACCATCACAAACCGATGCTGGCACTAAGCCCGCACTCAACCAACTCTATAAGGCCATAAGCAAACAATAAAATGCTCATCCAGAAGCGGCACTCCTAGTGGACGGGGACTTTAATGCAGGCAAACCTTTACCTACTTTCTACCAGCAGGTCACATGTGCAACCAGAGGGGGGGAAAAACTCTAGACCACCTTTACTCCACACACATAGATGCATACAAAGCTCTCCCCCACCCTCCATTTGGCAAATCTGACCATAATTCTATCCTCCTGATTCCTGCTTACAAACAAAAACTAAAGCAGGAAGTACCAGTGACTCGCTCAATACGGAAGTGATCAGATTACGCAGATGCAACGCTACAGGACTGTTTTGCTAGCACAGACTGGAATGTGTTCCGGGATTCATCCAATGGCCATTGAGGTGTATACCACCTCAGTCATCGGATTCATCAATAAGTGCACCGACGACATCGTCCCCACAGTAACTGTACATACATATCCCAACCAGAAGCCATGGATTACAGGCAACATCCGCATTGAGCTAAAGGCTATAGCTGCGTCTTTCAAGGAGCGGGACACTAATCCGGACACATACAAGAAATCCTGCAATGCCCTCAGATGAACCAACGAACAAGCAAAGAGTCAATACAGGATTAAGATTGAATCCTACTACACCGGCTCTGACGCTTGTCGGATGTGGCTGGGCTTGAAAACCAGTAAGGGAAACCCAGACTAGAAAGGGAAACCCAGACGCGAGCTGCCCAGTGCCTACTAGACGAGCTAAATGCCTGTTATACTCGCTTCGAGCCAAGCAACACTGAAGCATGCACAAGAACACCAGCTGTTCTGGACAACTGTGTGATAAAGCTCTCGGTAGCTGATGTGAGCAAGACCATTAAACAGGTCAACATTCCCAAAGCCGCGGGGCCAGATGGATTACCAGGACGTGTACTCAAAACATGCGCTGACCAACTGGCAAGTCTCTTCACTGACATTTTCAACCTCTCCCTTACCGAGTCTGTAATACTTAAATGTTTCAAGCAGACCACCATGGTCCCAAGGAAAATAAGGTAACCTGCCTAAATAATTACCGCCCTGTAGCACTCACATTGGTAGCCATGAAGTGCTATGACAGGCTGGTTATGGCTCACATCAACAGCATCCTTCCGGATACCCTAGACCCACTCCAATTCACATACCGCCTCAACAGATCCACAGATGACGCAATCTCAATCACACTCCACACTGCGCTTTCCCACCTGGACAAAAGGAACACCTATGTGAGAATGCTGTTCATTGACTACAGCTCAGCATTCAACGCCATAGTGCCCACAAAGCTCATCACTAAGCTCAGGACCCTGGGACTAAACACCTCCCTTTGCAACTGGATCCTGGACTTCTTCACGGGCCGCCCCCAGGTGGTAAGGGTAGGCAACAACATGTCTACCATAACGATCCTTAACACTGGGGCCCCTCAAGGGTGTGTACTTAGTCCCCTCCTGTCCTCCCTGTTCACCCACGACTGTGTGACCAAACACGACTCCAACACCATCATTAAGTTTACTGACAACACAACAGTATCTGATCACCGACAACGATGAGACAGCCTATAGGGAGGAGGCCAGGACAACAACCTCTCCCTCAATGTGAGCAAGACAAAGGAGCTGATTGTGGACTACAGGAAAAGGCGGGTTGAACAGGCCCCCATTAACATCGATGGGGCTGTAGTGGAGTGGGTTGAGAGTGCCCACATCACAAACAAACTATCATGGTCCTAACAAACCAAGACAGTCATGAAGAGGTCGTGACAACACCTTTTCCCCCTCAAGAGAATATTTGGCATGGGTCCCCAGATCCTCAAAAAGTTCTACAGCTGCACCATCGAGAGCATCCTGACCGGTTGCAGCACTGCCTGGTATGGCAACTGCTCGGTATCTGACCGCAAGGCGCTAGAGGGTAGACCGTATGGCCCAGTACATCACTGGGGCCAAGCTGCCTGCCATCCAGGACCTATACATGTATACTAGACGGTGTCAGAGGAAAGCCCAACAAATTTTCAGAGACTCCAGTCACCCGCCATAAACTGTTTTCTCTTCTACCATAGGGCAAGTGGTAGCGGAGCACCAAGTCTAGGATCAAACGTCTCCTTAACAGCTTCTACCCCCAAGCCATAAGACTGCTGAACAATTAATCAAATGGCCACTGGACTATTTACATTGTCCCCCCCCCCCCCATGTGTTTTGTACACTGCAGCTACTTGCTGTTTATTATCTATGCATAGTTACTTCACCCCTACCATACAAGTACAAATTACCTCGACTAACCTGTACCCCCGCACATTGACTCGATATCAGTACCCCTTGTATATAGCCTCGTTATTGTTATTTTATTGTGTTATTTTTATCATTTTTTACTTTAGTTTATTTGGTAAATAACTCTTTATTGAACTGCACTTTTGGTTAAGGGCTTGTAAGCGTTTCACGGTAAGATCTACACTTGTTGTATTCGGCGCATGTGACAAATAAAGTTTGTCACATGCAGGTGCAAGTGTTTGTACACACGCATATACACACACTCTCATTCAAATAAACACATACAAGAACACACACATAGATGTAATAGTGCCAGACATGCACACAAACATATAAAGCAGGGCCTGCTGTTACGATTTCAGTTGTCCTTGATGTCCTTTGTTTTAAATGTATACATTTTTTATTTGTATTTTTTTGCATTGTTGTTTGCTAATTTCTTCTGTCTTTTCCTTTTTTCTCTTTAGTTAAATAGCTTGGTTGTTGGTGCATTGGGGGGTTCTTGGGGGTGGGGAATGGAATTCATTGTATTACATTTTTTCCAAGGGGGGGGGCTGAGGGAGGGATCTCGAATGGTTGAGGGACAGCTATTGGGGAACTGTGGGGGGATCTTGGAGGGTTCGGGTTTCACAAAATTGTGATCATGAAAAAGGAAGCTATGACATATATTTTATATCACTATCATGCACACGCACCCTCACACATAAGGATGGCTCTGTTGTGGAAAGATTGATACAGTGCCTTGCGAAAGTATTCGGCCCTATTGAACTTTGCGACCTTTTGCCACATTTCAGGCTTCAAACATAAAGATATAAAACTGTATTTTTTTGTGAAGAATCAACAACAAGTGGGACACAATCATGAAGTGGAACGACATTTATTGGATATTTCAAACTTTTTTAACAAATCAAAAACTGAAAAATTGGGCGTGCAAAATTATTCAGCCCCCTTAAGTTAATACTTTGTAGCGCCACCTTTTGCTGCGATTACAGCTGTAAGTCGCTTGGGGTATGTCTCTATCAGTTTTGCACATCGAGAGACTGAAATTTTTTGCCATTCCTCCTTGCTCGAGCAAGGTGAGGTTGGATGGAGAGCATTTGTGAACAGCAGTTTTCAGTTCTTTCCACAGATTCTCGATTGGATTCAGGTCTGGACTTTGACTTGGCCATTCTAACACCTGGATATGTTTATTTTTGAACCATTCCATTGTAGATTTTGCTTTATGTTTTGGATCATTGTCTTGTTGGAAGACAAATCTCCCAATCTCAGGTCTTTTGCAGACTCCATCAGGTTCTCTTCCAGAATGGTCCTGTATTTGGCTCCATCCATCTTCCCATCAATTTAACCATCTTCCCTATCCCTGCTGAAGAAAAGCAGGCCCAAACCATGATGCTGCCACCACCATGTTTGACAGTGGGGATGGTGTGTTCAGCGTGATGAGCTGTGTTGCTTTTACGCCAAACATAACGTTTTGCATTGTTGCCAAAAAGTTCAATTTTGGTTTCATCTGACCAGAGCACCTTCTTCCACATGTTTGGTGTGTCTCCCAGGTGGCTTGTGGCAAACTTTTTATGGATATCTTTAAGAAATGGCTTTCTTCTTGCCACTCTTCCATAAAGGCCAGATTTGTGCAATATACGACTGATTGTTGTCCTATGGACAGAGTCTCCCACCTCAGCTGTAGATCTCTGCAGTTCATCCAGAGTGATCATGGGCCTCTTGGCTGCATCTCTGATCAGTCTTCTCCTTGTATGAGCTGAAAGTTTAGAGGGACGGCCAGGTCTTGGTAGATTTGCAGTGGTCTGATACTCCTTCCATTTCAATATTATCGCTTGCACAGTGCTCCTTGGGATGTTTAAAGCTTGGGAAATCTTTTTGTATCCAAATCCGGCTTTAAACTTCTTCACAACAGTATCTCGGACCTGCCTGGTGTGTTCCTTGTTCTTCATGATGCTCTCTGCGCTTTTAACGGACCTCTGAGACTATCACAGTGCAGGTGCATTTATACGGAGACTTGATTACACACAGGTGGATTGTACTTATCATCATTAGTCATTTAGGTCAACATTGGATCATTCAGAGATCCTCACTGAACTTCTGGACAGAGTTTGCTGCACTGAAAGTAAAGGGGCTGAATAATTTTGCACGCCCAATTTTTCAGTTTTTGATTTGTTAAAAAAGTTTGAAATATCCAATAAATGTCGTTCCACTTCATGATTGTGTCCCACTTGTTGTTGATTCTTCACAAAAAAATACAATTTTATATCTTTATGTTTGAAGCCTGAAATGGGGCAAAAGGTCGCAAAGTTCAAGGGGGCCGAATACTTTCGCAAGGCACTGTACATGTAACAAAGCGTCTTGTTTGTCCTTCATGTTCTAATACTTTAATGTTACCCCTTCCTTGTGTTTTTTGTTATAAATAATTTTTTTAAAATTTTTTTTTTAATTTAAAATTCAAAATAAATAAAGTTTGATTTGATCTTTGCCATATAAAAGATCTTGGTATTCTTTGTGTTGGGGCTCTCAACCCAACAGTCAAGAGTGTTGTGTTGACTAGCCTCGTTATTGCAGAGCACTCAAATCATTCACTTGTGTGTGTGGTGTGACCTGCTTTCCTTATTAATAAGTGAATAAATATTTAGTTTAAGTAGAATTGTGACTTGTGATAAATTTGTCTGCTCATTTGATAATAAAGAAAAATCACCACAACGCAGGAGTGGCTTCGGGACAAGTCTCTGAATGGCCCAGCCAGAGCCCGAACATGAACCCAATCGAACATCTCTGGAGAGAACTAAAAAATGTTCGGGCTGTGCAGTGATGCTCCCCATCCAACCTGACAGAGCCTGAGAGGATCTGCAGAGAAGAATTGGAGAAACTACCCAAATACAAGTGTGCAAAGTTTGTAGCATCAAACCCAAGAAGACTCGAGGCTGTAATCGCTGCCAAAAGTGCTTCAACAAGGTACTGAGTAAAGGGTCTGAATACTTATGTAAATGTGATATTTCCATCTTTTATTTTTGAAAAAATAATTATAACCTGCTTTTGATTGGTTATTATGTGCTATTGTGTGTAGATAGATGAGGGCAAAAAAACAATTTAAGCCATTTTAGAATAAGACTGTAACATAAAATGTGGAAAAAGTCAAGGGGTCTGAATACTTTGCAAAAGCATTGTAACCACATCCCTTCCTCTCAGCAACTTAACATATACGTATGTCTACATTAATCACAGATCTAGGGTCAGATACCCAACCCTTATTGCAAACCTTAAAGGAATACTTCAGGATTTTGGCAATGAGGCCCTTTCTCTACTGCCCAGAGTCAGATGAACTAGTGGATACTATTTTTATGTCTCTGTGTCCAGTAGGAAGGAAGTTAGAGGTAGTTTTGCAAGCCAATGCTAACTGGCGTTAGCCCAATGGCTTGAAGTCTATGGTATTTACTAGCATGCTAGCTAGCATATACCCATAGACTTCCACTCATTGTGCTAACGCTAGTTAGCATTGGCTAGAGAAACTACCTCTAATGTCCTTCATATGGGACAAATCAAATCAAATCAAATGTATTTATAAAGCCCTTCTTACATCAGCTGATATCTCAAAGTGCTGTACAGAAACTCAGCCTAAAACCCCAAACAGCAAGCAATGCAGGTGTAGAAACACGGTGGCTAGGAAAAACTCCCTAGAAAGGCTAGAACCTAGGACGAAACCTAGAGAGGAACCAGACTATGAGGGGTGGCCAGTCCTCTTCTGGCTGTGCCAGGTGGAGATTATAACAGAACATGGCCAAGATGTTCAAATGTTCATAGGTTACCAGCAGGGTCAAATAATAATAATCACAGTGGATGTCGAGGGTGCAACAGGTCAGCCACCTCAGGAGTAAATGTAAGTAGGCTTTTCATAGCCGATCATTCAGAGTATCTCTACCGCTCCTGCTGTCTCTAGAGAGTTGAAAACAGCAGGTCTGGGACAGGTAGCATGTCCGGTAAACAGGTCAGGATTTCATAGCCGCAGGCAGAACAGTTGAAACTGGAGCAGCAGCACGGCCAGGTGGACTGGGGACAGCAAGGAGTCAAAGAGACATAAAAATAGTTCATCTGGCTCTGGGGAAGTAGATAAAGGGCTTCATTGCCAAAATCCCAAAGAATCCGTTTAAGCATAAGGGCATAATATCTGACCCTGTATCAGTGGTTAGTAGCACTCATCATATCACTTTACATCCATTCCAGCCTGTTTAAAGCCAGTACTGACTGCACTAGGGCAACACTCCAGTGCTGAAATAGTAACTGGTCCTAGTTTCCAGTTTGAGGATCAGGAAACATGCAGGAGATTAAGGTGAGGGAGGATTCTGAAGCCGTTCCCATACAACTCTCTTACCATGTCTCTCTTGCCCTCATCCTTTTCCTGGAGTTTCAGATTAGCAGACACCTAGGAGAGAGAGAGGAAGATTTAGTTCACACTTTGGCTGCGTCCCAAATAAGAGAAACAAAGTCTACGTGTGCAGGTGCATGCAATCTTTCATGTCTCAGAAGCAACCATGTAGAGAAGGTGTATCTTATTAATGAAAAGAAAGCCCAAGTTTAGGAGTACACAATGTTACATATAAATGCATTGCTTAGAAAAGACAATGTGGAATAAGGAATTCTGATGCCTCTAATACATAGCATTTCTATCTGCAGCGTTCTAAATGTTCCACCCTTTTAACTTATTGTTTACTTCCGGAGCATAAATTTCCATTGTGTATGCACTGTAATGTGTTTGATCTATTGACTTGCCCTCTTGGCCAGGTCTCCTTTGTAAAATAGGTATTCTGACTTCAATGGGACTTCCTGGATAAATAAAGGTTAAATAAAATGTAAAAAAATTACCATCATGGCCTCCTGTACTGTGAGGTGAGGCAGAAGCATGTCGTCCTGCATGATGTAGCACGAGACCTTCCTGAAAGAACGCAGGTCACGAGGCTGTCCATTGATCAAGATCTCCCCCTTCATCCCCGTTTCCCTACAGACAGAGGGCAACCTGGGTTATGCATTTGATCCATATGATAGACTTGATTTATATCTGTGTTTAAAAGAGAAGTGAACAATAGAAATAGAAACAACAGAGAACAGAGAGTAACGTAAACAACATGAACAACACGTATTTCCCAAGTGGTCATCGATTGGAAGAGGACTAACAGGTTCAAACATGAAAACATAAACATAAAATAAAAATGGAATATATACAAAAAGACATATAGTAATCATTCTCAAAAATGTATTTCATGACATGGGTCAATGTTAAATTATTGCGAATGAACGTGCCGCTTGGCGTCACCCTGCGAGAGTCACATCAAGGTAAACACCAAGCTGCAGCAAGGCTTTTTGTAATGACAACTTTTTAATGCCCAGAACTGTAGGTGTGGCGTGATTCTTGTAAGTTACTCATCTATCAGCGACCTTTACACCTATTGGGTGTTAAGTGTCAGGCCTGTGGCTCACCTATAGCCGGACAGAATATTCATCAGCGTAGATTTCCCAGCTCCTGAGGGACCCATGATGGCCACCAGGCAGCCGCTGGTAAATTTCCCAGAGATCCCTTTCAGCAGGGTCTTGTAACCTGAAAGCCGGGTACAAAAGAAAGCAGAACCATATAAAACCCTCAATCAGCCTCACAATGGCACTTCAGGCTTTCAACTTCACACAGTACCTGCTTAAATCTGTCTGTTTTCCCTCCTCCTCGAATAAAACCCTCTGTGTTTCGGGTTAAAAGGGCATATTTGTATTTTGTGTTTTCTAAGTGAATGCACCTATCTGGGTGGGTGTATATTACATTGTAATCTCCTCATGCTCACATTTCAGACCACAGAACATGCTTGGTATTAGAAGGGTTCCCACCCAAACATGCTCATGGTGTGATTCAAATCAACCCACACTGTGGGAGTAACGTTTTTTGGGGTGCTTTTTGTGAAGCATTTTGCTGCATTTATAAAATATGCTTTATAAATGAAGTTATTCTCTTATGTTTTAGAATTCATTCAATTTTTACATGAGCTGTTTATCTATTCTGTTTGAACAGCCTATTTGTGTCAACGGTGAACACATTGTTGTTCTAGCCCAGCACTAGCACACCCGATTCAAGACCTTGATTATTTAGATCCCCACCGGATCATTGTTAGTGCTGAGCTAGAACAAAAATGTGTAACCCAGTGGCCAAGGTCTCAGTACTAGAGTTGAGAAACATTGCCTCACTCTAAATCAATCATATATGCTAAAGCTGTAAATAAAATGTAAATGAAATCATCCCCTAGCCGGGAATGGAATGGCCTATAGTAACCTGCTATTCACCTAATGGACACAGCTAGCTGAACGCTAATCCAGTTGATTGCGGTGGCTACCAGTTTAATTGGATTTTCTGTTATAATCCTTCAGAGCGATACACAAATACCTCTGACCTTTTCTGTCCTCTTTTAATGGAACCTAGTGTCACCTGCTAGGAGGAGAGGATGCACTTTAGTAACCTCTCCCTTGTGAGGACACGTAAGCCATGCAGTGTGTGCATAGACAGTAATTGACTGGTTCACGAAGGGCATGTTCATAACTTGTTCACTTGACGGTTTTTCTTTATTTTTATTTTTTTTAATAGTGAAGACATCAACGCTATGAAATAACACATATGGAATAATGTAGTAACAAAAAAGTATTAAACAAATTAAAATATATTTTATATTTGAGATTCTTAAAAGTAGCCTCCCTTTGTCTTGATGACAGCTTTGCACACTTATTTCATAGTTTTGATGTCTTCACTATTATTCTACAATGTAGAACATTTTTAAAATAAAGAAAAACCCTTGAATGAGTAGATGTGTCCAAACTTTTGACTGTTACTGTATGCCTAGTTGGTGTTGAATCCCACTATAAATGGTAGCTACATCCTTCAACAGACAAGCAAATATATATCCAAACCCTGGTTCACTATACTCATGTGATGAGTAACATTTTGTCTGAGACTAAAGCTAATGCTTAGTCTTTAGCTCAGCAGGCTAACATGGTTTGAGTCGTGACAACTGTCAGCATGTTACAGAAAGAGAACTGAACAAACATGTGAGAAACAAATTCAAGTTCCATCGATCTATCCTACTCGGAAAGGGAGTTGGAGGTAAACAAATATCATGAAATTTACAAAATCAATTCCTTTCAATTATTCGAGTCCAAAGCATGACCCCATGAAACGTCACAGTTGTCGGTGTCCATATCTGCATGGTATCGGACAAAAACGGACCAAAATGTTTTTCAAACAAACCTGGTAAAAACAAAGCAGGTAACCAAATTCTGCAAAGACTTAATCAGGATTAATCACGGTTCATTGAATTGGTTGCATTCACTGAAATACCCTTTGGCAAAATAATGACAGAGTAGGCTATACAGAAAGGTCAAAATCACACACTCTGCATTAAATCTGAGCTTTGGAATAAGATAAGAAGTATGTACAACCCATTTAATATGAGTTCAACAATTTGGTTCGACAGGTTTTAGGGTGGGCAGCTAATTAAGTGGGTTGGATTCGTCTTAATACATACTCCCCGGAAGTTAAAATTAGGTCAATAAAGTTGCATTAAGTGCTTTTCAACTGACCTGTATGGTCCAAATATATATTTCAGATGTGTGTGGGGAAAACTAAAGATGGTCTTAATGGTCTTAATGCATGTCCATCTGCATCAGTGAGCAGCTGCAAAAAACAGAGGGGAGATGATGAGGGAGCAAGAGAGGTGAGCACGAGGGAGGGAGGCCAGAGAAAGCTGTGAAGGGGTTTAAAAGGAAAAACACGTGGCGGGCATACCTACTGCCGCAGTACTCCAAGTGTTTCTGTTTGTGTTGGTGATGCTGAGGAAGGATGAGAGAGGAGGGCTTCCCCTCCCCTTCTCTTCCTGAGAAAGACTAATGCCAGGAAGGAGATGGAGAGCAGCCAAGGAGGATGATCACCCGATGTCTCCCTTCGCTGCTCAGCTTATAAGGCACAAACACCCAGTGTTCACTCTGTGATTCTTGAAATTGGACGAGACCAAGATGAGTCATAAAACTAAGAGCCATTCCACTAACTTAGAGAAATTATATTTCTAGAGCAAAGAAACAGTCAGCCGGGATTTGATTAAAAGTCCATGAAACTTTTACATTTCTTTAATTGAATGTACTAAGTTAGGCCTACTCAATAAACACAATCTACAGTTCATTGTCAGTCCTTTCCTGTCTCATAACAGTTCTCCGAAAGCGGTCTTTACCATCGAAAGAAGGTAGAAAATGTTGTTTGTTACCAAAAGTTATGTGTTACTCATAACAAAATATTAAATGCATATATGTAGTAGCAGATCAACAAAGTTAGGACACAATTCAAAGTGACAGTAGGATGTAGAAGTAGATAAAAAATTTAATAAAATAAATAATAAAGGAACAGAACCGATTCTAGTTTAGCACGGGTGTTCCTGTGTAGTGGGGTAATATTTATCATACGCATATTATAAATCAGGGTTCCCCAACTGGCGCCAAATCTGGCCCACCAGCAATATTATTAACCCCAAATGAATTATTAATATTTTTTCATAAAAAATAAATAATAATAACAAAATAATCTCAGACTCGAGATGCAAATACTCCCAAATGCAATGACCCAAAAAGGAAGTTACCCTACCTAAATAATGCAAAAAGTTACATTTGAACTTAATTCACTTAATTCACCAACTACTTCTCTGATAGAGTTCAGTGTGTCAAATCGGAGGGTCTGCTGTCCGGACCTCTGGCAGTCTCTATGGGGGTGCCACAGGGTTCAATTCTTGGACCGACTCTCTTCTCTGTATACATCAATGAGGTCGCTCTTGCTGCTGGTGAGTCTCTGATCCACCTCTACGCAGACGACACCATTCTGTATACTTATAATTCTTTGGACACTGTGTTAACAACCCTCCAGGCAAGCTTCAATGCCATACAACTCTCCTTCCGTGGCCTCCAATTGCTCTTAAATACAAGTAAAACTAAATGCATGCTCTTCAACCGATCGCTATCTGCACCTACCCGCCTGTCCAACATCACTACTCTGGACGGCTCTGACTTAGAATACGTGTACAACTACAAATACTTAGGTGTCTGGTTAGACTGTAAACTCTCCTTCCAGACCCATATCAAACATCTCCAATCCAAAGTTAAATCTAGAATTGGCTTCCTATTTCGCAACAAAGCATCCTTCACTCATGCTGCCAAACATACCCTTGTAAAACTGACCATCCTACCAATCCTCGACTTTGGCGATGTCATTTACAAAATAGCCTCCAATACCCTACTCAACAAATTGGATGCAGTCTATCACAGTGCAATCCGTTTTGTCACCAAAGCCCCATATACTACCCACCATTGCGACCTGTATGCTCTCGTTGGCTGGCCCTCGCTTCATACTCATCGCCAAACCCACTGGCTCCATGTCATCTACAAGACCCTGCTAGGTAAAGTCCCCCATTATCTCAGCTCGCTGGTCACCATAGCATCTCCCACCTGTAGCACACGCTACAGCAGGTATATCTCTTTAGTCACCCCCAAAACCAATTCTTTCTTTGGTCGCCTCTCCTTCCAGTTCTCTGCTGCCAATGACTGGAACGAACTACAAAAATCTCTGAAACTGGAAACACTTATCTCCCTCACTAGCTTTAAGCACCAAATGTCAGAGCAGCTCACAGATTACTGCACCTGTACATAGCCCACCTATAATTTAGCCCAAACAACTACCTCTTTCCCTACTGTATTTAATTAATTAATTTATTTTGCTCCTTTGCACCCCATTATTTTTATTTCTACTTTGCACATTCTTCCATTGCAAATCTACCATTCCAGTGTTTTATTTGCTATATTGGACAGTGCCTTGCGAAAGTATTCAGCCCCCTTGAACTTTGCGACCTTTTGCCACATTTCAGGCTTCAAACATAAAGATATAAAACTGTATTTTTTTGTGAAGAATCAACAACAAGTGGGACACAATCATGAAGTGGAACGACATTTATTGGATATTTCAAACTTTTTTAACAAATCAAAAACTGAAAAATTGGGCGTGCAAAATTATTCAGCCCCCTTAAGTTAATACTTTGTAGCGCCACCTTTTGCTGCGATTACAGCTGTAAGTCGCTTGGGGTATGTCTCTATCAGTTTTGCACATCGAGAGACTGAAATCTTTTCCCATTCCTCCTTGCAAAACAGCTCGAGCTCAGTGAGGTTGGATGGAGAGCATTTGTGAACAGCAGTTTTCAGTTCTTTCCACAGATTCTCGATTGGATTCAGGTCTGGACTTTGACTTGGCCATTCTAACACCTGGATATGTTTATTTTTGAACCATTCCATTGTAGATTTTGCTTTATGTTTTGGATCATTGTCTTGTTGGAAGACAAATCTCCGTCCCAATCTCAGGTCTTTTGCAGACTCCATCAGGTTCTCTTCCAGAATGGTCCTGTATTTGGCTCCATCCATCTTCCCATCAATTTAACCATCTTCCCTATCCCTGCTGAAGAAAAGCAGGCCCAAACCATGATGCTGCCACCACCATGTTTGACAGTGGGGATGGTGTGTTCAGCGTGATGAGCTGTGTTGCTTTTACGCCAAACATAACGTTTTGCATTGTTTTCATCTGACCAGAGCACCTTCTTCCACATGTTTGGTGTGTCTCCCAGGTGGCTTGTGGCAAACTTTTTATGGATATCTTTAAGAAATGGCTTTCTTCTTGCCACTCTTCCATAAAGGCCAGATTTGTGCAATATACGACTGATTGTTGTCCTATGGACAGAGTCTCCCACCTCAGCTGTAGATCTCTGCAGTTCATCCAGAGTGATCATGGGCCTCTTGGCTGCATCTCTGATCAGTCTTCTCCTTGTATGAGCTGAAAGTTTAGAGGGACGGCCAGGTCTTGGTAGATTTGCAGTGGTCTGATACTCCTTCCATTTCAATATTATCGCTTGCACAGTGCTCCTTGGGATGTTTAAAGCTTGGGAAATCTTTTTGTATCCAAATCCGGCTTTAAACTTCTTCACAACAGTATCTCGGACCTGCCTGGTGTGTTCCTTGTTCTTCATGATGTTCTCTGCGCTTTTGACGGACCTCTGAGACTATCACAGTGCAGGTGCATTTATACGGAGACTTGATTACACACAGGTGGATTGTATTTATCATCATTAGTCATTTAGGTCAACATTGGATCATTCAGAGATCCTCACTGAACTGCTGGAGAGAGTTTGCTGCACTGAAAGTAAAGGGGCTGAATAATTTTGCACGCCCAATTTTTCAGTTTTTGATTTGTTAAAAAAGTTTGAAATATCCAATAAATGTCGTTCCACTTCATGATTGTGTCCCACTTGTTGTTGATTCTTCACAAAAAAAGACAGTTTTATATCTTTATGTTTGAAGCCTGAAATGTGGCAAAAGGTCGCAAAGTTCAAGGGGGCCGAATACTTTCGCAAGGCACTGTATTTACTTTGCCACCATGGCCTTTTTTGCCTTCACCTCCCTTATCTCACCTCATTTGCTCACATCGTATATAGACTTGTTTATACTGTACTATTGACTGTATGTTTGTTTTACTCCATGTGTAACTCTGTGTCGTTGTATGTGTCGAACTGCTTTGCTTTATCTTGGCCAGGTCGCAATTGTAAATGAGAACTTGTTCTCAACTTGCCTACGTGGTTAAATAAAGGTGGAAAAAAAAAGAAGAAAAAAAACATGTGGAGAGAGAATGCAGGAGACAGTCAACTAATAAAGCAGGTGTAACAGTACTCTTCTTGCGTTGTGTACAATCAACCATTGGCACGAACTCCAACTTGTAGCACCAGTCATGGAGCTTTATTCTGATAGGAACAGTACAAAATTGCACGTCATGCAATGCACGGCTCACCATCCAACTCTGCACTCACGCACGCTGGTTTGGTGCTTGTTCACTGGGGATGTAGTTACCAAAATAATACAATTACAATATACAATATAATATCTTTAACAATGTACCTGATAGGAACAGCACAAAATTGCACGTCATGCAATACACGGCTCACCATCCAACTCTGCACTCACGCACTGTACAAAATATATTAACACCTCCACCAGACACAGTAAGTTGCTAGCTAGTATTAGCCGGAATTCTTTACAACAAAATGCACAACAAATATTCTCCAAAAAACATTGCATTTTATGTGTGATGTTCGAATAACATTTACAAACAAATTGATATACAATTTTACATTTAAGTCATCACTTGGGAGTACAAAAATCACTTTTGACGTACAGTGCTTTGCAACCAACAACTTACCGCTGGTTTGGTACTTGTTCACTGGGACGATTCTAACTGAAACATCCTCCCTCGTTAGCAAGCTACGCAAACCAGCCAATAAGATGCCATATTGAGTAGGTGAAGACAAGACAAAACTAAAACCAAAAACCCATTGGCTTAACAATAAAGTGGCATGGGGAATCACCAATATAACCCTGTTACACGGGAAGCAGACAATTTTGTGGTGCTGAAACGTAAAGATGCAGCCGCAGCACAGTCAATAGGAGGTGAACAGCGTCTGGTGCTGAAAATATATAACAAATATATAACTTGTCCTGCAAGTGTTGCTCATCAACAGATGGAGAAAACCTACACTAGTCGAGTAAAATATTTCTACAATTATTTAATTTTAATTTCACTTTACAAACAAGAGGGCTTAATTGGTATCTATTTCTTCCGAGCCTAGGCTTATATAGACGCGTCATTCAGGGCAGAGCCCCACCCGTTTTGAGCTCCACCTGTTTAGCTATGAAAAATATACAGTACAAGGCCAAAGTTTGGACAAACCTACTCATTCAAGGGGTTTTCTTCATTTTGACTATTTTCTACATTGTAGAATAATAGTGAAGACATCAAAACTATGAAATAACACATAAGGAATCATGTAGTAACCAAACAAGTGTTAAACCAATCAAAATATATTTTATATTTGAGATTCTTCAAATAGCCACACTTTGACATGATGACAGCTTTGCACACTCTGGGCATTCTCTCAACCAGCTTCATAAGGTAGTCACCTGGAATGCATTTCAATTAACAGGTGTGCCTTCTTAAAAACTAGTTTGTGGAATCTCTTTCCTTCTTAATGCGTTTGATCCAATCAGTTGTGTTGTGACAATGTAGGTGGGATATACAGAAGATAGCCCTATTTGGTAAAAGACCAAGTCCGTATTATGGTAAGAACAGCTCAAATAAGAAAAGAGAAACAACAGTCCATCATTACTTTAAGAACTTTTAAAGTTTCTTCAAGTGCAGTCTCAAAAACCATCAAGCGCTATGATGAAACTGGCTGTCATGAGGACTGCCACAGGAATGGACAAGACGAACTGGCACAAAGAGACAGGAAACACAGGGATAAATACACTGGGGAAAATAAGCGGAATCTGGAGGGGGTGGAGACAATCACAAGGACAGGTGAAACAGATCAGGGCGTGACAGCCTCAGAAATTGCAAACCAAATAAATGCTTCACAGAGTTCAACAGACACATCTCAACATCATGTTGGTTCTGTATTTTCTGTGCTCCGTTTAATTTACATAACAAATAAGGAACACTCAAAATGTGCACTTATAAATCATAACAATTTTAATCAAAATACAGCTGTACACAGAAGTCAAAGATCAAACATCGCACATACAATGATGTCTCTCCTGAGTTCTGCCCCATAGGACGTCCCAAGTAAGTCCCAAATTGTATTAAGCCCGAAGTCCAGCCCTAGTGATGTAACTGCATACGTCATTACCTGTTACTCATCCGACCAAGCTCATGCATAAAAAGCTATACCAACTTGCAAGAGAGATACAATAGTTCCATTGTTTTCTAAAGCCTCCGTAGTAAATGTCCACCCCCCCAACTTGATTTATAAAAGTATGTCTGACTAGCCTCTTATATCTTTTACTCCCCTGCAGGGCTCTATGTTTATCTTTGAAGTGCTTTCTCACAGACCCCATGCAATAATTCACACATTTCTCAGACCATTTCTTTATAAGATGCAGAGACTTTGAACAATTGTGAACAACACTGTGAACAATTTTAAAACCTTATAATGAATATACATACTGTTCATCTGTAGTCGAGGACCCTATACATGTGGAGGAGAGGTACCATAGCCCCTCCCCTTCTATTAATACAAGATAAGCATAATCAATTATTATATTACATCAAACATTTGGTGCAGCCCCTGTCATGACCCCAATTTGACCCCATCAATTAACTGTTCAGAGGACACTGTGTGAATCAATCCTTCATGGCCGAATTGCTGGAAAGAAATGAGTACTAAAGGATGCCAATAAGAAGAAGAGTCTTAGGCCTCCCGGGTGGCGCAGTGGTTAAGGGCGCTGTACTGCAGCGCCAGCTGTGCCACCAGCTGGCGATAGTAGATAGTAGCTACTAAAAACAATTGGATACCACGGAATTGGGGAGAAAAAGGGGTAAAATTCAACAACAACAAAAAACAACAAAAACAACAAAAACAAAAAAAGAAGAAGAGTCTTGCTGGGCCAAGAAACACGAGCAATAGACATTAGACCGGTGGAAATGTGTCCTTTGGTCTGTAGTCCAAATTGGAGATGTGTGGATGATCTCTGCATGTATATTTCCCACAATACAGCATGGAAGAGGAGGTGTTATGGTGTGGGAGTGCTTTGTTAGTGACACTGTCTATGATTTATTTAGAATTCAAGGCACACTTAACAGCATGGCTACCACAGCATTCTGCAACGATACGCCATCTCATCTGGTTTGGGCTTAGTGGGAGTATCATTTGTTTTCAAACAGGACAATGGGCCAACACACCTCCAGGCTTTGTAAAGGCTATTTGACCAAGAAGGAGAGTGATGGAGCGCTGCATCAGATGACCTGGCCTCCACAATCCCCCGACCTCAACCAAATTGAGATAGTTTGGGATGAGTTGGACCGCAGAGTGAAGGAAAAGCTGCCAACAAGTGCTCAGCATATGTGGGAACTCTTTCAATACTTTTTAGAAAAGCATTCCAGTTGAAGCTGGTTGAGAGAATGCAGAGTGTGGGGCAAAGCTGTCATCAAGGCAAAGAGTGGCTATTTGGCAAATCTCAAATATAAAATATATTTTGATTTGTTTAATACTTTTTAGTTACTACATGATTCCATATGTGTTATTTCATGGTTTTGATGTCTTCACTATTATTCTACAATATAGAAAATAGTCAAAACAAAGAAAAACACTTGAATGAGTAGGTGTTCTAAAAACTTTTGACCGGTAGTGTATTGTTTAGCTGGAATGGAATGTTCATATCCTGTGTACACAGAGTGTACAAAACGTTAGGAACACTTTCCAAATATTGAGTTGCACCCCGTTTGCCCTTAGAACAGCCACAATTCGTTGGGGCATGGACAACAAGGTGTCAAAAGAATTCCACAGGGATACTGGCCCATGTTGACTCCAATGCTTTCCACATTTGTGTCAGTTGGCTGGATGTCCTTTGGGCGGTGGACCATTCTTGATACACACACAGGAAACTGTTGAGCGTGAACAATCCAGCAGCGTTGCAGTTCTTGACACACTCAAACCTACTACCATACCCTGTTCAAAGGCACTTAAATATGTTTTCTTGCCATTCAACCTCTGAATGGCACACGTACACAATCCATGTCTCAATTGTCTCAAGGCCTGGAAATCCTTCTTTAACCTGTCTTCTCGCCTTCATCTTCACAAATTAAAGTGGATTTAACAGGTGACATCAATAAGGGATCATAGATTTCACATGGATTCACCTGGTCACTCTATGTCATGGAAAGAGCAGGTGTTCCTAATGTTCGATTCAATTAGTGGACTGTGATATGTGGTAGTCTCACCTAGCTATCTTAAGATGAGTGCACTTACTGTAAGTCGCTCTGGATAAGAGCACCTGCTAAATTACAAACATTTTAAATCTAAATGTTTTATACACAGATCTCATATTACAGAACTTAATTATTATAATTTTTTCAAATTTAAATATTGATTTGTACATTTATTTATAAAACATGTAGTTATTTGTTACATTTCACTGTGTAAAATTGAAGTCGGAAGCTTACATTTAGGTTGGAGTCATTAAAACTAATTTTTCAACCACTCCACAAATTTCTTGTTAACAAACTATAGTTTTGGCAAGTCGGTTAGGACATCTACTTTGTGCATGACACAAGTAATTTTCCCAACAATTGTTTACAGAGTATTTCACTTATACCTAACTGACTGTATCACAATTCCAGTGGGTCAGAAGTTTACACACACTAAGTTGACTGTGCCTTTAAACAGTTTGGGAAATTCCAGAAAATGATGTCAAGCTTCTGATAGGCTATTTGACATAATTTGAGTCAATTGGAGGTGTACCTGTGGATGTATTTCAAGGCCAACCTTCAAACTCAGTGCCTCTTTGCTTGACATCAAGGGGAAATCAAAAGAAAATCAGCCAAGATCTGGGAAAAAAAATTGTAGACCTCCACCAGTCTGGTTCATTCTTGGGAGCAATTTCCAAACGCCTGAAGGTACCACGTTCATCTGTACAAACAATAGTACGCAAGTATAAACACCATGGTACCACGCAGCCATCATACTGCTCAGGAAGGAAACCGTCTCCTAGAAATGGACATACTTTGTTGCAAAAAGTGCAAATCAATCCCAGAACAACAGCAAAGGACCTTGTGAAGATGCTGGAGGAAACAGGTACAAAAGCATCTATATCCACAGTAAAACGAGTCCTATATCGACATAACCTGAAAGGCCGCTCAGCAAGGAAGAAGCCACTGCTCAAAACCGCCATTAAAAAGCCAGGCTACGGTTTGCAACTGCACATGGGGACAAAGATCGTACTTTTTAAAGAAATGTCGTCTGGTCAGATGAAACAAAATTATAACTGTTTGGCCATAATGACCATCGTTATGTTTGGAGGAAAAAGGGGGAGGCTTGCAAGCCGAAGAACACCATCCCAACAGTGAAGCACGGGGGTGGTAGCATCATATTGTGGGGGGTATTGAAGGGACTGGTGCAGTTTACAAAATAGATGGCATGAGGACGGAAAATTATGTGGATGTATTGAAGCAACATCTCAAGACATCAGTCAGGAAGTTAAAGCTTGGTCGCAAATGGATCTTCCAAATGGACAACGACCCCAAGCATACTTCCAAAGTTGAAGCAAAATGGCTTAAGGACAACAAAGTCAAGGTATTGGAGTGGCCATCAGAAAGCCCTGACATCAATCCTATAGAAAATGTGTGGGAAGAACTGAAAAAGCGTGTGCGAGCAAGGAGGCCCACAAACCTGACTCAGTTACACCAGCTCTGTCAGGAGGAATGGGCCAACATTCACCCAACTTATTGTGGGAAGGTTGTGAAAGGCTACCCAAAACATTTGACCCAAGTTAAACAATTTAAAGGCAATGTTACCAAATACTAATTAAGTGTATACAAACTTCTGACCCACTGGGAATGTGATGCAATAAATAAAAGCTGAAATGAATCACTCTCTACACTATTATTCTGACATTTCACATTCTTCAAATAAAGTGATGATCCTAACTGACCTAAAGACAGGGAATCTTTATTAGGATTAAATGTCAGGGATTGTGAAAAACTGAGTTTAAATGTATTTGGCTAAGGTGTATGTAAACTTCTGACTTCAACTGTATAATTTTGAATAAAAAACATCATCATTTGTCTCTCTGAAATTAAACCATCAAGTGATATATTTTAAACAAATACATGTATGTCATTGAACAGCCCCATGCCATGATTAGATAGTGAAAAGCACACCAATCTCTTTAATAATTAATTTAAACAATAAAAGCTAATTAACCAACATTTCTGAAAATGGATATATAGTGTTCTGGAATGAAACTCTTCAATTGTCATTTCACTCTCAATATGAAAATACACTCTTTTGTACCAAAGGATTCTAAAGTAGGTAATAGTAATTTGTTAAACCATCAACCATCTCTTTTTAGTGAGAGGAGGTCTTCATCCATGTCCTCTGACAGCAGGTTTAGTCTTCATGTATCTTTCATGTAGAAAGAGATCTGGGCCAGTATTCACAAAGCATCTCAGAGTAGGAGTGCTCATCTAGGGTCAGTTTTGCCTTTTAAATCATAATGAATAAGCGTGAGAACCTGATCCTTGATCAGCACTCCTACTCTGAGGTGCTTTGTGAATGTGGGCCCTGACCCCGTTATTGAGACACAAACAATTCTGATGCAAATTCCTTTTGGATGAGAGGCACAGATCGCAGATTATCCTACAGAGTCTTGAATCCCTCCAGGGGAGAGAGAGAGAGAAAATGACAGACATGATGCTACAGCACACAGACTATTCAAAGAAACTAGACCATACAATTCTGATACTATATATTTGTCCAATCTGATTTTGCCACTGCCACTTTTAGCTTTGAGAAGGGGATAGAGACAGACAGACAGTCAGTTTCCTTTTCGTATTGACTACAAATATTTGCTGGATAGCTTGATGGCCCAGTTTCCATTTCAGTCAAGCAGGAACAATACAGGCTGTAATGTTGCTGAGACCTAAAGCCTGGCAGGGACAATGGTCAATTCCATGAGGTCAGACAGAAGTTCCCATCATCTGAATCAAACGTCAATTCAATTTAGATTATCTACATTTCCTTCATGCTCATTGTTGATGTGTTTTTTGTTTAAGTAGAATACACTGCATCTTACTGAAGGCTGCCTTTTAATGATTAGGTTACATGTTAGATTAGGTTACATGCTTGTATTTTCTTCACTTCTATATCTTAATGTTGTCTGTATGTTTCTCTGACCTAAACAGACGGACAGATGCACAGACAGACAGAAGGTGCAGGTCTGCATGCCAATGAACATCCAGAAGGAGAGTGCTAATGAAGACAACAGTGCCGTGCTATGATGGGAGGAGGGCCCCTCCGGTAAAAACGTGCCAGAGCTTCTAGCCAGCTGTGCAGTTGAGTCAACACGGATTCCCAGAAACACTACCACCAGCACCCAATTCCAAATGCAAAGCAACCTTGCTAACAACTCTCTCTCTCTCTCAGCTCTTGTGGGAGAGTAATCACTTACCCAGAGGGAGTAAGGATGTGCCTATTCAAAGGCTAACAAGTAATAGCTTACTTTGTTTATAGTAATTTGTATGATGGCACGTCTTTGAAGCAATAGCCTTCCGGCCCTCTCAACATCAAATCAACTTTTATAATGGTTGGTGATTCTTAAAATGGTCAGTGGGATGGAGTGTTGTCGGGCAGTTTATTCCTCTAAAAAGTGATTTGGGGTCCCTAACTGGAGCTGATACTTGTTATGTGTTATCTGAACACGAGATGTTACAAGTTTCATTGAACCTCAAAATAAGATCCTTGCAAAATCAATCTAGTGGCTATTTCTGCCTATATGCAAATCCACATTTATATATGATAATCCACAAGACATAACAATCATTGCGTAACATCATGCAGCTCTGCGAATCCATGTAAAAATGTCTCTAGCTATACAGTTGCTAGTAAAAGTTTACACACTCCTTGTTACGGTGCGTGAATGAGGACCCAAAAGCGAATTAACTTAAACAGAGCTTCTTTAATTACCAAACATAGGTAGGCTCAGACGGACCGGCAGATTCCGACAGGACAAGACAAGGTTACAGCAAACATGACGACAGTCTGGTTCAGGCATGAAACACAACAAACAAGAATCCGACAAGGACAGGAACAAAAACAGAGAGAGATATAGGGGACTAATCAGAGGGAAAAAGGGAACAGGTGGGAAAAGGGGTGACGAGGTGGTTAGGAGGAGACAAGGCACAGCTGGGGGAAAGAGGGGGAGAAAAGGTAACCTAACAACGACCAGCAGAGGGAGACAGGGTGAAGGGAAAGGACAGAGACAAGACACAACATGACAGTACATGACAGTACCCCCCCACTCACCGAGCGCCTCCTGGCGCACTCGAGGAGGAAACCTGGCGGCAACGGAGGAAATCCTCGATCAGCGCACGGTCCAGCACGTCCCGAGAGGGAACCCAACTCCTCTCCTCAGGACCGTACCCCTCCCAATCTACGAGGTACTGGTGACCACGGCCCCGAGGACGCATGTCCAAAATTCTACGGACCCTGTAGATGGGTGCGCCCTCGACAAGGATGGGGGGGGGGGGGGAAGACGAGCGGGGGCGCGAAGGACGGGCTTGATGCAGGAGACATGGAAGACCGGGTGGACGCGACGAAGGTATCGCGGAAGAAGAAGTCGAACTGCGACAGGATTAATGACCCGAGAAATACGGAACGGACCAATGAACCGCGGGGTCAACTTGCGAGAAGCCGTCTTAAGGGGAAGGTTCTGAGTGGAGAGCCAAACTCTCTGACCGCGACAATATCTAGGACTCTTAGTTCTACGCTTATTAGCAGCCCTCACAGTCTGCGTCCTATAACGGCAAAGTGCAGACCTGACCCTCTTCCAGGTGCGCTCGCAACGTTGGACAAAAGCCTGAGCGGAGGGGACGCTGGACTCGGCGAACTGAGATGAGAACAGCGGAGGCTGGTACCCGAGGCTACTCTGAAAAGGAGATAGCCCGGTCGCAGACGAAGGAAGCGAGTTGTGGGCGTATTCTGCCCAGGGGAGCTGTTCTGACCAAGACGCAGGGTTACGAAAAGAAAGACTGCGTAAGATGCGACCAATAGTCTGATTGGCCCGTTCTGCTTGACCGTTAGACTGGGGGTGAAAGCCGGAAGAGAGACTGACGGAAGCCCCAATCAAACGGCAAAACTCCCTCCAAAATTGAGACGTGAATTGCGGACCTCTGTCCGAAACGACGTCTGACGGAAGGCCATGAATTCTGAAAACATTCTCGATGATGATTTGTGCCGTCTCTTTAGCAGAAGGAAGCTTAGCAAGGGGAATGAAATGAGCCGCCTTAGAGAACCTATCGACAACCGTAAGAATAACAGTCTTCCCCGCTGACGAAGGCAGTCCGGTGACAAAATCTAAGGCGATGTGAGACCACGGTCGAGAGGGAATAGGAAGCGGCCTGAGACGGCCGGCAGGAGGAGAGTTACCGGACTTAGTCTGCGCGCAGACCGAACAAGCAGCCACGAAACGACGCGTGTCATGCTCCCGGGTGGGCCACCAAAAACGCTGGCGAATGGAAGCAAGCGTACCCCGAACGCCAGGGTGGCCGGCTAACTTGGCAGAGTGAGCCCACTGAAGAACGGCCAGACGAGTAGGAACGGGAACGAAAAGAAGGTTCCTAGGACAAGCGCGCGGCGACGGAATGTGAGTGAGCGCTTGTTTTACCTGCCTCTCAATTCCCCAGACAGTCAACCCGACAACACGCCCCTCAGGGAGAATCCCCTCGGGGTCAGTGGAGGCTACTGAAGAACTGAAGAGACGAGACAAAGCATCAGGCTTGGTGTTCTTAGAGCCCGGACGATAAGAAATCACGAACTCGAAACGAGCGAAAAACAGCGCCCAACGCGCCTGACGCGCATTAAGTCGTTTGGCAGAACGGATGTACTCAAGGTTCCTATGGTCAGTCCAAACGACAAAAGGAACGGTCGCCCCCTCCAACCACTGTCGCCATTCGCCTAGGGCTAACCGGATGGCGAGCAGTTCGCGGTTACCCACATCATAGTTACGTTCCGACGGCGACAGGCGATGAGAAAAATACGCGCATGGGTGGACCTTGTCGTCAGAGAGGGAGCGCTGAGAAAGAATGGCTCCCACGCCCACCTCTGACGCGTCAACCTCGACAACGAACTGTCTAGAGACGTCAGGTGTAACAAGGATAGGAGCGGATGTAAAACGATTCTTGAGGAGATCAAAAGCTCCCTGGGCGGAAACGGACCACTTAAAGCACGTCTTGACAGAAGTAAGGGCTGTGAGAGGAGCTGCCACCTGACCGAAATTACGGATGAAACGACGATAGAAGTTCGCGAAGCCGAGAAAGCGCTGCAGCTCGACGCGTGACTTAGGGACGGGCCAATCAATGACAGCTTGGACCTTAGCGGGATCCATCTTAATGCCTTCAGCGGAAATAACAGAACCGAGAAATGTGACAGAGGAGGCATGAAAAGTGCACTTCTCAGCCTTCACAAAAAGACAATTCTCTAAAAGGCGCTGGAGGACACGTCGAACGTGCTGAACATGAATCTGGAGTGACGGTGAAAAAATCAGGATATCGTCAAGGTAAACGAAAACAAAGATGTTCAGCATGTCTCTCAGGACATCATTGACTAATGCCTGAAAGACAGCTGGAGCGTTAGCGAGGCCGAAAGGAAGAACCCGGTATTCAAAGTGCCCTAACGGAGTGTTAAACGCCGTCTTCCACTCGTCCCCCTCCCTGATGCGCACGAGATGGTAAGCGTTACGAAGGTCCAACTTAGTAAAAAACCTGGCTCCCTGCAGGATCTCGAAGGCTGAAGACATAAGAGGAAGCGGATAACGATTCTTCACTGTTATGTCATTCAGCCCTCGATAATCTATGCAGGGGCGCAGAGACCCGTCCTTCTTCTTGACAAAAAAAAACCCCGCTCCGGCGGGAGAGGAGGAGGGGACTATGGTACCGGCGTCAAGAGCTACAGACAAATAATCTTCGAGAGCCTTACGTTCGGGAGCCGACAGAGAGTATAGTCTACCCCGGGGGGGGGGTGGTTCCCGGAAGGAGATCAATACTACAATCATACGACCGGTGTGGAGGAAGAGAGGTGGCCCTGGACCGACTGAACACCGTGCGCAGATCGTGATATTCCTCCGGCACCCCTGTCAAATCACCAGGCTCCTCCTGTGAAGAAGAGACAGAGGAAACAGGAGGGATAGCAGACATTAAACATTTCACATGACAAGAGACGTTCCAGGAGAGGATAGAATTACTAGACCAATTAATGGAAGGATTATGACAAACTAGCCAGGGATGGCCCAAAACAACAGGTGTAAAAGGTGAACGAAAAATTAAAAAAGAAATGGTTTCACTATGATTACCAGAAACAGTGAGGGTTAAAGGTAGCGTCTCACGCTGAATCCTCGGGAGAGGACTACCATCCAGGGCGAACAAGGCCGTGGGCTCCTTTAACTGTCTGAGAGGAATGTCATGTTCCCGAGCCCAGGTCTCGTCCATAAAACAGCCCTCCGCCCCAGAGTCTATTAAGGCACTGCAGGAAGCTGACGAACCGGTCCAGCGTAGATGGACCGACAAGGTAGTGCAGGATCTTGAAGGAGAGACAGGAGTAGTAGCGCTCACCAGTAGCCCTCCGCTTACTGACGAGCTCTGGCCTTTTACTGGACATGAAGTGACAAGATGACCAGCGGAACCGCAATAGAGACAGAGGCGGTTGGTGATTCTCCGTTCCCTCTCCTTAGTCGAGATGCGGATACCTCCCAGCTGCATGGGCTCAGCACCCGAGCCGGCAGAGGAAGATGGTAGTGATGCGGAGAGGGGGGCGACGGAGAGCGCGAGCTCCTTTCCACGAGCTCGGTGACGAAGATCAACCCGTCGCTCAATGCGAATAGCGAGTTCAATCAAGGAATCCACGCTGGAAGGAACCTCCCGGGAGAGAATCTCATCCTTTACCTCTGCGCGGAGACCCTCCAGAAGACGAGCGAGCAAGGCCGGCTCGTTCCAGCCACTGGAGACAGCAAGAGTGCGAAACTCAATAGAGTAGTCTGTTATGGATCGATTGCCTTGACATAGGGAAGACAGGGCCCTGGAAGCCTCCTCCCCAAAAACAGATCGATCAAAAACCCGTATCATCTCCTCCTTAAAGTCCTGATACTGGTTAGTACACTCAGCCCTTGCCTCCCAGATTGCCGTGCCCCACTCACGAGCCCGTCCAATAAGGAGAGATATGACGTAGGCGACACGAGCAGTGCTCCTGGAGTAAGTGTTGGGCTGGAGAGAAAACACAATATCACACTGGGTGAGGAACGAGCGGCATTCAGTGGGCTCCCCAGAGTAACACGGCGGGTTATTGATTCTGGGCTCCGGAGATTCGAAAGCCCTGGAAGTGGCCGGTGGATCGAGGCGGAGATGGTGAACCTGTTCTGTGAGGTTGGAGACTTGGGTGGCCAGGGTCTCAACGGCATGTCGAGCAGCAGACACTTCCTGCTCGTGTCTGCCTAGCATCGCTCCCTGGATCCCGACGGCTGAGTGGAGAGGATCCGAAGTCGCTGGGTCCATTCTTGGTCGGATTCTTCTGTTACGGTGCGTGAATGAGGACCCAAAAGCGAATTAACTTAAACAGAGCTTCTTTAATTACCAAACATAGGTAGGCTCAGACGGACCGGCAGATTCCGACAGGACAAGACAAGGTTACAGCAAACATGACGACAGTCTGGTTCAGGCATGAAACACAACAAACAAGAATCCGACAAGGACAGGAACAAAAACAGAGAGAGATATAGGGGACTAATCAGAGGGAAAAAGGGAACAGGTGGGAAAAGGGGTGACGAGGTGGTTAGGAGGAGACAAGGCACAGCTGGGGGAAAGAGGGGGAGAAAAGGTAACCTAACAACGACCAGCAGAGGGAGACAGGGTGAAGGGAAAGGACAGAGACAAGACACAACATGACAGTACATGACACTCCTTGCACAATCTTCATATTTTTCTGCCTTAAAATAACATCAAAATAGGCAATATCTTTTTTTTTTATCCTACCGATCTACACAACCTACTCCAGATTTTCAAAGTGAAAGAGAAAATATAGAACATTTTTCAAATTAATATAAAGTAATATTAAGATGTTTGATTGCATATGTCTTCACACCCCACAGTTAATACTTGGTGGATGCATCTTTGGCAGCCATTACAGCTATGAATAATTTAAAATAAGATTCTACCAACTTTGCACAACTCTTAGGGCAACATTTATTGATTGTTTTTGTCAAAACTGCTCAAGCTCAGTAAATTTAGTCGGGAATTATTGATGGACAGCATTATTTAAACTTTCAATTTCAAGCAAATGTAAGTCAGAAATGAGACTGGACCACTCAGAAACACTTAACACCCATTGGAAAGCTATTCTGGTGTGTCTTTGGTACTAACATTTGTGCAATTGTCCCACTGAAAAATTAAACTCTATACCAGGGTTAAGTTTTCAGAAGAATGAGGCAGGGTTTGTGCTAACTTTTTACCTAGGCTTTGCTCCTTTCATATTTATTTTTATCCTGACAAACTCCCCTGTCTCTTTCGGTAACAAGTCCGCCCATAAGGTGATGCTGGAACATTCGGCAGCTCTAACTAAAGGCTAGAGATGCCGCTTTCAAGGAGTGGGACACTAATCCGGATGCGTATGCAAAATTCCGCTACAACCTCCAACGAGCCATCAAACAGGCACAGCGTCAATACAGGACTAAGATCAAATCTTACTACGCCAGCTCTGAAGCTCGTCGGATGTAGCAGGGCTTGCAAACTTTCATGGATTACAATGGGAACCCCAGCTGTGAGCTACCCAGTGACGCCTGCCTAGCAGACAAGCTAAATATCTTTTATGCTCGCTTCAAGGCAAGCAACACTGAACCATGCATGAGAGCGTCAGCTGTTTCAGACTACTGTGTGATCTCGCTCTCCGTAGTCAATGTGAATAAGACCTGAAACAGGTTAACATCCACGAGGATGAAGGGCAAGATGGATTACAGGATGCATACTGAGAGTTTGCGCTGATCAGCTGGCAAGTGTCTTCATGGACATTTTCAACCTCTCCCTGGCCCGGTCTGTATTGTTTCAAGCAGACCACCATAGTCCCTGTGCCCAAGAATGCCAAAGTAACTATCGCCCAGTAGCACTCACATCTGTAGCGATGAAATGCTTTGAAAGGCTAGTCATGGCTCACATCAACACCATCATCCCAGACACCTTGGACCCACTCCAATTCGCATACCGCCCCAACAGATCAACAGATGACGCAATCTCTATTGCACTCAACACTGCCCTCTCCCACCTGGATAAGAGGAACACCTATGTGAGATTGCTGTCACTGACTGCAGCTAAGCATTCAATCCCATAATGCCCTCCAAGCTCATCACTAAGCTCAGGACCCTGGGACTGAACACCTCCCTCTGCATTTGGATCAGACAGAAGTTTGACGGACCGCCCCTAGGTGGTGAGGGTAGGCAACAATATATCCGCCATGCTGACCCTCAACATGGGGGCCCCATGACTGCGTGGCCGTGCACGACTCCAACACCTCATTAAGTTTGCTGACAACATGACGGTGGTAGGTAGGCCTGATCACAGACAACAATGAGACAGCCTATAGGGAGGAGGTCAGTGACCTGGCAGTGTGGTGCCAGGACAACAACCTTTCCCTCAACATCAGCAAGACAAAGGAGTTGATTGTGGAATACGCCCCCATCCACATCATCAACAGGACTGTAGTAGAGGGTGTTTTGATTCAAGTTCCTCATTGTACACATCAATAAGGACATGGTCCACACAAACACACTCCAACACAGTTGTAAAGAAGACACAGCAACACCTCTTACCCCACAGGAGGCTGAAAAGATGTGTCATGGGCCCTCAGATCCTCAAAAGATTCTACAGCTGCACCATTGAGAACATTTTGACTGGCTGCATCACCGCTTGGTATGACAACTGCTAGGCATCTGACTGCAAGGCACTACAGAGGGTAGTGCGTATGGCCCAGTACATTACTGGGGCCGAGCTCCCTGCCATCCAGGACCTCTATACCAGGACCTCTAGGCCCTATATATTGTCAAAGACTCCAGCCACCCAAGTCATAGACTGTTCTCTCTCTACTGCCGCATGGCAAGTGGTACCGATACACAAAGTCTGGAAACAACAGGACCCTGAACAACTTCTACACCCCCAAGCTATAAGACTGCCTAAATAGTTAAAGTGGCAATATGTAACTTTCCGGGCGACCCGGCCAAATTCACATAGAAATGTGAATTATAGATCTATCATTCTACTTGAATTATAGATATATCATTCTAAGAAGCAGTAGATCAGTTCTATAAGCACTATTTCAATGCTTCCCTTTCTTAAGTTTTGTTTTTGCATCTTTTACTTTCAATTTTGTACACCAGTTTCAAACAACTGAAACAACAATATTGTTGTTTATGGGAAATATATTTCACAGCGGTTTAGATAGTACAATGATTCTCTACACTATACTAGCTTATTTGTCACATAAATTAGGCGACCTATTAGAGTTTTAGCAACCAGGAAATGGCGGATGGATTTCTGCATAGTGCAACTTTAATCAAATAGCTACCCGGACTATCTGTATTGACTACCCTTTGCACTCTTTTGACTCATCTGCTGCTACTGCTTATTATGTATCCTGGTGCCTAGTCACTTTACCCCTACCTATATGTACATATATATATATACCTCGATTACCTCGTATCCCTTCAAATCGACCCGATTTGTACCCTGTGTATATAGCCAAGTTATCGTTACTCATTGTGTATTTATTCCTTGTGTTATTGTTTTTATATTGGTTTTCTATTTTTCTCTCTGCATTGTTGGGTAGGGCCCGTATCTGTTGTTTGATTTGATTTTTTTTTAAATACGATTCCTCAGAAACGTCAATAATGCACCCACCTTTCTTTCCCCACCATGGTCCCTCAGGAACTGAGTAGCAGACATCTTTGAATTCAATGTTAACTGCTGGTCGACGTGGCAGGTAGGAAAAACGTTGGGCTTCAGTTAGACTGTTCTCCACTTTCTTGAGATGCCCATGTAATAATGGAGTCTGTTGACTTCTCACATGATTGGATACCACCTCATCGATAGATACACATACAGTTCTGGGGTCCAGCATCAGATCAGGAGGCCCATTGGTGTTCTGGTGATGATGAAGAGAGAGGTAAAATAGGTGGTTTGGGGTATAAAATTATTGAATTGTCAAAAAGTTAGCAAACAAAATGCGGCAGGTTACACTGGCCACCTCACCACTTGTTTTGATAACAATCATAGACAATTCTTGTGATGCAAGGAATGACAGTCCATGACATAGTCATAGTTTCAAACATTTGAGGCTATACATTGTTTGTTTACGATCTTCTTATTAAAAAATAAAATTGAGTAAAAAAACGTTGGGTTATTATAGACCAAGACCGTTTTGTTAAGACTGAGAGGCATTTATAAGTTATATTCTTCAAGAATCAATGTCAATAATTGTAATTTGACCACTAAACAGATCCCAGACAACAATAAAACTTGAATACAATAAAGATATCTTAAAAAACAATTAATTGATAAGACATGTACATATCTGATCATTTCACCTTTCAGATTACGATTTAGGCAAAGTGCATATTGGCGTAGGCTACTGCAGAGTCGCCTAATCTGTTTCTATCTATATGCAGTGTGCCGGGGTTACAATCGGACAAAGCTTAGCTTACTCTGAGCGCAAAGAAAAACAACAGCCATGCAATAATTAGCCTGATACTGATGAACTACATGGTATGTGTTAACTACATATGCAAATTGAGTAATTCAATATTGATTATTGAAGAATGAGGGCAGCCATTCTATCTATGGTTCATACACAAAATAATGCTGTGTTGTTTGGGTGTATAAATACATTTGATTGATTGAGTTATAATTTCAGAACAAAAATATTGTCATACTGAAGTAAGAACAGACAAACACCAAAGAAAAGACACGGGTGTATAAGGTAATGTCAGCTAACTGTCAGTAACTGTCAGCTAGTTGGATTGTTTTCTTTAAAAAGAGTGCAGTTGGGTTGTTGATGCTGGGTTATTGGTGCTGGGTTATTGGTGCTGGGTTATTGAGACATGTAGATATGTACTATATGTAGTTCAGTAGGGGTGTGGCTTTCAGATTGTTGTAAGAGTAAATGTCATTCTTGTTAATCTGTTCTGTTGTATAGTTATCACATGTTATGGTAGAACATTTAAATTTTTGTAGCTTCAATGAGCCTTAAGTTCCCTTTAAAGCCTACACAAATCCCATTGTCGGGATAGATACCACCTTATGTAATATGTAATAAATAATCTTAATATTCTAGAAGAATGTGCAAAATAATAAAGATTTTAAGGAGACATTTTATTTGCAGTATCTAAACTTAACATGGTGAGAAGGAATGACATTTACTCTCATGAATAATATCTATCAGAAAGCCACACCCTAATATGCCACGCCTCCTGAAAATAACCTAGTTACATTAAAAAAACACAGCTGCTAGGTCAACCCAGCATGAAATTAAAAATACCCAATTGATGGTTAAATTAACACATGTTTGGGTAATCCCAACAACCCAACATGTTGAGTTATTCACGCAACCCAACTGTCTTGGTCAAAATAACCCAGCATATGCTCTTTCCAATATTTACCCAGCCCTGGGTTACCAAATAACCCAAATTGGGTTCTTTTTAAGCCAGCATTTCTTTAAGGTCCATAAATTAAAACAAAAAGCCTACATGAGAACCTCACACACTGATATAGTCATGTTGCCTAATAATCAACAAATATTGTTATCAATATTGAAATTATCATGATTTGAAAAGGCAAAACATCTATTCATGTATTTCCCACAGTATTGACACAATCATAATGTGTTTCCATTATTTGTAGAGGGGTTATCACAGTTCATATTCTCATCTAGGCTGCCTATTATGATGAACAATTTTGGATGAGCAAAACTGATCGACTATGAAAAGCCAAATGTAATTTACTCCTGAGGTGCTGACCTGTTGCACCCTGTGATTATTATTATTTGGTCATCTATGAACATTTGAACATCTTGGCAATGTTCTGTTATAATCTCCACCCGGCACAGTCAGAAGAGGACTGGCCAACCCTCATAGCCTGGTTCCTCTCTAGGTTTCTTCATAGGTTCTGGCCTTTCTAGGGAGTTTTTCCTAGCCACCGTGCTTCTACACCTGCATTGCTTGCTGTTTGGGGTTTTAGGGTGGATTTCTATACAGCACTTTGTGACATCAGCTGATGTAAGAAGGGCTTTATAAATACATTTGATTTATTTAAATTGGATTGATAGAAAAATGCTGATCAGACATGTTCATTTATAGAAATGCATTGAAAGAAATGCACAACTTGCCTGGCCAACATTGTAAATAAGCATTTGCTCATAATCAACTTGCCTGGTTCAATAAAGGTTAAATAAAATAATGAAATTATGTCATTTAAGAAAATACCATCAATATTACCCCAATACATTGTCACAATCACGTTATTCATGTTTAATGAATAAGAGTTTTCTTACCATTATGATGGAGTTAGTGACAGTGGCGTTATTGACAGAAAAGGCTGCCATAACACATTCCATTCCCCCTAGATTTTTTTTCTCCAATAAAAGGACAAAAATATCCCACCTAATAACCTGCAAACATCTGTTGCATCGCCGCTTCGTGTGCACTGCGCTCGATGTGTTCACTCTTTCTATTCTTTCCCGCGTGTCTTGCCTGCCCTGTGCCCAGGACGAAATAAGTAGCCTATTTGTTTACAAACGCACAACCAACCACAGTGTTAGGAAAGTGACGTCACAGACTGGACTGGCGACAACTGGAGGTGTATGGGTTTAAGGAGCATACATGGACAAAGACACTCGCCTCTCTCCAGGTTGTTGTTCGTCGAATTGCACAATACGCACCTAATCTTCAATTTGCCAGACACGATGTAGGCCTACAATACAAACATTATAATAGGCTAAGTAGCTGAGCTGATATTACGTTCTCTTACGCTTCGAACACACCAACAGCTTTGTCACCAGAATTACATTAATTTCCAATGAAACGCTGCGTTTTGCCTTGCAGCATTGCGTTGCAGAGGAAGTGCGTTTGGTGTGGTACATAAATGGGATTTATCGAACATATGCGTCCAACTGTATGCGTAGTAGACGGCTTGACAGACATGGTAGCAGAAGGTGAATGTTGAACTTTTGTTGCATACATATCCAGATGATGCCGAGTATTTTTTTGAGCAAAACACTGTTGGAAACGTTATGCTAACAACAACATTGATACTTGTAAAAATGTCAATTCTGAAAGTTTGTCCTGTACAACTGGGGTGCTGAAATTCTAACGTTTAATAAAAACTTTGATCCCCTGTTGATTTTGTACGTTTGCCCACTGACAAAGAATTGACCAGTCTATAATTTTAATGGTAGGTTTATTTGAACAGTGAGAGACAGAATAACAACAACAAAAATCCAGAAAAACGCATGTAAAAAAAATTATAAATTTATTTGCATTTTAATGAGGGAAATAAGTATTTGACCCGCTCTCAATCAGAAAGATTTCTGGCCCCCAGGTGTCTTTTATACAGGTAACGAGCTAAGATTAGGAGAACATGCTTAAAGGGAGTGCTCCTAATCTCAGTTTGTCACCTGTATAAAAGACACCTGTCCACAGAAGCAATCAATCAATCAGATTCCTCACTGTTCAAATAAACCTACCATTAAAATTATAGACTGATCATTTCTTTGTCAGTGGGCAAACGTACAGAATCAGCAGGGGATCAAATACTGTTTTCCCTCACTGTACATCCGCAAGACGAATGGGTGTGTTCCAATTGGGAAAGAGGGATACCTAAATCCAACGTATGCACTGCAACTGCCTCTGCAACGCAATGCTGCAAGGCAAACGTAGCGTTTCATTGGAAATTAATGTAATTCGGGTGTAAAAGCTGTTGGTGTGTTCGAAGCATAAGATAACATAATCTCAGCTCAGCTACCTAGCCTATTAGAATGTTTGTATTGTAGGCCTACAATACAAACCCACTCGTAGCACCCGCTCCAGCAGGTATATCTCACTGGCCACCCCCAAAGCCAATTCCTCCTTTGGTCGTCTTTCCTTCCAGTTCTCTGCTGCCAATGACTGGAACGAACTGCAAAAATCTCTGAAGCTGGAGACTCATATCTCCCTCACTAGCTTTAAGCGCCAGCTGTCAGAGCAGCTCACAGATCACTGCACCTGTACATAGCCCATCTGTAAACAGCCCATATATCTACCTACCTCATCCCCATACGGTATTTATTTATTTATCTTGCTCCTTTGCACCCCAGTATCTCTACTTGCACATTCATCTTCTGCACATCTACCATTCCAGTGTTTTAATTGCTATATTGTAATTACTTCGCCACCATGGTCTATTTATTGCCTTAACTCCCTTATCTTACCTCACTTGCACTCACTGTATGTACACTTTTTGTTTTCTTTTGTTCTACTGTATTATTGACTGTATGTTTTGTTTATTCCGTGTGTAACTCTGTGTTGTTGTATGTGTCGAATTGCTATGCTTTATCTTGGCCAGGTCGCAGTTGCAAATGAGAACTTGTTCTCAACTAGCCTACCTGGTTAAATAAAGATACAATAAAAAATAAACTTCCTCTGCAACGCAATTCTGCAAGGCAAACGCAGCGTTAAGATCTAGATTATGTAAGATCTAAATAAGCAGCAGCCACTTGTATTCAAATCAAATCAAGCTTTATTTATATAGCAAATTTCAGACATGAATCATGCACCAAATACAACCTTACAGTGAAATGCTTACTTACAAGCCCTTAACCATCAATGCAGTTTTAAGAAAAAATATATATATATTTAAAGAGCAGTAGTAAAATAACAATAGCAAGGCATATACAGGGGGCACCGTTACAGAGTCAATGTGCGGGGGCACCAGTTAGGTGACATAATAGTGGTAATAAACTCAGCAAAAAAAGAAATGTCCTCTCACTGTCAACTGCATTTATTTTCAGCAAACTTAACATGTGTAAATATTTCTATGAAAATAACAAGATTCAACAACTGAGACAAACTGAACAAGTTCCATAGACATGTGACTAACAGAAATGGAATAATGTGTCCCTGAACAAACTTGCAAAATCAAAAGTAACGGTCTGGTGTGGCCAGTATCTGGTGTGGCCATCAGCTGCATTAAGTACTGCAGTGCATCTCCTCCTCGTGGACTGCACCAGATTTGCCAGTTCTTGCTGTGAGATGTTACCCCACTCTTTCACCAAGGCACCTGCAAGTTCCTGGACATTTCTGGGGTGAATGGCCCTAGCCATCACCCTCCGATCCAACAGGCCCAGGCGTGCTCAATGGGATTGAGATCTGAGCTCTTCGCTGGCCATGGCAGAACACTGACATTCCTGTCTTGCAGGAAATCACACACAGAACTAGCAGTATGGCTGGTGGCATTGTCATGCTGGAGAGTCATATCAGGATAAGCCTGCAGGAAGGGTACCACATGAGGGAGAAAGATGTCTTCCCTGCAACGCACAGCGTTGAGATTGCCTGCAATGACAACAAGCTCAGTCCAACGATGCTGTAACATACCGCCCCAGAACATGACGGACCCTCCACCTCCAAATCGATCCTGCTCCAGAGTACAGAGTACATTCCTTCTACGATAAACGTGAATCCGACCATCACCCCTGGTGAGACAAAACCGCGACTCGTCAGTGAAGAGCACTTTTTGCCAGTCCTGTCTGGTCCAGGGACGGTGGGTTTGTGCCCATAGGCGACGTGGCCAAGTTGCCGACGACGTTGTGAAGTTATTGGGATTTTTACGAATTATCTTTGAAAGACAGTGTCCTGAAAAAGGGATGTTTCTTTTTTTGCTGAGTTTATATACAACGCATATACAACTGCACTTCACAGGAAGAACCAAATAAACAATTAAAATAAAAACTGAAACATTTTCTACACAATCAACATAAGAGTATAAAAAGCTGAAACACTAAAAAAGCACCCTAAGGAAAAGCAAAGCTTTGTTTTTTAAGATCCCTTTTAAATATGTCCACAGTTTCGGCCCCACTCAGGTTCTATGGCAGGCTATTCCAGAGGCAGGGGGTATAGTAACTCAAAGCTGCCTCTCCATGCCTCTTGGTCCTAGGCTTTGTGATAGTTAAAAGGCCAGAGGACCTGAGGGACCTACTGGGTACATAACTTAAAAGCATGTCTGAAATGTAAGGGTGCTCAATAGTAGATAGATTTTGACAACCAATAGAAGCATCTTAAAATGAATTACAAAACTCACAGGCAGCCAATGCAGAGACTTTAAAACCGATGTAATGTGTGCTCTCCGTCTGGTCTTGGTCAGTACCCATTGGCTTTCTTGAGTAGGCAACACAGAAGAGCATTACAGTAGTCAAGCCTGCTTGCAATAAATGCATGGATGAGTCTCTGTATCAGCCTGAGATAGAAACGGCCGCACCTTGGCAATGTTCCTCAGGTGGTAAAAAAGCTATTTTGGTCACATTCCTAATGTGGGATTCTAAATTGAGTTCAGAATCTGAACTTACACCCAGGTTTTTTACCTAGTGTTTTATCTTTATTGCCCGTGAATTAAAATGTGCGGCCAAATTCTTTCTCTGTGCTTTGGCTCCAATAATAAGTACCTCGGTCTTGTCTTGATTTAGCTAGAGGAAGTTGTGAGCCGTCCAAGTATTTCAATTACTAATACAGACTAATCATTTATCTGTGGAGCTAAAATCATTTGGAGACACAGACATTTAAAGTTGTGTTTTGTCTGCGTAGCAAGTGAAAATCAATGTTGGGCCTTCTGATAACACTTCCAAGGGGTAACATGTACGGATCAAAAATATAAACGCAACATGTAAAATATAGGTCCCATGTTTCATGAGCTGTAATTAAAGATCCCAGAAATGTTCAATATGCACAATAAGCACATTTCTTTCAAATTCTGTGCACAAATTTGTTTACATCCCTGTTTAGTGAGCATTTCTCCTTTACCAAGATAATCAATCCACCTGACAGGTGTGGCATATCAAGAAGCTGATTAAACGGCATGATCATTACACAGGTGCACCTTGTGCTGGGGACACTAAAAGGCCACTCTACTTTTCCCAACATTTTTTGTGTTACAGCCGGAATGGTATGGGCAGGCATAAGCTACAAACAACAAACACAATTGCATTTTATCAATGGAAATTTTAATGCACAGAGATACTGTGACGAGATCCTTAGGCTCATTGTCGTGCCAGTCATCTGTCACCTTCACCTCATGTTTCAGCATGATAATGCACGTCCCCATGTTGCAAGGATCTGTACACAATTCCTGGAAGCTGAAAATATTTCACTTCTTCCATGGCCTGCATAATCATCATTCTTGTCACCCATTGAGCAGGTTTGGGATGCTCTAGATCGACATGTACGACAGCGTGTTCCAGTTTCCACCAATGCCCAATAACTTCGCACAGCCATTGAAGAGGAGTGGGACAACTTTCCACAGGCCACAATCAACAGCCTGATCAACTCTATGCGAAGGGCATGTTGCGCTGCATGTGGCAAATTTTGTCACACCAGATACTGACTGGTTTTCTGATCCACGCCCCTACCTTTTCTTTTAAGGGCATCTGTGACTAACAGATACAAATCCGAATTCCCAGTCATGTGAAATCTATAGATTAGGGCCTAATGAATTTATTTCAATTGACTGATTTCCTTATATGAACTGTAACTCAGTAAAATCTTTGAAATTGTTGCATGTTGAGTTCATATTTTTGTTCAGTACAGCTAGGCTAGCCTAAGCATAGAGCAGAGCTGTCTGACAAAATAATTGCACTAGTTTTTCAAATTAGATGAGGCATACTTTCACAAACTGTCTCTATTCCTGTCTCTTGTCCTTGTGTTGGGTACTTTCCTCTATCATGCGATCTGTGTGTATCTAAACTAACAAGTTAATTGCCTTGCCACATTTTTTGCAGTATTACTTAATTGCCTTGCTGCAAACAGGATGCATGTTTTGGAATATTATTTTTTTAGTACAGGCTTCCTTCTTTTCACTCAGTCAATTAGATTAGTATTGTGGAAGAGTAACTACAATGTTGATCCATCCTCAGTTTTCTCCTATCACAACCATTAAACACTAACTGTTTTAAAGTCACAATTGGCCTCATGGTGAAATCCGTGAGCGGTGTCCTTCCTCTCCTGCAACGGAGTTAGGAAGGACACCTGTATCTTTGTAGTGACTGGGTGTATTGATACACCATTCAAAGTGTAATTAATAACTTCACCATGCTCAAAGGGATATTCAATGTCTGTTTTTCTACCGATCTACCAATAGGTGCCATTCTTTGTGAAGCATTGGAAAATCTCACTGGTCTGTGTGGTTGAAATTAACTGCTCGACAGAGGGACCTTAGAGGTAGTCATTCAAAAATCATGTTAAACACGATTGCACAGTGAGTTCATGAAACTTGTGACTTGTTAAGCAAATGTTTATTCCTGAACTTTAGGCTTTTTATATATAAACAAAGGGGTTGAATACTTACTGACTCAAAACATTTCAGCTTTTATTAATTTGTAAACATTTCTAAAAACATAATTCCACTTCAACATTGTGGGGTATTGTGTGTAGGCCAGTGACACAACTGAATTTAATCAATGTTAAATTCAGTCTGTAACAACAAAATGTGGAAGTAAATGGGTGTGAATACTTTCTGAAGGCACTGTATGTCATGTGAATTAGGCGTGAGTGAAATCATTGTCAAACCCGCAAGAGATAGGCCTACTGTTGCACGCATGTCTAGATTGTTTAATTTCTATATGATCAACCCATAAATATTCTTTCAACTCCAAAGAAATGTCCTGTCTGTGGCACAGAAACCAGACTTGCTGCCTTTTTATCAAGACACCGGCTAGTAACTCATAACTGGTTAAGACTGCTCATGACTGCTAAATATCTGTCGACTAGGTGGGACTCAACTTAAGGCTTCATGCATAGCTTTCACCCATTAGAGTAGGAGTAAAACAGCGCTACTCTCAGCACTTGCGAGGAATTTTCTACTCTGCGACACTGTGGATACAGGCCCAGATCAGCACTCCTATTCATTGAAACACAGATCAAAAAGTAGACAATGTAAAAATGCATTAACTTTATTTGAAACTTATATGAACAGGTACATACAATAAGGTTGCTAAAGCCAAAAACCTACAGACAAAAATGGCAACATCTCTGTACCCCTCACTTTTAAAGTCATACTACAGAGAAATGCAGGAATATCATCCAACCTTCACAATATAAATTACATATCTAAAATGGTCATGCATTCGAGTGAGGATAACTGATCAATATCATTTCATTTTCAAACCGTTGACAAAAACATGTACATCAAAACAATTATCCCTGCTTTAAAGCGGAGCCGCAAAAGGTGAAACAGCGCCACTGATCACCCCTAGGCCTTTTATTATTTTTTGAAAAGGAGATGAGCATCCAGCAACATAATGAAAAATAAAATATCAGTACATACTCTGCTATGCTATCACACATGCAGTGATGTGCAATATCTGGAGGGGGGAGAAAAAAAAAATTGTTCGAAGTAATGTCTTTGTTGTAATATCGCAAAAGGACATGGCAGTTCCACCTAAACAGATTCCAAATTTAAAGAAATACGTCCAACAAACCATGTACTGAAGGGAGGCATGGCGGCGACGCTACGAAATGTATGGATACAGTCCCTCCAGATCATTTATTTTGCCCTATAAAGCCTTATGGTAACAAAATCCATTTAAAAAAAATACATACATGTAGAATTGCAAAGCTTTTAAAAGGACAGTAGTTGAATAAGGCTTTCAGGACAATTTAACATAATTTCCAACAAAAATTATCCGGTCGGTCACTGCACGCATTAAGTAAGGCTTTGTCCTAAAGCATAAAATCTGGGGAAGAAAAGTCAAAGAAGACCAATCTCTTCATTTTTAACAGCCATTCAAGGGAGAAGACATTTTTTTGCACCGATCAAGTTTTGTTAAGTTGTCCTAAGGGTCCTCAAAAGCAATGTCTAGATGAAACCTGTATCAAGGTAAACATAGGGGGGAAATGTAATGACAACCCTCAAATTTATTGGACAATTATAACAAGACAACAAATGCTGGCGTGCAGACTTTTATAACAACCAATAACTAATCCAAATGCACCCAGGATTGTACAATACCAGTGTGCTCTACTGCAGTTCATGCCGGTGTGGTGCAGCATTGTAAAGGTCTGATCATTATTATTTTGTCTTCTTTTCAGTGGCCAAGGTATTATGGAGTTTTGACACACACTTTTCAAACTGGTCCATGACCAGCGTTCCGTTCCCATCAAAGAAAGCCCCCACAGACTTTGTGATCTCTTGCTCCCGTGTGTGTTTGGACTTCCCATCTGTGAAGGACACTCTTAGTGTGTACTGGTCATCAAACCTGCAGAGAGTCGAAGTCACAACACCACACACTGTTAACACTTGAAAATTAAAACAAGCAAACAAATTTGCTAGGCAGGACTTTTCAATATCAAGATAAATTAAAAACATTACCAGGCATCATCTCTCAGAAAATGTGATTGTACCAACAAAATAATGCATAAAAAGGTCAACCACCCCCCCCCCCCCCCCCCCCCCCCCCCCAAAAGTACCTTTTCAGACTAGATGAAAGCTGCCAGGTGTGGTTAAGGTCCATGCCTGCGGGATCTTTCTGGACAGAAACGAGGAAGATGTTCTTCTCTTGGTAGGAGGTGTATAAGGTTAGAAAGCCCATCATTATGAAATACGTAAGGATCCGTTAGGGAAAACATGGATATATAAATTCCAGAATCCAATAACGGACATTTTCGGAAGGACAATTAAGTTACTAACATGCTGACCAGACCGCGCACATGTTCATTTTGTCCAACCACATTTTGGTTATTTTACCTGAAATGCACAAGGTCCTCTACTCCGACAATTAATCCACAGATTAAAGGGTACAAGTTTGTTTCTGGTTCTCTCTCCTCCTTCAGGCTTCTTCTTCTGAATTTATTTTGTTGGCAACCAACTGGACTGGAGTGTGGACCACACGTGAGCGGTGTGGTCAGCATGTAAGCCGTGATAAATGTAAAATAGGGTAATAATAACTCATCAAAAACATGTTATCAGTCTGTAAATGTCAAAATGCACAAGTGGACATAAAATAAATAAACTGTAGAGGCCTTTAAAACTTGTTAAGGATAGGGGGCAGTATTTCCCCTTTGGATGAATTGCATGCTCATAGTGAACTGCATCAAAATCTGTCCTAAATTGCTAATATATGCATATTATAATTAATATTGGATAGAAAACACTCTGACGTTTCTAAAACCGTTTGAATTATGTCTGTGAGTATAACAGAACTCACAGGGCAGGCAATCTTGCAAACTAGTTTTGAAATCCTGAAAGTTGGGGCAACTTTGACGTCATCGCCCCCTCCCTTCCCAACAAGTTCTGGATCTGGAAACACTTCCTATGTCTTCCACTAGATGTCCTCATTCAGTAGAAAGTGTAATGGAGCATTTGCTGTGAACTTTGACCTAATGGAAAGGAAATTGCTACAGTGTCGCAAAAGATTCATGTGCTTGAAGACGCGTATGCGTTTGTGCTTTGTCTGTTCCAATCAGCCCGAGATGAACTAGGATTGCCCGGTTGGAATGCTATTCGTTTTGTACGTTTATAACATTCTGAAGATTGATTCTGCACTTAGTTTGACCAGTTTCGTCGACCTGTAATATGTCATTTGGAAGTTTTGATGCAAAATTATCCTGGACCAGAAGTCATTTTTTGGGCATTTGAGCTGAAAGTGGTAGCAGATGTTGCTACATGGACACTAGAATTGAACATTATGAAACAAAACGATTTATTGTTGAAGTAGGACTCCTTGCACTACATTCTGATCGAAGACCATCAAAGGTAAGGGAATATTTATGTTGTAATTTTGTATTTCTGTTGACTCCAACACAGCGGAGAAATATTGTTACGTCTGAGCGCAGTCTCAGATTATTGCATGGTAGGCTTTTTCCGTAACGTAAAAAAAAAACATGTGACACAGCGGTTGCATTAAGAACCAGTGTATCTTTTTAATTATATGTAGAACATGTATCTTTAGTCAAAGTTTATGATGAGTATTTCTGTTATCTGGCGTAGCTTTCTATAATTCCTCCTGACATTTTGGAGAATTTTCTGAACATGGCGTCAATGTAAACCGAGATTTCTGGATATAAAATGCATATTATCGAACAAAACATAAAAGTACTGTGTAACATGTCATATGACTGTCATCTGATGAAGATTTTCAAGAGGTTAGTGAATTATATATTTTTTTTAATCGTGCTTTTGTCATTTTATATTTTGTTGTACAAAATGGCTACGTATTCTCGTTGTTTTGGTGGTGGTCTAACATAAATATATGCTGTGTTTTTGCCGTGAAACATTTTAAAAATCTGACACGATGGGTAGATGAACATGGTGTCTATCTTTCATTTGAGGTATTGGACTTGTTAATGTGTGGAGGTTAAATATTTCTACGAATATTTTTGCATTCCCTGCGCCACCGTTTCAGCTGAACGGGAGGGGGGGGGGTGTAGTTCCTGTAGGGGAACCCATAGGCTTAACTTAAAGCAATATCCACAGTTGGATGAATTGTTTTATAAAAGCAATAAGGCATGTTAGGCTGTGCTGTGTTAGGATTGCATTACACCAATGGAATGTAGAAATTAAATGACATAAAATAAAGTTTACGTGCACAACGATGGCACAGTTTGACATCATTTAGCACAATCAACACTGCCATCATTCCTCCACACACTTCCCACAATTAATATTTGCTAACTTTAGTTGGACCATGTAGATGGGCGTATTGCACAGTGGTAGGTGTAACGAGGAATCATGGCGGTGGTCGTAGTAGTAAATTACCTCAAACTGTAGGCACTTATGCCATCTTTATGCATGTCTTCTACTGTGACAAAGCAGTAGTTTAATTATTTTTTTCCCTTAAAAGGATATGATATAACACAGATTGCCAGGACTGGCTTGGACTCAGGGAATGGATGAAGGAAGTCCCAAATTAAAGCTACGATGGCGAAGAGGCAGGAGATTGTGCAAATGAGGAGACGTCCATCTACGAGATTGAAGTTCTCGGCATAACCATACTTCTCCAAGAGCACCTGATGAATGTTGGAAAAATATGATCATAAGATGTAAAATGTCAAAACCATACAAGAGACTGGAAATCAGCTAATTTGTCTGTGTACATTTTTCCCCTCATTGTACTGTATGCAAACCTTCTTCGCTGCATCATCAAGAGAATTCTTGACAGCTGCACCATCCCATTTGTCAATCTTCACAGGTTTCTCATCAATCCTCCACTGAAAACAAATAACAATGGTCAATAGTATGAGCAACACAGTTCTTGATAGTTAGCAAACTCCTATTGCAGGGGAATGTTAGATGACAATTACGCCTTGTTCACACTGCAGGCCTTAATGCTCAAAATCAGTTGTCTATTTTGGACTGACTGTCCAAACATCAAGTTACAAGTGACCAAATTAGGTGTGTGTGTGTGTGTTCGTTCAGACAGCAGTCATTTGCTGACAAGGCTATGCTATTTGTCATAGTAATGAGGGGTGTGTGTGCGCTCGCATTGGTGGTGGTGTTTGTGCTTCCTGTCACTCAGGAAGTTAAGTTTCCCATTTGCTTTGAATGTTCAAAATCATAGGATAACACTTAAAGCCAAAGGATGGATATATATAAGATGATCCAACTTTCAAAACAAGTCCTAGCATAGGTAGCTGTTTTGCTTTCTAGCACTTGCTTTCCATTCACTATATTTGTTTGTAAACAATTAACTAGCTTGTTAGCTACCACATGTTCTTAACAAAAAGTTAGAGTAGCTAGCAAGCAACAAGGTATGCTGAATTAACAGTCTAAATACCACTTGAGGGCAGATAAAGACAAGTCACATGGCCAGGAATCAGGTCAGATTCCATGTGCCTTGTGACTGTTCAGACTGCATGAAAACTAAAAGATTTGAATCGGACATGCAAATCAAAAGATTGAGTCACTTCAAACTAATGATGCACAGATTTTTAGCCGATACCTAATATTTTACATGCAAAAAAAAAAAAAAAACACAATACTGAATTTTAGTGCCATTTTATGCATTCTAGTACAGGTAAATAGTTTATACACACACACACACACACACACACACACACACACGTCTAAGGCACTGCATCTCAGTGCAAGAGGCATCACTACAGTCCCTGGTTCGAAACCAGGCTGTATCACATCCGGTCGTGATTGGGAGTCCTATAGGACGGTGCACAGGGTAGTCGTCCGGGTTTGGCCAGGGTAGGCCGTCATTATAAATAAGAATTTGTTAACTGACTTACCTAGCTAAATAAAAGGTTACTTAGTTGGAGTTTACATATGTCCTTATTACCAGTAAAACAATCAAAACCGATTTATTTTACTTACTTGTTGTGCTGTTTTGTTGTTAGTTTGATCAGTCGTTTCATTCTCAACCAGGATTTCTATCGAACGCCGTTTGGGTCTTTGGGTGTCAAAAAAAGATACTCTAACGTGTCAAATAACACTATTTGACGTGTCAATTAAGCTTGTTGACCAATCAAGACCTGAATATGACTGCACGACACATTCAAATTGAACGCGTTCATTAATTTCTCACGTAGTTATTACACATCGATTACACTATCCACTCGTATTTCATACGTCACAACAATTCATTGAAACAAATGCTATGATGCTAGTAAAGTTGTCTCGCACACCTGCTGTGCTGGTCATAAAAAAAAAGCTAGCTAGCTCATGGATGCAAACAATGTTCTTCCTCCAAAACGACAATTTGTTTCAGTAGCTATAGTTAGCCAACCACATAGCTAGGTGTCATCCTCTAAAATAACCCTAATTTATAAGACAGTTCTTTGATGAACGGTGGTCGGACCATCTATGTGAAGCTAGCCACAATAAGGATTAGCCACAGCCACATTACCACCCCCCCAAGTCAATACTTTGTAGAGCCACCTTTTGAAGCAATTACAGCTGCAAGTCTCTTGGGGTATGTATCTATAAGCTTGGCACATCTAGCCACTGGGATTTTTGCCCATTCTTCAAAGGCAAAACTGCTCCAGCTCCTTCAAGTTGGATGGGATCTGCTGGTGTACAGCAATCTTAACTTCTTTGGGATAGGGGGCAGCATTTTCACTTTTGGATGAATAGTGTTCCCAGAGTAAACTGCCTCCTACTCAGGTCCCAGATGCTAATATATGCATATTATTATTAGGATTGGATAGAAAGCACTCTGAAGTTTCTAAAACTGTTTGAATGATGTCCGAGTATAACAGAACTCATATGGCAGGCAAAAACATGAGAAAAAAATCCAACCCGGAAGTGGGAAATCTGAGGTTTGTAGGCTTTCAAGTCTTTGCCTATCCAAATTTGGTCCAATTGCACTTCCTAAGGCTTCCACATGTATTGTGTAACATGAAGTCCTATGAGTGTCATCTGATGAAGATCAAAGGTTAGTGATTAATTTTCTCTCTATTTGTGCTTTTTGTGACTCCTCTCTTTGGCTGGAAAGTGGCTGGGTTTTTCTGTGGCTTGGTGGTGACCTAACATAATCGTTTGTGGTGCTTTCGCTGTAAAGTATTTTTAAAATCAGACACTGTGGCTGGATTAACGAGAATTGTATCTTTAAAAATTGTGCCTTGTGAGATTTCTGTTGATTTGTATTTGGCACCCTCATTGGCTGTTGGCCAGTCCTAGACAGGTTAAGTTATACCACAGATTCTGAATTGGATTGTGATCTGGGCTTTGACTAGGCCATTGCAGGACATTTAAATGTTTCCCCTTAAACCACTCGAGTGTTGCTTTAGCAGTATGCTTAGGGTCATTGTCCTGCTGGAATGTGAACCTCCATCCCAGTCTCAAATCTCTGGAACAGGTTTCCCCTCGAAAATGTCCCTGTATTTAGCGCCATGCATCATGCCTTCAATTCTGACCAGTTTCCCAGTCCCTGCCGATGAAAAACATCCCCACAGCATGCATGATGTTGCCAAAAACGCTTCACTGTGGGGATGGTGTTCTCGGGGTGACGAGAGGTGTTGGGTTTGCGCCAGACAGTTTTCCTTGATGGCCAAAAAGCTACATTTTAGTCTTATCTGACCAAAGTACCTTCTTCCATATGTTTAGGGAGTCTCCCACATGCCGTTTGCTTATTTTTTTTCCCACTAACTTCTTACGGCTGAAATCCCGTTAAAGTGGTCCTATGGACATATACTCCAATCTCCGCTGTGGAGCTTTTGCAGCTCCTTCAGGGTCATCTTTGGTCTCTTTGTTGCCTCTGATTAATGCCCTCCTTGCCTGGTCCATGAGTTTGGGCGGGCGGCAGTCTCTTGGCAGGTTTGTTGTGGTGCCATATTCGTTCCATTTTTAAAAATAATGGATTTAATGTTTAATATATTTTTTTATAACTCCACCCTGATCTGTACTTCTCCACAACTTTGTCCCTGACTTGTTTGGAGAGCTCCTTGGTCATCATGGTGCCGCTTGCTTGGTGGTGTTGCAGACTCTGGAGCCTCTTTCGGCACAGAGATACAGTGCCTTGCGAAAGTATTCGGCCCCCTTGAACTTTGCGACCTTTTGCCACATTTCAGGCTTCAAACATAAAGATATAAAACTGTATTTTTTTGTGAAGAATCAACAACAAGTGGGACACAATCATGAAGTGGAACGACATTTATTGGATATTTCAAACTTTAACAAATCAAAAACTGAAAAATTGGGCGTGCAAAAATATTCAGCCCCCTTAAGTTAATACTTTGTAGCGCCACCTTTTGCTGCGATTACAGCTGTAAGTCGCTTGGGGTATGTCTATCAGTTTTGCACATCGAGAGACTGACATTTTTTCCCATTCAGATTGTATAACAGTGTAAATTTGCGGTCCCCTCAAAATAACTCAACGCACAGCCATTAATGTCTAAACCGCTTGCAACAAAAGTGAGTACACCCCTAAGTGAAAATGTCCAAATTGGGCCCAATTAGCCATTTTCGCTCCCCGGTGTCATGTGACTCGTTCAAAATATATTTCATATTCGTCAAAGTAGCCACCCTTTGCCTTGATGGCAGCTTTGCACACTTGCCATTCTCTCACCTGGAATGCTTTTCCAACAGTTTTGAAAGAGTTATATGCTGAGCACTTGTTGGCTGTTTTTCCTTCAATCTGCGGTCCAACTCTTAAACAGTGGGAAACCAGATGGGATGGCGTATCGCTGCAGAATGATGTGGTAGCCATGCTGGTTAAGTGTGCCTTGAATTCTAAATAAATCAGTGACAGTGTCACCAGCAAAGCACCCCCACACCTCCATGCTTCAAGGTGGGAACCACATATTTGGAGCGCATTCGTTTACCTACTCTGTGGCTGGAACAACAAAAAGTCCTCAGACCAAAGGACAGATTTCCAAAAGGTCTAATGTCCAGTGCTCGTGTTTCTTGGCCCAAGCAAGTCTCGCATTATTGGTGTCTTTTAGTAGTGAAGAGGCGACTCCGGGATGCTGGCCTTCAGGCAGAGTTCCTCTGTCCAGTTGTGTTCTTTTGCTCATCTGAATCTTTTATTTTTATTGGCCGGTCTGAGATATGGCTTATTTTCTTTTATGCAACTCTGCCTAGAAGGCCAGCATCCCAGAGTCGTCTCTTCATGGTTGACGTTGAGACTGGTGTTTTGCGGTACTATTTAATGAAGCTGCCAGTTGAGGACTTGTGAGGCGTCTTCTCAAAACTAGACACTAATATACTTGTCCTCTTGCTCAGTTGTGCACAGGGTCTCCCACTTTCTATTCTGGTTAGAGACAGTTTGCTCTGTTCTGTGAAGTGAGGAGTAGACAGCGTTGTACGAGATCTTCAGTTTCTTGGCAATTTTTTGCATGGAATAGCCTTATAATTTCTCAGAAGGTATTTGTTTCTGGCCATTTTGAGCCTGTAATCGAACCCACAAATGCAGATGCTCCAAATACTCAACTAGTCTAAAGAAGGCCAGTTGTAATTGCTTCTTTAATTAGCACAACAGTTTTCAGCTGTGCTAACATAATTGCAAAAGGGTTCTCTAATGATCAATACACCTTTTAAAATTATAAATTTGCTAACAATATGACATTGGAACACAGGAGTCATGGTTGCTGATAATGGGCCTCTGTACATCTATGTAGATATCCATAAAAAAAATCTGCCGTTTCCAGCTACAAGTCATTTATAACATTAACAATGTCTACACTATTTTTGATCAATTTGGTGTTATTTTAATGGACAATTATTTTTTGCTTTTCTTTCAAAAACAAGGACATTTCTAAGTGACCCCAAACTTAACGGTAGTGTACGCTTTTTTTCCCACTCTGTTGTACACGAGACTAATAACACCAGAAAATCAGCTCCAAGTAATTTTAATTCAAGAAATCTATTCCTAAGTATTCACACACAGAGACAAATGTGATCGTATACAGCAAAGCTGTATAAGCTGTAAGCAAGGTTTAAAATTATTGTTTTAGTAAAACATCTGTTTGAGCTTCTTGCAGTCAATTTGCAGTCTACAAATTTGTAATTATGTTCCGGCCACCCGACCATCCGCTCAAAAAAAGAAAGGCCTGCGGCTGAATCTAGTTGTTGATTCCTACAGTACAGTATGGGGAGCACAGATAACATGAATGCTACAGCCTGAGCAAAATGCCAGACAGCAAATAGTTGACTAAAGAACGAAAAATAATACAGGAATTGTAAGAAAGTCTAAATAATATACACAAAATATTTTATTATTTCACAGTCATTCTATTTTGCGATTGATGTCTACCCTATGTGGACCCGAAAAAGATAAAAATGTTCAATGTTTTGTTCACTACATCACCAAAAGTATGTGGACACCTGCTCTTCAAACATCTCATCCCAAAATCATGGGCATTAATATGGAGTTGGTCCTCCCTTTGCTGCTGTAACAGCCGCCATTCTTCTGGGAAGGCTTTCCACTAGCTGTTGGAATATTGCTATGGGGACTTGCTTCCAATCAGCCACAAGATCATTAGTGAGGTTGGGCACTGATGTTGGGCGATTAGACCTGGCTCGCAGTCAGCCACCAGTTCGTCCCAAAGGTGTTCAATGGAGTTGAGGTCAGGGCTCTGTGCAGGCCAGTCAAGGTCTTCCACACTGATCTCAACAAACCATTTCTGTATGGACCTCGATTTATGCATGGGGGCAATGTTGTGCTGAAACAGGAAAGGGCCTTACCCAAACTGTTGCCACAAAGTTGGACACAAAGAATCGTCTAGAATATCATTGTACGTTGTAGCGTTAAGATCCCTTTCACTGGAACTAAGGGGCCTAGCCCAAACCATGAAAGACAGCCCTGAGCATTATTCTTCCTCCACCAAACTTTACAGTAGGCACTGTGCAGGCAGAGTTTTCCTGGCATCCGCCGAACACAGATGGTGTTTTCGTCCATCGTACTTCCAGATGGTGAAGCGGGATTTATCACTCCAGAGAACACGTTTCCACTGCTCTAGAGTCCAATTGCAGCAAGCTTTACACCACTCCTGCTGACGCTTGGCATTGCGCATGTTGATCTTAGGCTTGTGCACGGATGTTCGGGAATAGAACCCCATTTCATCAAGCTCCAACTAACAGTGATTGTGTTGCTTCCAGAGGCAGTTTGGAACTCGGTAGTTTGTTCCAACCGAAGACAGACTATTTTTACGCGCCACACTTCAGCGGTACTGTTCTGTTAGCTTGTGTGGCTTACCACTTCGCGGCGGAGCCGTTGTTGCTTATAGACGTTTCCACTTCACAATAACAGCACTAAATGTTGACCGGGCAGAAATGTGAACTTTTTTTTTAACCTTTATTGAACTAGGCAAGTCAGTTAAGAACAAATTCTTATTTTCAATGACTGCCTAGGAACAGTGGGTTATCTGCCTTGTTCAGAACGACAGATTTTTTTACCTTGTCAGCTCGGGATTAGATCATGCAACCTTTCGGTTACGAGTCCAACGCTTCAACCACTAGGGTACCTGCCATCCTATGACGGTGCCACATTTAAAGTCACTGAGCTCTTCAGTAAGGCCATTCTACTGCCAATGTTTGTCTATGGAGATTGCATGGCTGCGCACTCAATTTTATACACCTGTCATTAACGGGTGTGGCTGAAATAGCCAAATCCACTAATTTGAAGGGGTATCCACATCTGTTTAAAAATATACAGTGGAGAGAACAAGTATTTGATAACCTGCAAAATCGGCAATCGGGGTTTCCTACTTACAAAGCATGTAGAGGTCTGTAATTTTTATCATAGGTACACTTCAACTGAGAGAAGGAATCTAAAACAAAAATCCAGAAAATCACATTGTATGATTTTTAAGTAATTAATTTGAATTTTATTGCATGAAATAAGTATTTGATACATCAGAAAAGCAGAACTTAATATTTGGTACAGAAACCTTTGTTTGCAATTACAGAGATAATATGTTTCCTGTAGTTCTTGACCAGGTTTGCACACACTGCAGCAGGGATTTTGGCCCACTTCTCCATACAGACCTTCTCCAGATCCTTCAGGTTTCGGGGCTGTCGCTGCGCAATACGGACTTTCAGCTCCCTCCAAATATTTTCTATTGGGTTCAGGTCTGGAGACTGGCTAGGCCACTCCAGGACCTTGAGATGCTTCTTACAGAACCACTCCTTAGTTGCCCTGGCTGTGTGTTTCGGGTCGTTGTCATGCTGGAAGAACCAGCCACGACCCATCTTCAATGCTCTTACTGAGGGAAGGAGGTTGTTGGTCAAGATCTCGCGATACATGGCCCCATCCATCCTCCCCTCAATACGGTGCAGTCGTCCTGTCCCCTTTGAAGAAAAGCATCCCCAAAGAATGATGTTTCCACCTCCATGCTTCACGGTTGGGATGGTGTTCTTGGGGTTGTACTCATCCTTCTTCCTCCAAACACGGCGAGTGGAGTTTAGACCAAAAAGCTCTATTTTTGTCTCAGACCACATGACCTTCTCCCATTCCTCCTCTGGATCATCCAGATGGTCATTGGCAAACTTCAGACGGGCCTGGACATGCACTGGCTTGAGAAGGGGGACCTTGTGTGAGCTGCAGGATTTTAATCCATGATGGTGTAGTGTGTTACTAATGGTTTTCTTTGAGACGGTGGTCCCAGCTCTCTTCAGGTCATTGACCAGGTCCTGCCGTGTAGTTCTGGGCTGATCCCTCACCTTCCTCATGATCATTGATGCTCCACGAGGTGAGATCTTGCATGGATCCCCAGACAGAGGGTGATTCCATTTTCTAATAATTGCGCCAACAGTTGTTGCCTTCTCACCAAGCTGCTTGCCTATTGTCCTGTAGCCCATCCCAGCCTTGTGCATGTCCTTACACCCTCTCTGGTGTTGGCCATTGTGGAGAGGTTGGAGTCTGTTTGATTGAGTGTGTGGACAGGTTTCTTTTATACAGGTAACGAGTTCAAACAGGTGCAGTTAATACAGGTAATGAGTGGAGAACAGGAGGGCTTCTTAAAGAAAAACTAACAGGTCTGTGAGAGCTGGAATTCTTACTGGTTGGTAGGTGATCAAATACTTATGTCATGCAATAAAGTGCAAATTAATTACTTAAAAATAATACAATGTGATTTTCTGGATTTTTGTTTTAGATTCCGTCTCGCACAGTTGAAGTGTACCTATGATAAAAGTTAGACCTCTACATGCTTTATAAGTAGGAAAACCTGCAAAATTGGCAGTGTTTAAAATAACTTGTTCTCCCCACTGTGTGTGTGTGTGTGTGTATATGTATATATATATATATATATATATCTCTCATGTTTGGCTCTGGAATTTCCCTTAATATTCTGATGCTTTTTTTTTTTTTTTTACCTTAACATAGAGGGGGGGATAACCGAACCGACCTAAAAATATATATTTTTAAATATTGCTCAGCACTATTTTCCAGTGGATATATGGTCTCACATTCGTACCGCCAAAAGGACCAACTGGTAAAGTACATACAATTAGAATTGTATTCAACATTCTGGCTCGTAGAGGTCATGAGGAAACTTTCCCGATTCAAACATTCATTTCTGCCCGACGTAGAATTTAATGCAATTGAACGTCGGGTTTCCAGGCAAAAAAAATACCAGGCTCCAATTGTTAAACAATTGCACTGTTACAATGAATGCAATCCAAGATAGTACGGTTAAATTGTTGCTGCAGTATAGAATTACTGGTTATCTAGTTACTGTAGCTAGTCACTATAACTATACATCTAGTGAAGTTGTCAGCATATGCTACCTATAGTTTCCTAGCTAGCTATCCAGCGCGTAGTGTTAACATCTGGAAAGCCATCAACGAGGAATAATATTAGCTAGTAGCATGCTAGGCTAGCCATAGCTCATCCAAGTTAGCTAGCTGGTCAATAAGCTTCCCTCACTTCAAATCAGATCTGCGTTCCTCTTGAAATTAGAACATACAAACAGCCCACGTTATTTGTATAGCCAATGCCCTCAAGAAAGTGAAACTAGCTTGCTAACTACTGTTAATATTAGCTCAAAATTAACGGTCTGTCTGTTACTAGTAGACATGCCTGTCGTGGCGTAATACAATATTGGCTATGCGGTCAACTATTGAAAAATACCCAAGGTTTAATTTCCGATCCCCGTGTCTTATAAAATGTAGCATGAATTAGTGTAATATAATTCTTACTTTCTCAAGTAGACCATTCTTCCCATTTCTGGCTGCCATCTTTCCTTCCTGTAAATTTGCTGTGAGTGACCTGGAACAATGTGATTGGCTAAAATCATAATTTTTGCAGCCAACCAAACTAACTAGGAACGACGTACGTTTACGGAAGCGATGTTGAGTGTTTTTATTTACCCCCACCGTTCAAACAAAGAATGAGGATTCAATGGGTGGATCCGATTATGCAGAATCGCGGGGCACCGGCATTGGCCCGTGACATGAACGGGCAAAAGCGCTGAGGGAGGAGCACCCTTCGTAAACCGAACAGTAATCTGCGCAGCTCGGTCATGTTGTTACAAGGCAGCATGGTGCATCAACCAGAAACAGTCAAGATGTCATATATCTTCACATCACTTTTGCATGTGAATATACATAATCCTACACATTACTCCACGTGCTTAATTAAGTCACTTTTGTTATGAGGTGATTTCACCGTGGGCTTTGAACCGTTCATGCGTGCCAGATAAATCGAAACCCCTCATTTTAGCTCGCCCAGCTCACATGTTCGTTAACAATCTGGGCAAGCCGCAAAGTCATAAACCCTGCCCACATCGACAATTTATCTTCTTAAAACCTGATTTGAACCCCAACCTTAAATTAACACCAAAATTATCATTTTAGTTTTCATGATGAAATCGAAGGGGGAATATAGATTTCTCTGTCTAGTATGTATACAGAACAAAAATATAAATGCAACAATTTCAAAGATTTTACTCAGTTACAGTTCATAGAAGGATTTGAAATTAATTTAAATTAATTTAAATTAATTCATTAGGCCCTAATCTATGGATTTCCCAAGTGGGCGGGCCTATGCCCTCCTATGTCCTCCATGGCTTCACCCCTGCCCAGTTATGTGAAATCCATAGATCAGGGCCTAATTAATTAACTTCAATTGACAGATTTCCTTAAAGGTTCTGTAACGCAGTAAAAAAAAAATAATTGTTGCATTTATATTTATGTTACAGATATGAATGCCAGCTACAGTTATCACCAGACAATGCTAGCTAGGTGCTTTAGGCTTTAGCCTACACATAGAACTGAATTAGCTGACCATCTTGAGATGGCAAGTCAGTCATGAGCGGAGAAGTACTTAACGTCCAAACTTTGTTAGCAAAAATGGCTTAGCTTAACACGCTGTACTCAATACTGCCCTTGTTAGTTGTGATTGAATGGAAAAGACACACCCAAATCAAGCCACACCCCCAAGACAACTCTTGTTTGCCTTCAGTCATGCCCGGTAGCATTCCTTAATTGAGCATTGATGAAAAGCAATGCCAAATCAGGAAGTGCAGTCACCCTTTGAGTGTTTTCTATGGCATATAATTGTTGGTGTAGTAATGGCCAGGGGGTCCTAGGGTCCCAATGTTGTTGTTTTTTTACCTTTATTTGACTAGGCAAATCAGTTAAGACCAAATTCTTATTTATGGGCCAAAATTTACCCAATTTATTGTGAGAAGCTTGTGGAAGGCTACCCAAAACATTTTACCCATGTTGAACAATTTAAAGGCAATGCTACTAAATACACTCAATTAGTATGTAAACTTCTGACCCACTGGGAATATGATGAAAGAAATAAAAGCTGAAATAAATCACTCAGCTATTTATTCTGACATACACTTAAAATAAAGTTTAAATGTATTTGGCTAAGGTGTATGTAAAAACTTATGACTTCAACTGTGTGTGCCAACCTCTTTACATACTTAAAGTGAAAATGAGACGAGCTTGAATGAAAGTCTTTCAGGTCTCCGTTCCGTTTGAATGGGTTGTGTTTCACAGTTCCTTCAGAATGTGAATGGACATGATCCGAACAAGTTGTTTCCTTCCTGTACAGCGCTGTTAGTGAATCATGTAGGCTATACAAGTGGTACATTCTGATTACTATAAAGAATCAATAACCTAATCTTTAAATCAGGAAAGTAAACAAAAAAACTGCAGATGTATGACAGTCGACAGAAATCAACCATTTGGCACTAACCTATTTCCATTTGGCACCAACTTCCCCTCCAATACTAAAATATGCATCTGATTATTTAAACTGTATGTACAAAAAGTATACAAGTATGTGTACATAATGTGCATATTAATATTGCAATATCTTATACTTAAACATTTAAGTAGTAATGGACATTAAAGCTAATATTTTGGCATATGCCATTGGAAAAAAATATCTTCAGAAAAACAAGAATCAAATAGAATATGGAAAGACATTTCTCAGATCAAATATAATAGCCCTTTGAATAAGCGTCTCAAACAATATAGTAAGTACAACTCAAAGATTAGAAAAATAACAATGCTGATGAAATATATTAATGTGGATTCTCCAATAGAAATATTGCATAAAACAGTTATCCTAATTACCACCATACTATAACCTATAATTAATATAGATCAAAACTATGAGCTTTGGCAGTGCTACAGCTTTGTAAAGTTGTACCATGCACATGCATAGAGCCATTTTAGTATGAAGTGAGGTAGAAGTGTGGGCATACAGAAAACAGACCGGTATTGAATTTGATCAGAAAATCATCCTCCAAAAAACATTGTACCCCTTTCCAATATTACTGTAATAGTTTTCAGCAGAGTTTACACATTTCATATATTTAACCTGTCCACACGGATCCTTTAACTCAACAATCTGACATGACCAGGAGCTGCAGTGCAACCGAAGAGTGTGAGCGGCTGTATACCTCAACACCCACACGTTTCAGGCTGCCTGCATTGCAGTTTCTGTCCAGATTGTCAGATCGTTAAATCTTATTGATGGGGTTTCTGCAATGTTAACCACTACTTTGGCAAATACTATCTAACATTGACAGACACAAATCAATATGACTTAAATTTGATAATCTGTGCAACTCTGTGTTGCAAGACACCCAGCTGTTCATGGTAAAACCACATCGCTGAATATACCTTCAACTAAAAAATAATACCAAATTATGTCAAATAAATTCTGCTACAAAAGGCAATGAGATTTAGAGCGATTGAGGTGCCAATGGACACCGTCTGTGTGCAAAATATTTTAGCTGAGCCAAAGGATATAAACTGGGCAAGGTTTCACTGTAATGGAACTTACATTTTATCAGTGTTTTAACAATGCATCATTCCTAATGCACTAAGATGGTACAAGTGTTTCCCAAAACATCACAGAGGTGCTAAGTGCAAAGTATCGTTGGTGCAGAAAGGAACATGTGGATCATGAAATAATCAATAGGATTGTACTGTTCTGGGTTAATGGGAATCTGAATGAAGGGTCTGACAAAGTAATAGTGCTAGATCTTGTGTCCACATCCTTGGCTGAGCTAGAATCAGAATCATACATGACCCTGAACACAAAGATTTTCAAGTGTCTGCACAGTATGAATCAACACAACATCTTTGTGTTCAGGGTCATGTATGATTCATGCCGTGAATCCTTTAGTTTTTTCTCAGTGCATTAACTGCAGAAATATATGATGTAGTGTTTTTACATTCTGTCACGAGTAACTGCAAACGAGAAGAAAATAATCATGTTCAGCAAAATCATGTTCGTAAACACTAAATCTAAGTTAATCTTTAAAAGCACTGAATTTGGAACATGGTCAGCAAAAACAGTATAGTTCTTGTATGCAAGAAGTTGGCAGATTTTAATAATTTAAAAAAGCACAAGAATAACCATTTAATAATTGCAATAAAAGTGCTCATTCCTTTTGGAAATTCTTCCTGATCTACGTGGATTGCATTCGATTCTGTTTTCACTGCAGGACCGGAGAAAGTACTTGTCAAAACTGGTCTTTTGCTTGTCTACTTGTTGCTGTTCCCTGTCAAACTGTCTTTGAAGATTCAACGCTAGCTCTCTATCCTCACTCACTTGCTGTACCTGTTGAATGTACAGGTCAGCCTGTGCACAATCTATATTGAAACCATATTGGCTCTGGGATCTTGGCCTCTTGAGTCCAGACTCGGTCTCTTCCAGGTGTTTTGTCTTCTGGCTCCTCTTCTTACCCCTCCTTGAGGTAGGTTTGTTCCGGGCACCGTTTCTATTGTCCAAATATTTTCTCTGATCCTCTGAGTCCTTTGATTTAATATTGCAACCCCTAACACTGTCATTTATATTGTGTGGGACTTCAATCAAGGTCGGATTTTGATTAATTGAAGTTGGTCCACAATGTGATACAGGTATCACCACAGACTCTGAAGAAACCCCACACTCAGTTACAGTATCCTCACTGTTTAAAGGTACAAATGGAGTATGAAACTTTGTGAATTGTTTTTGATGGAGGGCCGTCTCTCCAATGGCCTGGTAAAATATCACTCTTTGTTTATTATGTATACAAGTTATTTCATTCTCTTCAGTCTTGGCACACCTACCCAAGTGTTCTTTTCCCTTATTAGCTGCTAGAGCGCAGCTGCAGGGCTTGCCATCCTTCTCTATGGGGCTTGGTTTGAAAACAAGGTCCATGTTTATGGGGCTGGTCAAGGTGCCCTTTGAGGTCACTTTGACAGACTGACGGTCCACCTCTATCTGCTTCCATTCCTGGAGGATAGTAGGGCTGGCTTCATAGCTGGTGGGCCTCTCCAGGCTGCGGAATAAGTTCCGTGGGGTGGACTTCACAATTGTGGGTTCCATCACTCGCCCGTCAGGTAGCCGCTTTGGTGGGGTGCACGGCGAACACACTATTGGCTTGAAGTGATTCAGCTCCTCAGAGATACTGTCATTGCTCTCAGGGCTAATGGACCTCTCCTGTTTCGACTGGGGGACCATAAAAGGTGTTGATGAAGCCATGATGACGCCTCGCCAGCTATGCCTCTTGTCTTGGACAATTATGGGTGCCGAAAGAGATTGGCTGTTCTCAGAGGACAGAAGGATTCCTGCATTGTAGCTGAGAGCAATACTTGCCTGTACAGAGACAACAAACCAACAAAAAGAGGAAGAGAAATGTTTTAAAATGTCATGAAGTCAAAATCATATTTTTCATGAAATTTGATTATTTTGATGAAACCAGATCAAAGTGTGATTACCAAAGCACAAAAAATGACTGTTGCTTCTACATTGATCAAGTTTGATCATAAAGTTACTGGTCCCATCCCATGTTAAACACTTAGATTCAATGAGGCAGGATTATTAAGGGTAGGGTGACATTAGGGTGACATCACCAATGCTCCCTCAAAGTTTTTGGGGTACTGAGCAAATTACAGGCCTACATTTCATAAGACTTTTAAAAACATTTTAACATTATGAAGGGCTTGACATAAATGACTGATTTTTTTACTTAGTCTAACACCATGAGCCAAATAGGTGAGTGTAAATTGCATTCTATTCTATGATGCAAGAAACCACTTTACAAAATAAATTGTATTATTACCATGCAGAGAATTAGACACTGTAGGCTACCCCTCTGCCCATTGGCTTATTTGCATATTCAAGCCTGTCTCAAATTACAACACGGCCCCTTTTAAAGACAGCTTAAAATGTAGCCTACATGTTTTGTGCTCTTGTAGGAAGCAGTAACTCCCCATTGCTGACCTACACCTGGGCTAATAACTCACTAACTAGCAAACAATATCAATACATGTTAACATGTGCAGCTCTGATCTAAAAAGCGCATTCATTCACTTGCAGGTTATTGAAAGACCCCTCATCGGCTACCCGGACAAATTGTACTGCATTGCGCTCTGGCTATGCCTACAACAAAATCACAGACTCAATCTTAGGAAAGTTCGATTTGGTTTGTTGCATTGAAAAGGGACTGATAACGTTGATTTGATCACAGAAAAAAAACATTGATCTATATATTGCAAACTAATGTGGTGAACTCAGTGAAGTTCAATCTCTTGCCCCTCTGCGCGGCCTGGCATTTCTTCTGCCCTGCAGTCCTGTGCACACACACAGCTTAGAGGAAACATTGGACATCACCCTAACTATGATATTCTCTTACCTAATTTAAATAAGTACCACCTTGTAAACAACAGTGGAGAAGGCAAGTTTGCGGAGGGGCGTGGTTTGTATACAGTACCTTCAGAAAGTATGGACTTACTCCACATTTTGTTGTGCTACACCCTGAATTCAAAATCTCTTACCCATCTACACACTATACCCCATGACAAAGTGAACACGTTTTTAGAAATTTTTGCAAATTACAGCTGTGAGTCTTTCTGGGTAAGTCTAAGAGCTTTGCACACCTGGATTGTACAATATTTGCACATTCTTTTTAAATGATTCAAAATGGTTGTTGATCATTGCTAGACAGCCATTTTCAAGTCTTGCCATAGGTTTTCAAGCCTATTTAAGTAAAAAAGTAACAAAGCCACTCCAGTGTATATTTGGCCTTGTGTTTTAGGTTATTGTAGTAAATTGTTGGAAAGCAGACAACCAGGTTATCCTCTTAGATTTTGTCTGTGCTTAGCTCTATTCCATTTCGATGATAAGCATACCCGTAACATGATGCAGCCACCCCCATACTAGAAAATATGAAGTGATGTGTTGTTTTAGATTTGCCCCAAAACAGAATGCTTTGTATTCAGGACATAATGTTCATTTCTTTGCCACATTTTTAGCACTTTTACTTTAGTGCCTTATTGCAAACAGGATGCATGTTTTGGAATATTTTTATTCTGTACAGGCTTACTTCTTTTCACTCTCATTTAGGTTAGTAATTATGGAGTAACTACAATGTTGTTCATCCATCCTTAATATTTTCTCCTATCACAGCCATTAAATTAATTGTTTTAAAGGTCACCTTTGGCCTTATGGTTAAATCTCTGAGTGGTTTCCTTTCTCTCTGGCAACTGCTTTCTTTTCTACCAATATGTGCCCTTCTTTGCAAGGCATTGGAAATCCTCCCTGGTCTTTGTGTTTGAATCTGTGTTTGAAATTCACTGCATGACAGAGACCTTACAGACAATTGTATGTGTGTGGGGTACAGACATGAGGTAGTCATTCAAAACTCATGTTAAACACTATTATTGCAAGTTGACTGCAACGTAGGTGACTTGTGAGAATGCCTTTCATTGACTACAGCTCAGCGTTCAACACCATAGTGCCCAAAAAAGCTAAACTAAGGACCCTGGAACTAAACACCTCCCTCTGCAACTGGATCCTGGACTTCCTGAAAGGCTGCCCCCAGGTGGTGAGGGTATGCAATAACACATCTGCCACACTGATCCTCAACATGGGGTTCCCTCAGGGGTGCGTGGTTAATCCCCTCCTGCACTCCCTATTCACCCACGACTGCGTGGCAAGCTCGACTCCAACACTATTGTTAAGTTTGCTGACAACACAACGGTGGTAGGCCTGATCACCAAGAACAATGAGCGGCAGGGTAGCCTAGTGGTTAGAGCATTGGACTAGTAACCGAAAGGTTGTCCTCTTGCTCAGTTGTGCACCGAGGCCTCCCACTCTTTCTATTATGGTTAGAGACGGTTTGTGCTGTTCTGTGAAGGGAGTAGACAGCGGTGTACGAGATCTTCAGTTTCTTGGCAATTTCTTGCATGGAATAGCCTTAATTTCTTAGAACAAGAATAGACTGCCGAGTTTCAGAAGCAGGTATTTGTTTCTGGCCATTTTGAGCCTGTAATCGAACCCATAAATGCTGATGCTCCAGATACTCAACTAGTCTAAAGGAGGCCAGTTTTATTGCTTCTTTAATCAACCCAACAGATTTCAGCTGTACTAAAATAATTTCAAAAGGTTTTCTAATGATTTATTAACATTTTAAAATTATAAACTTGGATTAGCTAACAACGTGCCATTGGAACACAGGAGTCATGGTTGCTGATAATGGGCCTCTATGGGCCTATGTAGAGATTCTGTAACAAATCAGCCATTTCCAGCTACAATAGTCATTTACAACATTAACGATGTCTACTATGTGTACTTCTGATCAATTTGATGTTATTCTAATGGACAAAAAAAATAGCTTTTCTTTCAAAACAAGGACATTTCTAAGTGACCCCAAACTTTTGAATGTTAGTGTAGATCCTGGATGGCAGAAAACTTGGCCCCAGTGATGTACAGGGCTGTACGCACTACCCTCTGTAGTGCCTTACGGTCAGACAGCACAAACCGTCTCTAACCAGAATAGAAAGAGTGGGAGGCCTCGGTGCACAACTGAGCAAGAGGACAAGTACATGAATGTCTAGTTTGAGAAACAGACGCCTCACAAGTCCGGCAGCTTCATTAAATAGTACCCGAAAAAACACCAGTCTCAACGTCAACAGGCAACTTCGGGATGCTGGCCTTCTTTTTATTTATTTATTTTACCTTTATTTAACTAGGCAAGTCAGTTAAGAACAAATTCTTATTTTCAATGACGGCCTAGGAACAGTGGCAGAACGACAGATACCTTGTCAGCTCGGGGGTTTGAACTTGCAACCTTCCGGTTACTAGACCAACGCTCTAACCACTAGGCTACCCTGCCGCCCAGGCAGAGTTCCTCTGTCCAGTGTCTGTATTCTTTGCCAATCTTAATCTATTTATATTGGCCAGTCTGAGATATGGCTTTTTCTTTGCAACTATGCCTAGAAGGCAGAGGACATTTCTAAGTGACCCCAAACTTTTGAACAGTAGGGTATATACTAGGCGACATCAGAGGAAGGCCCAAAAATGCTCCAGTCACCGACTTTTCTCTGCTACCATAGGGCAAGCGGTACCGGAGCACCAAGTCTAGGTCCAAAAGGCTCCTTAACAGCTTCTACACCCAAATCATAAGACAGCTGAACAAATGAATCAAATTGAGTTACTTTTCAGATGTTTTTATATAATTATTTTTTACTTTATAGTTTATTTAGTAAATCTCTTAACTCCATTTTCTTAAACTGCATTGTTGGTTAAGGGCCTGTAAGAAACCATTTCACGGTAAGTTCTACACGGTAAGTATTTGATTTGATTTGTTAAGCAAATGTTTACTCCTGAACATGTTATGCCTGAGATATTATGCCTGAGATATTGAATACTTAATGAATCAAGACAATTCAGCTTTTCATTTAATTACATTTGTAAAAATATCAAACATAATTCTACTTTGATATAATTATTTTTTTATATAAAAATTGTTTTTTTCATAAATCTACACACAATACCCCATAATGACAAAGCAAAAACAGGTTTAGAAATTTTTGCAAATTCATAAAAAAACGGAAATATCATATTTACATAAGTATTCAGACCCTTTACTCAGTACTTTGTTGAAGCACCTTTGACAGTGATTACAGACTTGAGTCTTCTTGGGTATGACGCTACAAGCTTGGCACACCTGTATTTGGGGCGTTTCTCCCATCTCTGCAGATCCTCTCAAGCTCGGTCAGGTTGGATGGGGAGCGTTGCTGCACAGCTATTTTTTCATGTCTCTCCAGATATGTTAGATTGGGTTCAAGTCTAAGCTCTGGCTGGGCCACTCAAGGACATTCAGACACTTGTCCCGAAGCCACTCCTGCATTGTCTTGGCTGTGTGCTTAGGCTCGTTGTGCTGTTGGAAGGTGAACCGTCACACAAGTCTGAGGTCCTGAGTACTCTGGAGCAGGTTTTCATCAAGGATCTCTCTGTACTTTGCTCCACTCGTCTTTCCCTTGATCCTGACTAATCTCCCAGTCCCTGCCGCTGAAAAACATCCCCACAGCATGATGCTGCCACTACCTTGCTTCACCGTAGGGAACCTATTTTTCACTTTCTCATTATGGGGTGTTGTGTGCAGATTGATAAGGAAAAACATTAATTTAATCACTTTTAGAATAAAGCTGTAACATAACAAAATGTGGAAAAAGTTGGTGTCTGAATACTTCCGTAATGCACTTTAGGCAAGTGACACAAAATCTCAATTTAATCTATTTTAAATACTGTCTGTAACACAAAATGTTGAAAAAGTTGAGTGGTGTGAATACTTTCTGAAGGCACTGTAGCTACTCTACTGGTGCCAAAATTTGACTGTAGGGTGTCAGCAAATATTACAAGTTTACACTATTCATATATAGCAAAGATACTTAGGTCTTCCCTTTCATCTGTGTCTGGTGTTCGCTAGTTACTGGCACAAAGGGAACAAAGGGGTGGGGGGGGGTCATTCAAAACTGCCGCAGTTGTCATGTCAACACATTGGTTTGTGCTGCTGCGAACCGCATCAGAAAAGACATGCCAATTTCAACGTTGTTTGCATCAAAGTTTCTTGACGTAGGCGTATCAAAGAGCTGTCAGTCAAGACAATTTCATGAATATAAACTCCCAGCCCTCTCAGCCTCTTTTCAAACTTCCTGGTAGTAAGCCATGAGAGAGAACTTAGCCATGATAGAAAAGAATGTGTACAATTTTGAGCTTTTTTATTACCCAAAAATATGAGTGATACAGTATTTTAGTCACTCAAAAGGCTATTTTACATGGAATCAGAATGACTGTTCGGGACCTTTTTAAAGCTTTTCAGAAATAAACATCTGACCATTTTAGGGAATAAAATCTTCCTTTAAAAAGCCCAGCTTTATACCTTGTCCAGTCCAGGAAGATGAGTAGACACCCGCATTTTTCGCCTTCCCTCCTCTGTATCAGTACAGCTCTAGCTTCTCTGCACCACATTCGTCTGTAGACCACTGAGGGAAAAGTGGACTAAGTAAATAACTGAATATAAGTAGAAAAAAACATTCAATGTAACATCAATCGTTCAATGGCTTTGAAAATGTATGTGTGCAAAGAATCAATACTGCAGCATTGAGTAAATGTGAGCAACACGATTATTCAACTGTAATAATGACATTATTACAGTTACAAGCAGCCTTCAATGTAAAAAAACAAAACAAACATTGATAATAGAAGCAAGGGGATTTCAGTACTCTCTTGTGAAGTCTGCCGAGGTCTTTGTTCTTCTAACAAATGCAGACACATTTCTGGTTCTCTTCCCAACAGGTTCTTCATTCTCCGAGTCTGACAGCAACCCAAAGAACTGGAAGAAAAGGCTGTATTATCTCAGCATCATGTTCATGTTTATTTATCAATGTGTTGGCATACCATTCGGAGCAATCTATTCAACAATCTATTCATATGATTGTTACAAGATAAAACTAACAGGATCTTGAAAGTGCTTGAGTGTTCCACATTCCTCTTTTCTGTTGTGGAGGACTTTCCTCCTCCCCTCCTCTTTCTCTTCATTCATTGGTAACTGAAAAATAAAAATGCCTTCTTACTGATAGGAACTGAACCCAAGGGATCATTCACATGACCTGTGGTTGTTTAAAATCAATGTGTTGTGTGCCCATCTACAACAATGGAATTCGAGCATTGGAATAAGATGATGATATCAATGTATTAAAATGTTCTCTAATTTAAGTCTCAAACACATAGTTCTCTCCTTTTGAGGGGTTTAGGGGTATTGTACAACACTTCTGTAAATAGCTATGTTAAAAAGAAATAAGGCCTGGGGGTGTGGTATATGGCCAATGGCTAAGGGCTGTTCTTAGGCACGACTCAACGTGGAGAGCTAGGACACAGTCCTTAGCCAAGATATATATATATATATATATATATATATATATATATATATATATATATATATAAGATATATATCACCCCCCCCCCCCCCCCCCCAGGTGACTTATTGCTATGATGGTATGATATGATATGATACACCACGTCTTTCTGCATTCAAGGCTCAAACCACCCAGTTTATAATAATCCAGATTACCTTTACTTGTTTTCCATACTCCAGTCGGATCTCTCCAGATTTGGATACCTGAGCAGGCGAGCTGAAAATCTCTGAGGAAAATAAAACATTTAAGTTATCAAAATCACTCAAATTTTCTCAAAACAAGAGCTGGGTCAAAAAGGTTTGGGAACCACTGGACAGAACAGGTACTCCCAAAATTCCGTAACATATTACATTGAAAAACACCCCAGCCCCAAGCCTGGGCAAGTCACAGCCAAACTTTCTATGCTTAGAATAGTATATCAGAACTGACTGGTCTTGTTCTCTCTCCATCCTTGTCTGTCTGTACAATAGCCTACTGGTTCTATGGAATGACCATCCAAGGCGCGTACGGAAGAACGCATAGCCCCGAGTTGAATAGAGTGTGTTACAATGCACGAGAAACCGTTGTAATTCCTAATTATAGCATTGTAAAACAAAGTAGCACAATTGTTAACCACTGTCAGTTGCAATGTTTGCCGCGAATAAAAAAGCCAATATGCTTTCCTACTTTGTGTTCGTGATCATAATGGCAGGTAGCCTATAAAAGGAAACAAATTAAGATCACTGGACAAAATCCTTACGACATACAAATGTATGTACCCTACAGAAAAGCCTAAAACGGAATTGTTGTCAAAAAAGCATACCTTCTCCACAAGTCTCACAGTCTCTCTGCTCCATTCTCCTCTTGCATCGTTGTGGATAACTCTTTCGAACAATTTCCCAAAGTTCGATGTTCACTAGGCTTTTCTCCCGGGACTGTTTACGGGCCCAGCTGGATACTCGCAGCCGGCAGAGGGGACAGCACAAACTGGTAAATTCCACAGTCCGCTTGAAACAGTGCAGACACACCGAGTGGCTACATGGCATAGTTACGGGCTCCAATAAAATCTCAGAACAAACCGGACACCTTGCTTCGTCCAGGGTCAGCAGCTGTGAATGTGTCCGAGTATTCAATGTATCGGCGGGCCTGGCTTTGCATTGTTGCCCTAATCCACTAGTGGATCTGGCAGACCCTGTCGCCGCCATTTTCATTGGTCTCTTTACCAAAGATGGTGGATAAATGAAGATAAGTTACTCAGGCCGTTTACCATTGAAAACCATTGTCAGTTCCGATCTTCGTAAGGGGGTGGTGCCAATAGATACCAGCGCAATATCAACTGGGTCTGGTCTACTTAGTTCATTGATCCATGCACATACCTTTTGTGCTCAAAACAAAAAAAGTCACACCCTCAAAAAAATGTCCCACTACCACGATCAGGAACTTGTTCAGCAATTATTACAATATAAGGGGAAAGCAGCACAATATGATGAGTAAAGTATTTTGCTATTTTTTTTTTAACTGGAATAAATTATGCACTTACTAACAATGACCAACACAATTACAGTCAAAATTTAAAATTGAAATAAATACTGTGGCCTACCATTACTATAGCCAACCCAAATGTTACCACTATCATGTTTTAAAACTTTTACCAGCGACCCTCAAAAGGGAGTAGCAATAAAACGTGTGACCCCCGCGCGCGCGTCTGCAGATGCGAACATGCGCGCAGAATTGCTTCCCAAATGTATGTCATTACCGCCATAAACGGTGATGCTGTTTCAAAACGCAAACTAGACTACAAAAATAAATTGCATTTTACACCTGCAATTTGGAGCTTAAATTCATTCATGTTAGCAGCCACTATCAAGTAGGGATATATCATGTCACTTCTCTGGAGTCCAGAGCAAGCAAAATCATACAGACTACTTATAGCAGAGGTTGCAGGATTGGATGGAGAGGATGCTTGCACCGTGCCTGCCTGCAGAGTGCTAGTTCAAGCTGCCAGCCTGGAAGCCCTGTTCTTTCTCAGAAATAACGTAATAAATTCGCCAGAATATGTTACATCTTCATCGCATAAAATTGAAGGTAGTGCGATTTTACAGCTGCTCATCTTTAGGCACATAGCCAGTAGCCACCCAAACCAGGCCAATCTGAAATATGAAAATTGTCAATCAAGGTAGCCTATTTTTCTGGCTATGAATGAGTAGTACATTTCTAAATAGTATTTTATTCGGATGTTAACGTAGGGCTACTTGTTTTTGCCAGGCAAAACTAGAGGAAATTAAACAAGGTGCACCAATGGTGATGACTGGTCATTGGTCAACAATCAAAATGCGCTTTTTGGTTCTGACGCATAGATGAAAATGGTTTTGAATACCACCCCTGAAAAGGGCACTTTGGAGACAAAGGGGAGTTCTCTCTACACAGGTAGAGCCTTATCTGTGCCTGTGCTGTAATTTAACCACTCAAAAATGAGGGAGTGGGGTGTCTCTCTTCCATCTCTGTCCCTATCTCTATGTTTGAAAACAATCCCCCCCAGTCACTCAATGCATCAACGACAGCAGAGGAACACAAATTGTGTGTGCTTGATTTATTTTACCGGATTAGCGGAGTTCGAGCCTTGGAATAGCCTGCACAAACTAAGACCCTAGGGCAGGGTTTCCCAAACTCGGTCATCGGGACCCCAATGGGTGCACATTTGGGTTTTTGCCCTAGCGCTACACAGGTGATTCAAATAATGAACAAATGATCAATCTTTGATAATTTGAATCAGATGTGTAGTGTTAGGGCAAACAAATAAATGTGCAACCCTTTGGGTCCTGAGGACCGAGTTTAGGAAATGCAAACGCCACTTACCCAACACACCACATGTACTAAATAATCCTATATAGTACCACAGGGTGAATCACAATACCTATAAAACCTAGCAGTCATCCAAGGAAATGGTTCCAATCGTTTTTCCACCATTCATTTTTCCCATAGGTGATTTTAGTAACACTTAAAATAAGCACTGTGTTTTGTGTAGGTTTACCCTGGTGTGATGTTTTGATAACCGTGTAAATCTCTCTTAGACACGGTGACTTTTATCAATATATCAAATCAAACTTTATTCGTCACAATCGCCAAATACAACAAGTGTAGACCTTATCGTGAAATGCTTACTTTACAAGCCCTTAACCAACAATGCAGTTCAAGAAGAGTTAAGAAAATATTTGCCAAATAAACAAAAGTAAAACATTATAAAAAGTAACACAATAAAATAACAATAATGAGGCTATATACAGGGGGTACCGGTATCGAGTCAATTTGCGGGGTTGTAGGTTTGTCGAGGACATTTCTACATTTTGGTAGGGGTGAAGTGACTATGTGTGGCCGATGTGAAATGGCTAGCTAGTTAGCGGTGGTGCGCGCTAATAGTGTTTCAGTCGGTGACGTCACTCGCTCTGAGACCTAGAAGTAGTTGTTCTCCTTGCTCTGCAAGGGCCGTGGCTTTTGTGGAGCGATGGGTAACGATGCTTCGTGAGTGACTGGTTGATGTGTGCAGAGGGTCCCTGGTTCAAGCCCAGGTTGGGGCAAGGAGAGGGACGGAAGCTATACTGTTACCCCTCAGGTGGTAAGGGTAGGCAACAATATGTCTGCCACGCTGATCCTCAACACTGGGTTCCCTCAGGGGTATATACTTAGTCCCCTCCTGTCCTCCCTGTTCACCCACAACTGCGTGGTCAAACACAACTCCAACACAATCATTAAGTTTGTTGACGACACAACATTGGTAGGCCTGATCACCGACCACAATAAGACAGCCTACAGGGAGGAGGTCAGAGACCTGGCAGTGTGGTGCCAGGACAACAACCAATGTGAGCAAGACAAAGGAGCTGATCGTGGACTATAGGAAAAGGTGGGCTGAATAGGCCCCCGTTAACATTGACCCGTCTGTGGTGGAGTGTGTCGAAAATTTCAAGTCCTTGGTGTCCACATCACCAACGAGCTATCATGGTCCAAACACACCAAGTCAGTCGTGAAATGAGGGCACCTCTATTTGCCTGTATTCACTCTCAGATACACCAGGGTAAGCCTAAACAAAACACAACTCTTATTTTAAGTGTCTCTACTAAAATTCCCTATAGGAAAAATGTAAAATTGGAACCATTTCCCTGTTTGACCACTAGGTTTTATAGGTATTATGACACCTCCAATGTGGGACTCTATGGGCAGGCAATCTGACTGTAGGCTAGTGGCAAAGCATTTACTGTGGGCGCCAATAGTACATATGCCTACTGTCCTGGACTTAGAGTTGACGCACGCCTAAAGTTATATTCACTGCTATAATATAAGCTATTTGTAAAACCCAACTTGGCCATAGTCTTTTTTCACTTATTTATTTTTCAAGAGTTTCCCATATTTTCCCCAAGACACCCCACCCTGGAAATTAATTTATGTTATGATCATTGTTGATTGGAAACTGCCAGTTTGCAAGTGGCTTGAAAAACAATCAGTTACATAACTCAATCAATAATCTTTTGCACCTCCTCATGCAGTGGGGCAAAAAAGTATTTAGTCAGCCACCAATTGTGCAAGTTCTCCCACTTAAAAACATGAGAGAGGCCTGTAATTTTCATCATAGGTACACTTCAACTATGACAGACAAAATGAGGGGGAAAATCACATTGTAGGATTTTTAATGAATTTATTTGCAAATTATGGTGGAAAATAAGTATTTGGTCAATAACAAAAGTTTATCTCAATACTTTGTTATATACCCTTTGTTGGCAAAGACAGAGGTCAAATGTTTTCTGTAAGTCTTCACAAGGTTTTCACACACTGTTGCTGGTATTTTGGCCCATTCCTCCATGCAGATCTCCTCTAGAGCAGTGATGTTTTGGCGATGTTGCTGGGCAACACGGACTCTCAACTCCCTCCAAAGATTTTCTATGGGGTTGAGATCTGGAGACTGGCTAGGCCACTCCAGGACCTTGAAATGCTTCTTACGAATCCACTCCTTCGTTGCCCGGGCGGTATGTTTGGGATCATTGTCATGCTGAAAGACCCAGCCACATTTCATTTTCAATGCCCTTGCTGATGGAAGGAGGTTTTCACTCAAAATCTCACGATACATGGCCCCATTCATTCTTCCCTTTACACGGATCAGTCGTACTGGTCCCTTTGCAGAAAAACAGCCCCAAAGCATGATGTTTCCACCCCCATGCTTCACAGTAGGTATGGTGTTCTTTGGATGCAACTCAGCATTCTTTGTCCTCCAAACACGACGAGTTTAGTTTTTACCAAAAAGTTATATTTTGGTTTCATCTGACCATATGACATTCTCCCAATCTTCTTCTGGATCATCCAAATGCTCTCTAGCAAACTTCAGACGGGCCTGGACATGTACTGGCTAAAGCAGGGGGACACGTCTGGCACTGCAGGATTTGAGTCCCTGGCGGCATAGTGTGTTACTGATAGTAGGCTTTGTTACTTTGGTCCCAGCTCTCTGCAGGTCATTCACTAGGTCCCCCCGTGTGGTTCTGGGATTTTTGCTCACCGTTCTTTTGATCATTTTGACCCCACGTGGTGAGATCTTGCGTGCAGCCCCAGATCGAGGGAGATTATCAGTGGTCTTGTATGTCTTCCATTTCCTAATAATTGCTCCCACAGTTGATTTCTTCAAACCAAGCTGCTTACCTATTGCAGATTCAGTCTTCCCAGCCTGGTGCAGGTCTACAATTTTGTTTCTGGTGTCCTTTGACAGCTCTTTGGTCTTGGCCATAGTGGAGTTTGGAGTGTGACTGTTTGAGGTTGTGGACAGGTGTCTTTTATACTGATAACAAGTTCAAACAGGTGCCATTAATACAGGTAACGAGTGGAGGACAGAGGAGCCTCTTAAAGAATAAGTTACAGGTCTGTGAGAGACAGAAATCTTGTTTGTTTGTAGGTGACCGAATACTTATTTTCCACCATAATATGCAAATAAATTCATAAAAAATCCTGTCAATGTTGTCTGTCAATGTTGAAGTGTACCTATGATGATCATCTTTTTAAGTGGGAGAACTTGCACAATTGGTGGCTGACTAAATACTGTAAATAGAACATATAAAAACAGAAATGGATAGCATACGATCATAGACACAATTTGGATATATAGGTCTACAAACATTTACAATGAATAGCAAAATCACAATAATCACAAAAATGGCTTCAGATCAAAGTGTAAGTTGAGACCAAAGGGCGCAAGGGTCTTTAAATGAAAGATTTCGATGTTAAGGTAGACATGTTAAAGTTTTTTAGACACATCCGTTTAATAAGGGAACACTGTAGCTCCCCAAATTGTGATATTTCAACTAAACATGTAGGCTACTCACCTGCACATACTCCAACTCCTTTTAGAAGTAAGAGTTATTTTGTACCTCCAGCCAATCACAATCAAATATTGAGACATATTGCAGACACGTTGAAAAATATGTTGGTAATCTCCTTAAGAACAAACATGAGTACATATCTTTCCATAATAACCTAAAGATGAATTACAATCCGATACGTCAGTCCGTACCCGCCCTGCTGATAATGGTGGGTTGGTATACACATGGAGGACAGTTTATGTAAATGAATGTCATAGACAACTGCTTGACAACACCTTCTACAAGAAACTCAGAAGTGACCCCACTTCCCAATTTCAGAACACTATCTTTACTGTCCTAGATGGGTATTTAAGTTCTGGTCAAATCACTTAAAAAAAACACACATTTTTGGCTATTCAACACCCTAAAATTGACACTTTCTATACTTTGCCAAAATTATAACAAGAATGTTACAAAACCTCCAGGGCGCCCTATTGTAGTGGGCATTGGTGCAGTAAAGGCTCCTTTATCGACTTTTGTTAACTTTTTTATTAAACCACTCGCAGATCAGCTCCCCTCCTTTGTAAATGACACCAGCCGTATGATCTCTATTATTGAATCTGTTGATCCTCTTGATGGTGGTCACCTTGGGGTCATGATAAGGCCTGCACCAAATGATTGATGTATTATAATAATTGATTATGCTTATGTTGTATTAATAGAAGGAGAAGGGCTATAAGACCCTCCCCCACTACATTTATAGGGTCCTGGACCACAGATTAGCAATATATGCATTATAAGGTTTAATATTGTTCCACGGTTCTTTTCTAGTCTCTGCCTTTTATAAGAAACGGTCTGAGCAGATGTGTGAGCCGTTTTTAAGTGTCCACCCCGGTTGGAGGAGATTCTACACCATGGTGCCAGAGCTCCAAATTGAACAAGCTAAGCAGACACCTGTTTAATCTAAGTCTGTAATTGATTGGCATTCACTGGTGTGGTTTCCGTCTAACAAGTAAGTGGCACCTTACTCAACCCAAATATACACATAAACTTTGAATATGACATAGTCGAATTCTAGATTGGAAATATTACATATACCTGGTTATTGGTGAAATACATGATGTCAATATATGATAAATGGAATTGAGTGATTTTGATGTGTTTTGGAGAAGTAATGCAGCGACCATTCCTTAATAATAGTTTGTTTTAGTTGTTTTAGGAGAGGGGATTCAGCGATAATCGTCTATTTTATTTTGGGAGGTAATTCAGCAACAATTACCTGAATACTAGTAATTTTGCAGAGGTAATTCTGACCTATGGGGAGATTACCTAAGGCTACCCTGATTTATGGGAAGGGTGGCCTGTTGATTAAGAAGTTGATTTGCAGAGGTAATTCTGACCTATGGGGAGATTATCTAAGGCCACCCTGACCTATGGGGAGGGTGGCCTGTTGATTAAGAAGTTGATTTGCAGAGGTAATTCTGTGAAAATTACCTATACCACCCTGACCTATGTGGAGGATGGTTTGTTGAATAATATTTGATGTTGGAGAGGTAATTCTGAAAACATTACCTAGTAATGAGTTGAGTTGTTTATGAATATTGTGTTGTATGTTTCATTTGTTTGTTTGTTTGTGGATTATGGCGCTATTATTGGGTAATGGTCCAATGGAATAAAAAATTAGGAGTAGGACAGAAGTTATTTGAATAAAAGGTTGAACATATTTGTTAGTGACACTTTCCTACCATACGACAGCATTGGAAATGTACAACCCTTAGTAAACCAGTAAATTATTACAAGGCAGTTGTATTCTGTAGAAATGTGCATTTGTAAAGTTGTATTCATAGAAAATTACTTTGTGACACTATCACCTGGTGAATATAATATTACTGTTACTCTATACCCTTAAGATATAATATTAGGAATTTAAGTCTATCATGCGGTTGTCTCTGTGAGGCCCATGTGTGAAATATATTTGAGTTTGGTAGAACCATTTACTATAGCCTGGATTAAGTGAGATTAGAATTAGGATTACAGTATCACCCACTGTTGTTTAACACACACTGAAAGGAGATAGATAATAATTTATATAGGCATATTCATACATATTACACCCAGGTTGGATTTAGTCAAGGAAATAATTCAGACAAGAAAAATTGACAAAAAGATGGGGAAGAAGAAAAGTACCCTTGTATCAGAAACTGTGATAGGAATGATGATGCTGGAAGGACATATTTTCATGAACAAGGCTACTTTGACCAAACTAAAGCTGGAGAGAACAATAGAGTGCGGGAGGAAATAAATTAGTCAGGACAGAGGCAGAACAGGATATAGTATAGTGGAATAGAATAGTCCTCACCACCCCGCCGCCGTATGAGACTCAACCCAGAGGACCCCAGAGGTGACTATACACAGATCTACCCTCTCATACCACTGACAGAAGAAAAAGGAGAAGCAACCACAATTATCCTTGAGGGGACTCTGATGAAGGAGGTGGATGACACAACAGCAGCAACAAGCTGAATGAGAACATTAGAATTGGATGAAAAAAGGAGGCACAGTTCCTGGTGGGAGTTTCCCTTGCCACCCCAACTCACTCCACAAAAAAGGAACAGGAACAAGAAAGACTTGTTTGATGAACCTCTACTTGCATCTCCTAGACATAGGAGAAGATAATAACAATAAAAAAAACACTAACAACTAAAGAAGCAAAAAAAAGTACAATGTGCCACCATCCATGGTTGACCTATTCAGAGAGCAGGAAGGAAGGAAAGTCAGAAAGAGAGAAGAAGAAAGACTGGGGGAGAGAAAGAAGAGTATCTCAGACACTGGTTCAGAAACTGGAAGAAACTTAAGACTGATAAGAACTCAAGAAAAGGAGGACTAGTCACTGCACTGAAGAAGGCCCAGCTTGCAAAGATTGAGAAAGGAAGTGCTGGTTTTACTCACAATATGATGGCTGCTCAAGTTGTTTCTACAGGCTCACCACAACCACAGCCTGCAGCTCCCCCACAGTCACATCCGGCACCCGTGAACCTGGTGCCTAGGGGGTATGTGCCTTTCCCTATTCAGCCTTATGGTGACCTACAAACATGGACTGGAAGAGGTGGGCCCGCCAGAGCCCCTCGTGACTGGAACAACATTCAATGCTGGACCTGTGGGAAGTTGGAGCATGTGAGTTTGCAGTGTGGGGGAAATGGAAGAGGTTACAACAGGTGCAGAAGAAACTTTGGGCCTTGATTAACACTGGAGTGATAAATGAGCAGATGATGATGTGCAAGTAGAGATACTGGTGTGCAAAAGAGCAGAAAAGTAAATAAAATAAAAACAGTATGGGGATGAGGTAGATAGATTGGGTGGGCTATTTACAGATGGACTATGTACAGCTGCAGCGATCGGTTAGCTGCTCAGATAGTTGATGTTTAAAGTTGGTGAGGGAAATAAAAGTCTCCAACTTCAGTGATTTTTGCAATTCGTTCCAGTCACTGGCAGCAAAGAACTGGAAGGAAAGGCGGCCAAATGAGGTGTTGGCTTTGGGGATGATCAGTGAGATATACCTGCTGGAACGTGTGCTACGGGTGGGTGTTGTTATCGTGACCAGTGAACTGAGATAAGGCGGAGCTTTACCTAGCATAGACTTATAGATGACCTGGAGCCAGTGGGTCTGGCGACGAATATGTAGCGAGGGCCAGCCGACTAGAGCATACAGGTTGCAGTGGTGGGTGGTATAAGGTGATTTGGTAACAAAACGGATGGCACTGTGATGGACTGCATTAAGTTTGCTGAGTAGTGTTGGAAGCTATTTTGTAGATGACATCGCCTAAGTCGAGGATAGGGTGATAAGTAACAGTAACAGGGGCATCAAGACAGCACAGGAATGTGTACTAAAGAAAGAAGTTTGATGAACCTCTGCTTGACTCTGACATGGTGCTGTTCGTTGATAGTTCTGCTTATATAGATCAAAGCACAGGGAAGAAACATGTTTCTTTTTCTGTGGTAGATATTGCAGGAGAAATAAAAATTGTACAGCCCTTACCAGAATATTTATCAGCGCAACAGGCAGAATTGTTATCTCTTGTGAATTAGGGGCATGAAAGGCACTTACTGTTTATTAAGACTCAGCATGTGCTATTGGGGAGGGTTTGTCATGGTGTGGGGTTTGGAGAGCAAGAGGGTTTACTAATACCACAGACACACCTATTAAAAACAGACCTTATGTTGATTGAAACTATCCAAAAGCCTAACAATTTGGCTATTGTTAAGGTTGAGGCACACATGGGTTGGAGTGATTATGCTGGTATTGGTAACAGCATAGCTGATGAGGAGGTCAAATTGGCTGCTTCCCGTTGTAACACACATGCATTCTATTTTTAGTTGTTTGTGTCATCTGAAACTACTGATCTTGAGAAACAGCAGCAGGCTGATATTTTGTCTGCATGCCCTGTTTTACCATCAACCATGATCTCTACTATTTGCCGATTGGCTTATGGTGTGAGCCATTCGCCAAAGGGGGATATGGTGGAGAAGATTTCGGCCCAATGGTTTTGCCCAAATTTGAATCAGCATAAAGAACAGTTCATTACCATTGTGCGACATGTTTGTTATATAACATAGACAAGGGAACTCCACTGCAACCAGGGAAGTTCCCAACTCCAAAAGGATATTTTTGTACACCTTGCTATGGATTTCATAGACATGGTAGATTGAAAAGAAAGAAAGAGATGCAGCCTGGTGATAATTGACAGGTTCACCAGGTGGGTGGACGCATTTCCCACCACCAACTGCGATGCGTGAACAGTTGCCAAATTGCTAGTCAGAGAAATTATACCCAGGTACGGTGTGCCTGAGGTTTTGCCTGCAGACAATGGCACCCATCTCATAGAAGATGTGGATGCTAAAGTGGCCCAAATGATGGGTGTTGACCAGAAGTTTGTGTCCATCTATCACCCGCAAAGTAACAGGATTTACAGAGGAGGCTAATCAAAAGATCAAAGTGGGGCTTGCAAAAGCCTGTCCACAAAAATGAGCTGGGTGGAATGCTTGCCCCTTGTCCTCATGAAAATGCGCAGCAGCCTTAACAAAGGTATTGGGTGTACACCTTACGAGATGTTAACAGGACAACCCATGAACACACCAGGTGTTTGACCTATGACTGACCGACAGATAGACATAACTGAGGCACAGTGTGATCACATTGAGTACCTGAAAGAACTAACCTCTATTGTCAGGTCTCTCCACTCTGCCCATAGGAAAGCAAACAAGGTTCCCCCAGGTGAAGACCCTGACGAGCTTCCCATAAACGTTGGAGACTGGGTGAAAATCAGAGTTCACAAGCGAAAATGGAAAAATGGAACCAACCACGATGGATGGGTCCATTCCAGGTGACACCAACAGCCCTGCGAGTGTCGGAGAGGTTCGGCTGGCATCATCTCTCCCACTACAAGCATCTCCCAGAGTGGAAGCCATGGATGAGCGACTGGAGGGAGGGAGGGAGGTCAAGTCCCCGAGAACATCTGAAGAAGAAGGTTTGAGCCAGATGGTCCGAGAAGGTCCAAAGAAGAAGAAGGTCTGATCTAAAGGACAGTAGCAGAGTGCCCAGACCAAAAGGCCGGAAAGAAAGATGAAGAAGAAGGCTCTAGCCAATGAGCAGAAGAAGGAGACATCATTTCACACTCACACGCAGGTTCTATAACTAGGAAACAGAGACTACACCGGGTCTGGTGGTTTGTTTTTCCCCATCATCCTTTCCATGGGTCTCCTCGTGGGCGCAACCACGGGACCCCGTGGGGGATCTGAGGAAAACAACAAATGGATACAAATGGTGAGAAAAATTGGAAATCAGATGAAGAGGCCAGGAACCCAGATTTGAGTATTTAAAAAGCCTACATCAACCACTGAGCTGTTCGGGAGTCAGGCTGAGCCTATGAGAAGGACGGATTTTGAATGTGGGTTTTTATACTTTATGCAGAGAGGTAATGAGAAACAACCTACTAGGCGAAGGGAGACCACAGGACTCTTCTTTGGGAGAAGAACTGAGAGGTTACCCGGGGATTATGGGATACATGTATTTTGAGTTGGTCACAAGAAGGGAGCAAATTGACCTAATGTGGTAGAAGGAAACAGGCAGATCCCTCTATGGCCTAGAACTCGCCTCGGGAGAGGTGAGTTAGTTTTCACGGTAAGAACTCCCCATTCTGTACTGTGTAATTATCCCAGCAGGCACCCGTGGATAGAATTGTTAGGAAATGGAAGCTTGAGCATGAATCCCATACTGACCTCCCTAAGCCCGAAGTCAACCCCTGCCCTGTGTCTCTGTAATGATGGGAAGGAAGATATGGGAGATACTAGAACTTGCCGTGTATATATGGGTCAACTGAGAGAAGAGTATAGTGATAGGAGAAACTATGCTAAAGGGGAATTTAGTGTGTTAGACTTACAGCAACAGGTGACAGGTGTAAATCTCTCCAGGATAGAGGAGCACCTTTTGGATGGATGTGGGTATGCAGTGACAAGGGGTCCCTCACTTTACCTCCTGGATGGGGGATGTTGTTATTTGGGGAGAACAGAAATGTTTAAGAATTCCGGTCACCAACCTTTTCAATGAGACAGGTCAAACCAACTCTGGGGAACTGAAGCACGCCAAACGACTCATCCCAGACAACCAGGAAGCCTATGGTCATGTCCTACTCTCGGGTGAGATTTTTGGTATGTCAGTCACCTGGGGTGTGGCTGTCCTGGGAAAGTGGGTAAAAAATGTAACCTACTCTTTACAGGCCCATATATATGAATTTAACGATCTGAGGATTTAGCCAACTCTCATTAGATGTCCAAAATCTGAAAGCAGTCTTTGGCTGCCATGAGTTGGCTTTAGATGATCTTTTGAAGGAAGGAAGGAGGACACTGTAACGTACTAGGTATTGTTGATCCTGACAATTGTGTTATGCTCCTCCCTGACTCCTCTGAGAATATGACTGCAATAATTGATAAGATTGCTGATCTTAGTAAAACTCTTTCAAAATCGGAAAAATCTGTCTTTGGCAAAATTGGTGACTGGTTTAATGCTAAATGTTTAAATGTAATGGGGAAAGTTATGTTAACTTTGTTTTCATTGTTTACTCCTATACTTGTAGGAGGTTTGGTGATGTTGGCTGCTGTTTATATTTGTAAGAAAATCACTGTAACTGATCTTGAACATGCTGGAGTGATGGTGTTGGTGGAAGCTGATACAAATTGTGCTGAAGGTGAGACTGGTGCATTTCTGGTTTCTCTTAATCCCATTGTTCTTCCCAGGACTCAGGAGGAATGGGAATATAGACAGACTCACCCCCCCCCCCCCCCCCCCCCCCACCAGCATTCCAGGAACATCACGAGTTGTTTCTCCCTTTAGCAGGCCATCCCTGGCATCAAATGGATCCGGGTGATTTGCCAAATCTGTTTGATTTCAGAGGAGAATATTATGATTGAAACTGTGAGACTAATTAGTCTCAAAGGGTGGATTGGTGGGGGTCACCTTGGGGTCATGATAGGGGCTGCACCAAATGATTGATGTTGTATGCTTATGTTGTATTAATAGAAGGAGAAGGGCTATAAGACCCTCCCCCACTACATTTATAGGGTCCTGGACCACAGATTACCAATATATGCATTATAAGGTTTAATACTGTTCCACAGTTATTTTCTAGTCTCTGCCTCTTATCAGAAACGGTCTGAGCAGATGTGTGAGCCATTGCAGTCAAAACAGGGTGTCTGTGAGAAAGCGCCTCAAGGCTAAAAGAGACACATAGACACAGACCCCTGCAGGGGAGTAAATAGATAAGAGACAAGTCAGGCATACCACTGTAAGCCACACTTGAATGGAAAATTACTGCTGAGCTCTTAGAAAACACTGGACTATTGTTTTCTCCTGCAAGTTTTTAGAACTGTATATGTATGGGCTTGGTCTCATGAGTAGAAGATGTTGACGTAGGCAGTTACATCACTAGGGGTCGACGGCAACTATATTAAAGCAACTTTAACCTTTTTTATTTTGCGGAACTTACTCTGAAACATACGTGATGTGCTTCCGTTGTTAACTTCTGTCTGCAATTGCATTAATAAAGATTTTATTGATTTACTTAAAGAAGATATTGTCTGACTGCTAGTTACTTTTGATGTTTAGTCGTTAAACACGAATGTTCCACACGAGGACGGTATTGAAAATATGGAAAATTTTCTTCTGCAACGTGACCCTAATGAACTACCTGCATTATAACATTGGCTGAAATAGTACTCACACACAACTATTTCATGTTTCAGGCAGACCCTGCTGTGGTTTGAGCATGCAGCTGCCTCATTTACTTCACCTGTCATTTAAAAAACATGTTTGCCTTTGTATAATTTTAAGTATCTTAATTTGATTAAATTACCTTTCACACTTTCATGAAATGTAGGTACGGTATTATAAATAGGTTCTTAGATGTTTATAGAAATTACATATTTATCCCCAGAGAAAATGTATCTGCTGAGCAACTATAAATAGTGTCACAGTTTACAGGTTTGTAACGGTTCAAATACATGCAAATTATGGTCTGTGGTAAAACTAAACAGCAAAATATCACTGAAAAACGTTACAGCTAGATGAATCAATCATCAGTTCAGCAATTCTGATCGTGTCTGCTTCACAAGTGGATAGTTTTCAAGACTTTCATGCAATGGCCAAGAAAGTGAGGAGCACCAAGAGCATTGTGCAGAGATATTTCATGAGGATTTGCTCATATTGACTGTTCTTTAGAATAGTTGCAATATGACAGTTTCTCAGGTTTAGCCTATTCTTTGCAATCAGTCCTAGTTAACTTAATAAGACCAGTAGTCATGAGTCAGAGCTTGTGTTTTTCTTGTTTTTTTAACTTTGTTTTTATTGTAGGATCACAAAGTACAAATAAAGTCATATAAAAGAAAAAAAAGAAGAAAAAAAAGATCTGGCAGTTACAGTGCACTTCATATCTAATAAAACTGACCTGAAACATAGGGACCAGTGGACAGTACATGTTGGAATTGAATAGTATCATGTGTACTTACATTAGCCTATTCCTAAACCTGCCCTTCTTGCTCTTGTCTGAATAATGTTACATAGCTACTAGTGAAAGAAAAAAATGGTTCCACTCTATGTCTCCCCACTACATTTAAACACTCAAGGAACTTATCAGGGCTGCATGACAATAATCTAATTTGACTCCCTCATGCCATTCCTTTCATCTGTGTAAAAATACTGGATAGGTGAAAGCAATGTGGTGTTGGCCCTTATCCTACCTGGCATATGCTTTTACCAGTCCTGTTTTTTCAGGTCGGTGTAGATGGCGGGAAATTGACAAGAAGGTAGATGCCACCTCCACCCCCAATGCCCAGGCCTGGTTCAAGCACTTATGAAATCAATGTATAATTATCTCCATATCCTGGATCTAACTGGACAGATGGGTGCAAGCAAGGGGTTCCATTAACTTTCACAAATCTACTATAGGCCTAACAGACTACCTTGGGGAAAGGGGGAAGTATTCAGAGGGGGCTCCATAGACATTTTCTCTCTGATGTTGTCGAACAGTGAAATGCTAGAGGGCAGTAATGTGACCCTCTTTGCCTCATAACAGAAAGGCTTCGGGTTACAACCCCGTCCAGTTGGAGGCAATAACGCACCACTCAGCTGGTTGAACTGCCACTAAAGATAAAATAACGAATCCAATATGGCTGCGCCCGTGGCGTGGATGTCAAGATGTAACAAAGACTACAAGTGATGATGACAATTTAACAATAGTAGACTAGCGATTTAACGTATCAGCCCCCCATCTACGAGATCTCGACACTGGAGAACCTGAATCATGGAGCCAGGCATGATCAAACACAGGCAAAGGATGCAAAGTTCGTTGTGAAAGATGCGAGCTGCATTGTCTACTGTACTTTATGTCCTTCAGAATAGAAACTTGGAGTTGCCTGTCTATCGAAAACATTGAAAAAGGAGTTTACACTCAATCATCATAAAAAATGCACACTTCAACATCAGCAGCTGAAGTGATCCAGTTGGGTCGTATTTCCTATGCACGTGCATTACAGGTACAGCAACTCTATGTTAGGAGACATCTGGATTCTAAAGACAAATTGCACAATGCTCTGCTACTGTGTGAACACCCGCCAGTCTACACCATTAGAACTAGACATTCACCATTCGAAGAGGAGCAAAGACTCAAACTCCTTGGTGCTGAATTATTTCGTAGCAACCGTGACGGGTTCATAACTATCCATGGCCCAGGGGAGTTGGTGTGCTACCCAATAATCAACTTGGGCTGCTTCAAGAAAAGTGTGAAATGGTATGTATTTGAGCTGGAGAGGACTGGCATCAACCTTTTCAGGAAGTATGTGTTAAAAGCATCCTCCTCCCCAGACACCGGGGTCTGGGTTGGAAACAACAAGATATGTGCCATTGGTAGGTTAACCCTTGATTTAAATAACCATTTTTTTGCTATGTTTACACCAACAGGGCTACAATGTGTCATGCTTGATATCACAGTCAAATGTTTCCTCTTTCAGGAATCCATTGTGGGAGATACATAACATTGGCACTCAACTGCAACACAGATATGGGCTGGTTTGAAAACATTGTGCCATGTGGGATTGTTGGCAAAGGTGTCACCTCCCTCAGTCAAGAACTGGGATGAGATGTCTATATTGAAGAAACCATCCCACGACTGCTGGAAACTTTCAGTGATCAGTTTGACTGCACACTGCTTCATAAGTACACTGCACACTGCTTCACGGTAAAACATGTATATTTTGATAATCATTATGTTGTTTTCTCTCCCTCTCCCGGGCATATCTGTCAGCTAAGAAACTACGTTTCCCACATTGCGCCGCTGTTTTGGTGGTCCAAATGTAGCCCCGCCACTGAAGGCTACTAGTTGGTTGTCACTAGTTACCACCACCACAAAGTCAAAATTATGTCTAAACCCCGCCTATTTAAAAATATATATATCTTCCTGAAATTATTTAAAAATATCCATAACCACACTGCTAACCTTATGCCAAACCCTAACCACAAATTAAGACCAAAAATATATATTTTTTTTTTGATGACTTTTTACGACATATCCAATTTTGACTTTGTGGCTGTGGTAACTATTCCCAACCTCAGTCTACTAACTAGTTTAACATAATAAAGACAACTTGAGTGCCAAGATAGGACAAGCCTGGTAAGGATGGGTCAGTAGGTTGCTACGCTTGATAACTAGTTATAACTAGCTAGCGTGCTGTTTTCAAGTGTGATCACGCCATCCAGATGTCCACTGCGGATGATAACATGGTACTACTACTAGTAGCTAGCTAGCTCGGTCGCTCAACAACACCACTCTGCGCGTCCAGCTAACGTTAGCGAGCTAGCGTCATAACGGTTTGTTAGACAATACATTTATTTTCTTATCGTCTGTTAGCTAGCTATATCTGTTTGCTGAGTTTCGGTAGCCAAAGCAAACACTCACACACAGACAACGTCAAGACCGATACGATAGCTAGGGACGTTATGTCCTGCCTTGCCTATTGCTAGCTTGTGAGTTTGCTAGTTTTGTAAACTAACGTTGGTTAACGTTAGCTACGTAGTTAGCTAGCTTGATGTTTTGCTGCACAATATCTTACTATGGAGAACAACGGAGACATGGACCTAAATTGCCATGCAACTGGGGACGTGCGACTTGATAAGGCTATTTACCAATGGATAACGTGGGATAAGGTCAGTGAGTCAACTGTCAGTGTCATCATCATAGTTAACGAACACTTTTTATTGACGATGTAACTTACTGACTTGGGTTGTCACTTGCCTGGTATGTCAGGTGCAAATGCCTTGTCCTTCAGATCGGTGGTCTTCTGAAATGTGTGTTTGTGTGTCTTTAATAGTGGCAGGTGGCCTAGCGGCTAAGAGCGTTGGGCCAGTATCTGTTTGGTTGCTGGTTCAAATCCCCATGCCGACTAGGTGAAAAATCTATCGATGCCTTTGAGAAAGGCACCTAACCCTAAGTCGCTCTGCATGAATGCTAAATGACTAAAATGTAAAACATGTTATGGGGGGCAAGACCTATCCTGGTGCCAGATATGTTTGTGCTAACATTCCACTCCTTGTCATTATGCCAAACAGTTTGGCATATGACAAGGTGTGGAATATTAACACAAATAAGTCTAGTATCCAGGCAACAATTTTACCAATTTTTCTTATTACTAATCGCAAAGTACAGAGCCCGGCTCATGCAGCCTCTACTCCACCCCCAACACTTGCACTGGAGCCCTAGTTTAGAAAGGCCGTAAAAGCAATGGATATGGCTGACCCCCACTCTCTAAATGTCATACTTCATAACCTTACTTGGACTGTCAGATCCATTAAGGAGCTGTAAGGGCCCAGATCTATGTCTGTTTAGATTTAAGAGGATATTCTGAGGATATTTAAATGCTGATTGAACAGACAAGATTAGGGTACTTTTAGCAACAGCAAGATTATCTTTTTGTTCAGTTCCAGTGTAGCTCAACCATAATGCTGAAGCAGTTGGTATTGTGTATATTTGACTCAATCTGCAAGCAGTTTTAAATTAAGTGAGTGCTGAATGTGAAGCTAATATATTTTTGGGATGTTCTTTCCCATTCAGAATCCACAGACCAGAGCTCAGATAGAGGCCCTTTTGCTGGATGGGCAAGTTGAGGAGCTGAGGCGTAGGCTCTGCTCCAGGATGGCGTTTGGGACGGCAGGGCTGAGGGCAGCCATGGGTGCAGGCTTTGCCCTCATTAATGATCTGACCATCATCCAGTCCACACAGGTTAATAATAGTTTCCTTCTATGAGCAAACTATTCTGGCACAGGTTATGTTAAAGGTATAGACTCACTCAGCTATATGACATCATTGTGTACAGCGGAACAACTTCCTGTTTACAGATCTCAACAACAACATTGGCTCAGTTCTTCGGTGGCTGTAAATCATCAACCTTGGGTTTATACCTTGTTAGACTATACATACACTCCAGCACAATACTATGCACCTTTTCAATGTGTTTATTAACTGCCAATAACCTCATTTAAGTAGAAGACTACCAAGTAGAAATGTACTTTTAAAATGGAGATAGCCCACAATGTATCATTGAGGAGATTCAATTAACCTTGGGTAGGTGTGTTTTGCACTGGGTGAAAGTTGATTCTATTCCTTTTTGAACCGGGCTGCCTACTGGGCATGAGCAGGGTGCCCCGTTCAAAGCCCACGGCAAAGTTGGCTCAAAACGAAAGTGACGTAATTAAGCACGTGGAGTAATAACTACCATTGTGTTTTTCACATGCAAAAGTGATTGCTTTTGATGAAAATGCTTTATTTGCCTTCCCAAAGAAAACTAGTTTGAAAATTCAAATATATATTTTATGGAAAAGATATGTTGTATGTTTCTGGACGATGCACCATGCTGCCTTGTTGACAACATGACCAAGCGGCGCAGATTATGGTTTGATTTGAGAAGGGCGCTCCTCCCTCACCGCTTTTGCCCGTTCACGTCACGGGCCATGGACCGGTGCTACGCGGCTCAGCACAATCCAATCTGGCCCTTGCAAAAATAGGTGTTCTCTCTTTTCCATCTGTATGGAAACAGCCAATAGTGGCAGCCCTGACAGATTTGAAGGTTGTTGTTGCAGTTGTCTGTAAGCAGGTAGGCATTCCGCTGTGTATGATGTCATATTGATGATTTTACCTTATAATTAAGCACAATGCTGTCCAGTGAGTCGGCACAGGTTATTGTAAAACCGCTATTTCAATGTTTTAAAATAAACGTGTTAGGCGTAACAGTTGTTTCTATATATTGGTATCAGCAATTTTAAGGTTAACCATTAATGAGATCAATGACTTTGGCATTGAAATATGGTGGTGGAGTCTGTTGTAGTATATTAACGGAGTATACAAACATTAAAAACACTTGCTCTTTCCACGACAGACTGACCAGGTGAATGCTATGATCCTTTATTGATGTCACTTGTTAAATCCACTTCAGTCAGTGTAGATAAGGGGAAGAGACAGGTTAAAGAAGGATTTTTAAGCTTTAAGGTATGGAGTTTGTATGTATGTATGCCATTCAGAGGGTGAATAGGCAATTACAAATTGAGGCTGTTCTGAGGGCGAAAGGGGCGAAAACAATATTAATGTTTGGTATAATCAGTGTATATATATATACCGTATATACATCAAGTGTAAAAAAAACCCCATTAAGGACACCTTCCTAATATTCAGTTGCACCCCCTTTTGCCCACAGAACAGCCTCAATTCATTGAAGCTTTCAATACAAGGTGTTGAAAGCGTTCCACAGGAATGCTGGCCCATGTTGCTTCCCACAGTTGTCAAGTTGGCTGGATGTCCTTTGGGTGTTGGATCATTATTGATACACATGGGAAGCTATTGAGCGTGAAAAACCCAGCAGCGGTGCTGTTTTGGACACAAACGGGTGCACCTGGCACCTACTACCATATCCCTTTCAAAGGCACTTAAATATTTTGTCTTGCCCATTCACCCTCTGAGAATGGCAAACCCGACACAATCCATGTCTCAAAGGCTTAAAAATGCTTCTTTAACCTGTCTCCTCCCCTAAATCTACACTGATTTTGAAGAGGATTTTACAGGTGAAATCAATAATGGATCATAGCTTTCACCTGGTCAGTCTGTCATGGAAAGAGCAGGTGTTCCTAATGGGTTTTTTTTTACGCTCGGTGTGTACAGTTGAAGTCGGAAGTTTACATACAACTTAGCCAAATACATTTAAACTCAGTTTTTCACAATCCCTGACATTTAATCCTAGTAAAAATTCCCTGTCTTGGGTCAGTTAGGATCACCACTTTATTTTTTAAGAATGTGAAATGTCAGAATAATAGTAGAGCAAATGTTTTATTTCAGATTTGATTTCTTTCATCACATTCTCAGTGGGTCAGAAGTTTACATACACTCAATTAGTATTTGGTAGCATTGCCTTTTAAATTGTTTAACTTGGGTCAAACGTTTCGGGTAGCCTTCCACAAGCTTCCCACAATAAGCTGGGTAACTTTTATCCCATTCCTCCTGACAGAGCTGGTGTAACTGAGTCAGGTTTGTAGGCCTCCTTGCTCACACATGCTTTTTCAGTTCTGCCCACAAAATGTTCTATAGGATTGAGGTCAGGGATTTGTGATGGCCACTCCAATAGCTTGACTTTGTTGTCCTTAATTTTGCCATAACTTTGGAAGTATGCTTGGGGTCAGTGTCCATTTGGAAGATCCAATTGTGACCAAGCTTGAACTTCCTTGAGATGTCTTGAGATGATGCTTCAATATATCCACATAATTTTCCTGCCTCATGATGCCATGTATTTTGTGAAGTACACCAGTCCCTCCTGCAGCAAAGCACCCCCACAACATGATGCTGCCACCCCCGTGCTTCACAGATGGTGATCACAGATGGTGATCTTCAGCTTGCAAGCCTCCCCCTTTTTCCTCCAAACATAACGATGGTCATTATGGCCAAACAGTCCTATTTTTTGTTTCATCAGACCAGAGGACATTTCTCCAAAAAGTATGATCTTTGTCCCCATGTGCAAACCGTAGTCTGGCTTTTTTCTGGCGGTTTTGGAGCAGTGACTTCTTCCTTGCAGAGTGGCCTTTCAGGTTCTGTTGATATTGGACTCGTTTTACTGTGGATATTGATACTTTTGTACCTGTTTCCTCCAGCATCTTCACAGGGTCCTTTGCTGTTCTGGGATTGATTTGCACTTTTCGCACCAAAATACGTTCACCTCTAGGAGACAACCCGTCTTCTTCCTGAGCGGTATGACGGCTACGTGGTCCCAAGGTGTTTATACTTGCATACGATTGTTTGTACAGATGAACGTGGTACCTTCAGGCGTTTGGAAATTGCTCCCAAGGCTGAACCAGACTTTTGGAGGTCTACAATTTTTTTCTGAGGTCTTGGCTGATTTGTTTTGATTTTCCCATGATGTCAAGCAAAGAGGCACTGAGTTTGAAGGTAGGCCTTGAAATATATACACAGGTACACCTCCAATTGACTCAAATGATGTCAATTAGCCTATCAGAAGCTTCTAAAGCCATGACATCATTTTCTGGAATTTCCCAAGCTTTTTAAAGGCACAGTAAACTTAGTGTATTTAAACTTCTGACCCACTGGAATTGTGATACAGTGAATTATCAGTGAAATAATTTGTCTGTCAACAATTGTTGGAAAAATGCCTTGTGTCATGCACAAAGTAGATGTCCTAACCGACTTGCCAAAACTATAGTTTGTTAACAAGAAATTTGTGGAGTGGTTGAAAACTAGTTTTAATGACTCCAACCTAAGTGTATGTAAACTTCTGACTTCAATAGTACAGTGCCTTGCGAAAGTATTCGGCCCCCTTGAACTTTGCAACCTTTTGCCACATTTCAGGCTTCAAACATAAAGATATAAAACTGTATTTTTTTGTGAAGAATCAACAACAAGTGGGACACAATCATGAAGTGGAACGACATTTATTGGATATTTCAAACCTTTTTAACAAATCAAAAACTGAAAAATTGGGCGTGCAAAATTATTCAGCCCCTTTACTTTCAGTGCAGCAAACTCTCTCCAGAAGTTCAGTGAGGATCTCTGAATGATCCAATGTTGACCTAAATGACTAATGATGATAAATACAATCCACCTGTGTGTAATCAAGTCTCCGTATAAATGCACCTGCACTGTGATAGTCTCAGAGGTCCGTTAAAAGCGCAGAGAGCATCATGAAGAACAAGGAACACACCAGGCAGGTCCGAGATACTGTTGTGAAGAAGTTTAAAGCCGGATTTGGATACAAAAAGATTTCCCAAGCTTTAAACATCCCAAGGAGCACTGTGCAAGCGGTAATATTGAAATGGAAGGAGTATCAGACCACTGCAAATCTACCAAGACCTGGCCGTCCCTCTAAACTTTCAGCTCATGCAAGGAGAAGACTGATCAGAGATGCAGCCAAGAGGCCCATGATCACTCTGGATGAACTGCAGAGATCTACAGCTGAGGTGGGAGACTCTGTCCATAGGACAACAATCAGTCGTTTATTGCACACATCTGGCCTTTATGGAAGAGTGGCAAGAAGAAAGCCATTTCTTAAAGATATCCATAAAAAGTGTCGTTTAAAGTTTGCCACAAGCCACCTGGGAGACACACCAAACATGTGGAAGAAGGTGCTCTGGTCAGATGAAACCAAAATTGAACTTTTTGGTAACAATGCAAAACGTTATGTTTGGCGTAAAACACACAGCTGAACACAGCTGAACACACCATCCCCACTGTCAAACATGGTGGTGGCAGCATCATGGTTTGGGCCTGCTTTTCTTCAGCAGGGATAGGGAAGATGGTTAAAATTGATGGGAAGATGGATGGAGCCAAATACAGGACCATTCTGGAAGAAAACCTGATGGAGTCTGCAAAAGACCTGAGACTGGGACGGAGATTTGTCATCCAACAAGACAATGATCCAAAACATAAAGCAAAATCTACAATGGAATGGTTCAAAAATAAACATATCCAGGTGTTAGAATGGCCAAGTCAAAGTCCAGACCTGAATCCAATCGAGAATCTGTGGAAAGAACTGAAAACTGCTGTTCACAAATGCTCTCCATCCAACCTCACTGAGCTCGAGCTGTTTTGCAAGGAGGAATGGGAAAAAATTTCAGTCTCTCGATGTGCAAAACTGATAGACATACCCCAAGCGACTTACAGCTGTAATCGCAGCAAAAGGTGGCGCTACAAGTATTAAGTATTAACTTAAAGGGGCTTAAAGGGGCTGAATAATTTTGCACGCCCAATTTTTCAGTTTTTGAATTGTTAAAAAAGTTTGAAATATCCAATAAATGTCGTTCCACTTCATGATTGTGTCCCACTTGTTGTTGATTCTTCACAAAAAAATACAGTTTTATATCTTTATGTTTGAAGCCTGAAATGTGGCAAAAGGTCGCAAAGTTCAAGGGAGCCGAATACTTTCGCAAGGCACTGTATGTACAGTGTTTCCCCTCTGACTTTTTTCAGCAGCAGTAATGTTGCAAGGTATACCGAAACGTTGGTACTTTTTCAATACTAGAACATGAAAACGGTTCAGTCCTAGAATTTTTGTTAGTTTCAGTAGTTCTGTTAAATCTGTCTCACTGATCAGCTCAGCCAAGGTCTTCTATAGCGTTACTCATTGCTAACCTGAACTGGGAGTCTGGGCTGCATAATTTTAGCTTCCCACTCATGCTACACAGAAGTTAACACACTTGAATAATGTGACACGGCATGTAGAAATGTTAAAACTGTTAATTGTTCACGAATTGTTCACATAACAATGCCCATACAGGCTAGAACACTTTACAGTGCAAGAAGATACCAGTAGCTTCCAGCTTTGTAGGCTAACTTTCCTTGTTAGCTTACAGCTGAAGCTAACATCAATTCAAAACCCTACTACTTTGTTTGTGATTGTGCTATAATGCAAAATATGTGTTCCAAGCTGTTTGCCACTAAAAACATTTCATTCACTTATTCAGTCAAAGATGATCTATTTGCCTGAGCAAACTGTGTTTGTGTGTGCGTGCGTGTGTGTGTGTGTGTGTGTTGTGAGTAGGGCTGGTTGCATCCATCTTGCCTCATGAATGATGTCATTACTTGTTAGAGACAGCAAGTACTTTTATGCAAATGTTGTTGATCAGTACAGCAAAATAAGCCCCAAATGGAAGGGAAATAGATTGTTTGTTCTCTTTAGCTCCATGAAATCAGCCAGAACAAGCTCAATAACTCAGTGCATGCACACAATCCTATTGAATACGCATTCACCAGTATTGTTAATAAGCCTAGGCTAAAAATGGATTTACCCAGTTTATCAATAGAGATTTACCATTCAAATAAATTATTGGTAAAAACAAAGTCATATTGATTTTATCATTGTATAATTGATTCATTAATGCATAAATGGCTGTCTCTCAAAAATGTCCGTAAAATTTTTGGAATAAAATTATATTGAACTCTAGAGATGCCCAACGATTGACCAGAGCAGTAGCGAAGTATCTGTCTAGATCAAGGGCTATTCTGTGAGTTTGGCTAATATAAAACATTTTTTTTTGCTGGGGTATCATTTGAGTATCGTGATGTTATCGAGTATAGTGATACCAAACCTGGTATCGAAGTCAAAATTCTGGTATCGTAACAAGCTGACTGTGTCTCATGGAGCACATGACAACCCACCTACCTACCAGAGTTTCCCTTACCTTATTTTCAAAGTGAAAACATGAAGGTTAATAGAAAATAAGAATTTAAAAGAGCTATAGACATGGCCTCATCGTTCCATTCTTTTCCCACTCCTCCTCACTGCAGGGTATGTACAAATACCTGGCCAGGTCTTTCCCCGACTTCGGTAGCCGTGGCATAGTGGTTGGATACGACACGCGAGCGCAGGAGGCCAGTGGTTGCAACAGTGAACGGTACTATACTATACCTCCTCCTTTCTCCTCTGCAGATCATACCACCACTTGCAAACATGTATAACTGGCTACATATTAGATAGTCTGATTTAATGTAAATGGATAAAAACTGGCTGTAAATATCAGTGGGCCTTTTAGTTATCTAATAACTCCTAATGTAATGATGATCGTGGCTTTGGGTTGCTCTGTTGACAGTGCAGTGTGTTATTAAGTGTGATAAAGTGTATTAGGAGGTCACATTCCTTCCTGAAGTTGTGTGATGGCAAAATAGTTGTGAATACAGATGGGCTGAGGGAGAACATTTATTGCATTTTTGGCCTACTGTTAACTGCACAAATTTCTAGAGACTAAATAATAATAGTAAATAGATGTTGTGTTGTAGGCTATTTCCCAGTTGACACGCGGGGAACCACAAACTAGAGTTTTAGAATATTAGAGAGTTTGGCGCGGCAGGTAGCCTAAAGGTTAGAGAGGTGGTAACTATATAATAGGCTCGTCCATCTGCCGCTAACTCTAGCAGGCTTGTAACTGTGCATGCATGTCGCACGTCGCTAGTGGAACACCAAACTTTTCATTTGGACAATGCTGAAACATCAATCCATGGGCGAGTCAGTACCACATTTTCATTTGTGCCGAAAGCAAAGTTATCTTGCAAATTCAGCAGGCTATGGTGTGAAATAGGCATATTGAAGTGCCATATTTATTTTATTACTTATCATAATGCCATCTTTGGTGTGCTTTTCAATGCACAAGCACCTTTTTCCCACTATTATCGATACAATAATTTTATTAAGTCATACAAGTTTTACTGTGCGTGAAGTTTCAAATGCATTCTGTCATTACTAAACGTGTAATGAGATTACTATTTTTGAACACACACAAAAACATTTGATTATCAAAATATTTAATCAGTTATCTTCCTAAATTGAAGGGGATGATGACGCAATCTTTGGGAGAGGGAGGGAATCTGATTTCATTGGTCCTCAAACTCGCGGCTCAGACACTTCATTCGGGATGAATGGAGTTAGCCCTGAGTTAGTCTGCCCGGGGAGCAGGTTACTTCTGAAGGATTAATTGTCATTGAAATTGACCTATCTAAAAGGTGAGCCACTTTTGTGGTACGGGTTATCCCGAGTTGATCTCAGAGTTGACCAGAGTTACCTCGCTAACTCCTCAAACTACATACAGCACACAGTAAAGCAACAACAAAAAAATGAAAATGACAATGGACTATTTAGTATTATTCTTCTAAAGAAATGATGTTCTCTTTTTTATTCCACAGACTTGCCCGGTTGACTGCAGCTGTGATGCTTTGTAAAGATATTCCTGTGTTTCTTTTCTCCACATATGTCCCAACTCCCTTTGTGGTAAGATCAAATATATTAAATTGAACTATTTCATTCAAATTAAAGCCTGGCCACTTTATCCCTCCTTGGACAAATCACTTGTTTCTTGGTTGCTTACCAATTTGTTTCCTATATACTGGTGATGTCATATACGAAGGGCCAGGTGATTTACCTGGCCATGTGACCTGACCAGACCAGGAAGAAGTCTATGCCTTAGTTATAATGGTTTTTAATGGCCAGATTGTGTCTTCAGGAAAAACCTCTGGACGTACTTATATGGCTATACAGCTGGTAAAGTCAAAGTCTCAGCGCTTTCAGAATAGGCTAAGAATTACATTAATTTAGTTCCCAAGGCCTTACTGTTTTGTGATCTCTCCTAGCCATATGCTGTAAAGAGGCTGGGCGCTGCAGCTGGTGTGATGGTCACTGCCTCTCACAACCCTAAAGAGGACAATGGATACAAGGTATCAGACTTCTGCTTTTCATCTTACCAGGGTCACTTGAGTCAAGGCATGAAGCGTACAGCATCTAGAGTCATTGTTGAACTAAAAGCTTTTAACACTGCATTTTGTAGGGGACTGTATGCTATTTATCATACAAGAAAAAAAATATTCCTTTTATTCCTGGTGTTTTATTACTAGCTAATGATATCCTAAGGCAGGGTTAACAAACTCTGTCTTTGGGGCCCCACCTGGGTGCACTTTTAGTTTGTTTCCATAGCACTACACAGTTGATTCAAATAATCAAAGCTTGATGATGAGTTGATTATTTGGATCAGCTGTGTAGTGGTAGGGCAAAAAAACTAAACGTGCACCCAGGGGGGTCCCCAGGACCGAGTTTGGGAAACCCTGTCCTAAGGGGAGGTTGAATTAGGTATGCCATACAATGTTAAGATATTAAGCTGTGCATTAGCATTTGGTACAGTGTCTTGCTTTTCTTTTGAAGGTTTACTGGCACAATGGAGCTCAGATCTCTTCTCCTAACGACAAGGAGATCCTGAAGTGCATTGAAGAGAGCTCAGAGCCATGGAGCGAGTCCTGGAACGAGAGTTTGGCAGACAACAGTCCACTGAGGAGCGATCCACTGAGGGAGATATCCAAAAAGTATATGGAGGACCTCAGCTCTGTTTGTTTCCACAGGTACCAATTCACAGTGCTAGGAGTCTGTACTTTAGAAAGTGATCACAAGTAGTTAATGCTGATTTATTCACAGTGGCGTGTGCTGCCTTTAAGAATTGGATATTAGGTCAATTGGATACTAGGTAAAGTCCCCCCTTATCTCAGCTCGCTGGCCACCATAGCAGCACCCAACTGTAGCACGCGCTCCATCAGGTATATCTCTCTGGTCACCCCCAAAACCAATTCTTCCTTTGGCCGCCTCTCCTTCCAGTTCTCTGCTGCCAATGACTGGAACGAACTACAAAAATCTCTGAAACTGGAAACACTTATCTCCCTCACTAGCTTTAAGCACCAGCTGTCAGAGCAGCTCACAGATTACTGCACCTGTACATAGCCCATCTATAATTTAGCCCAAACAACTTTCCCTATTGTATTTATTTATTTAGCTCCTTTGCACCCCATTATTTCTATCTCTACTTTGCACATTCTTCCACTGCAAATCAACCTTTCCAGTGTTTTACTTGCTATATTGTATTTACTTCGCCGCCATGGCCTTTTTTGCCTTTGCCTCCTTTATCTCACCTCACTTCTCACATTGTATATAGCCTTATTTTTCTACTGTATTATTGACTGTATGTGTGTTTTACTCCATGTGTAACTCTGTGTTGTTGTATGTGTCAAACTGCATTGCTTTATCTTGGCCAGGTCGCAATTGTAAATGAGAACTTGTTCTCAACTTGCCTACCTGGTTAAATAAAGGTAAAATACAATTAATTCAGAAAATTATGATTTAGGATGTAATTGGGAGTCGTCAAACACATTTATTATGAAGCAGGGAGCTGGCAAACACTCTCACACTGGCTGTGAACGTGTTGTAGTTATCACAGATGTTTATTTTAATTACCCCCGATCACCTTTCCTTATTCAATTTGTTAAATTGTTTGAATTCTGAGTCAGAATTTTTTTATTTTCTCAGTGTCCACAATGAATTTAGCAGCAAACACAATTCATATTTGTTGAATAAAAAACATGCGTATACATGTTTTTACTTGCTTGTTTCTCAGAGAACTCAACACCAAGTCCCCGTTGAAGTTTGTGCACTCGTCCTTTCACGGAGTAGGGCATGACTACGTCCAGCAGGCTTTCCGGGCATTTGGGTTCCCCCCTCCTATCCCTGTGCCAGAACAGAAAGATCCTGATCCAAACTTCTCCACTGTCAGCTGTCCAAATCCAGAGGAAGGAGAGTCTGTTTTGGTGAGGAAATATTCAATCAATTCACCTAACTTTTCAGTGCTATCTGTGTAACAGAGTTGCTACACTAGATGCACAATTCTCGCTGTGTGTGAATTGTAGTCAATGCAGCCTACTACTCGGGCCATGCGAGCAGCACGTGAAGGAAGTGTTAATGCGGCAGCCTCGTTCGTGTCTCTGTAGCATAAAATTACTGTATTTTTTTTCTACAAATTGGTGTGCATCTCACTCCCGTGAAAATAAAGTGGCTTGTGCGTCCTCCTTGATTGTTTTTTAAAATATTTTGGTGTTGTAGGAGCTCTCCCTTCGCCTTGCTGAGAGAGAGAATGCCACGATTGTCATGGCAACTGATCCAGATGCAGATCGGTTGGCTGTTGCAGAGCAATCTGACAGGTAAAATACCTGATACAAATGTAGCCTACTCTCTTAAAATATAATTATAATACTGATTACTGGACCACAAGCTATTACTGATATGCACAGATCTAATGTCATTTTGTTCAAAGGCCAAGAGCTTTTCCTGACCATGTTATCTGCTAGTGAGAACTCTGGGCCCTGGTTGTTAGCTACAGCATGTTTTTCCTGCTGAGATGACCTTAACTGTGTCGTCATGTTCTGTCTAGGTGCCGATGGAAAGTTTTCACAGGTAATGAACTTGCAGCTCTGCTGGGCTGGTGGATGCTGTTCAATTGGAAGGAGACTCACCCAGACCCGGCTGATAGGGAGAGGATGTACATGCTGGCCACCACCGTCTCCTCCAAGATCCTCAAGGCCTTTGCACGGATAGAGGGCTTCCATTTTGAAGTACGTAAGTTTTCCTCCTCCAGGTGAATGAAGCATGGTTGGAGGTCGAGCAATATACACCCTTAGCTTTCAGACTTAATTAATCTGGTTGCGTTGCCTGCAGTCACGATAGTAGAATGAGAGCCCTCTGCCAGGTGCTCAAAAACCTCACCTCTGAAACCAAACGGTTGCAGAGGGATAACTGGACTCAAAATCTGTCTTCAGCAGGTGGCGTTTTGTGTGGGGTTTTTTTCGCTCACCAAGCGAGGCGTTTTTGTATGGAGGTCATTGTAACGGCTTACTTGCTATGTGAGGCTTATTTAATCGAATAGAAGTTTTGTAATGCTTACATTGTTACGAGTGTACTGATATAATTAAGGACGTGACATCCCGTCAACTTTGATTAAAAAAACATCTTCTATCGAAGTTGTGCCTGTTGTTCAGACGCGTACCTGCCCTCTTGTTGGCTTGAATGGTCCCACCTGATCTTGCTGACTACATTTTTTAAGAAATCCTGATTATGTTTTTTCAACAGCGATACCGATACCGATTATTGGATGATCAAAAAAGCCAATACCGTCAATTTTTGGGTGTAATAATGACAATTACAACAATACTGAATGAACACTTATTTTAACTTAATATAATACATCAATAAAATCAATTTAGCCTCAAGTAAATAATGAAACATGTTCAATTTGGTTTAAATAATGCAAAAACAAAGTGTTGGAGAAGAAAGTAAAAGTGCAATATGTGCTATGTAAGAAAGCTAACATTTCAGTTCCTTGCTCAGAACATGAGAACATATGAAAGTTCCTTTTAACATGAGTCTTCAATATTCCCAGGTAAGAAGTTTTAGGTTGTAGTTATTATAGGAATTATAGGACTATTTCCCTCTATACCATTTTTATTTCATTAACCTTTGACTATTGGATGCTCTTATAGGCACTTTAGTATTGTCAGTGTAACAGTATAGCTTCCGTCCCTCTCCTCGCTCCTCCCTGGGCTCGAACCAGCAACACAACGACAATTAGCGCGAGCTAACTAGCTAGTCATTTCACTTCGGTTACACCAGCCTCATCTCGGGAGTTGATAGGCTTGAAGTCATAAACAGCGCAACGCTTGACGCACAACGAAGAGCTTCTGGCAAAACGCACGAAAGTGCTGTTTGAATGAATGTTTACGCGCCTGCTTCTGCCTACCACCGCTCAGTCAGATGCTTGTATGCTCAGTCAGATTATATAGCAGGACACGCTAGATAATATCTAGTAATATCATCAACCATGTGTAGTTAACTTGTGATTATGATTGATTGTTTTTTATTAGAGAAGTTTAATGCTTGCTAGAAACTTACCTTGGCTTACTGCATTCGCGTAACAGGCAGTCTCCTTGTGGAGTGCAACGAGAGAGAGGCAGGTTGTTATTGCGTTGCTGACAAGGTGAAAATCTGTCGTTCTGCCCCTGAACAAGGCACCGTTCCTAGGCCGTCATTGAAAATAAGAATGTGTTCTTAATTGACTTGCCTAGTTTAATAAAGGTAAATAAAAATTTTAAAAAATTGTATTATTATTATTTTTTTTAAATCGGCGCCCAAAAATACAGATTTCCGATTGTTATGAAAACTTGAAATCGGCACTAATTAATCGGCCATTCCGATTAATCGGTCGACCTCTAGTCTGGTCAATATAATGTAGAATCTGGACAGAAGCAAACAGGTGGAAATGGAGTGGGACCTACCTGAATTTGTCCAATAAACACTTGTTTACATTTTTCTACATTGTGCCCTAAGAATGCATGTTCACTCTGTTTCAGGAAACATTGCCTGGTTTCAAATGGATCGGAAAGAAAATACACGAGTTGGCAAAAACGGGGAATGAAGTGATCTTCGCCTTTGAGGAGTCTATAGGTTAACAAATCTCTTTCAGTTCTTACAACATTTGCTTTGTCGTTTATGGTGAAAGCAGTTTGAAACTTTGAATATAAAGTCATGGTGGTGGTATCCACTATTGCAAACAATTAATGATCAATCCTGAACATAATATAAGGCTTTATCAAATTATTTTGAGTTAATCAACCAATTTGCCTATTTGTTACATTTCAAGGTATCTTTAATGCATATTATAGAAAACAGTTCAATTTAATTGAGAATATGATGTGAAAATGTTTCAATTTGCAGTTGTACCAAATGGGTTGATCTGTACACTGTTTACCCGAGGTACAGACAGGCTGCTAAAGGAGGGAGAGCTGCAGTGACCATTGAACTAGTATTTGATAAATATGCCCTGAAATGTATTTTTGTTTTGTCTGGTGTGTTTCAGGATTCCTGTGCGGCAGCATGGTCCCAGATAAGGATGGAGTGAGTGCAGCTGTGGTTGTGGCTGAGATGGCCTCTTATCTTTACAACAAGAACCTGACCCTTCATCAGCAGCTAGAGAACATATTTGAAACGTAGGTGTCATTCCAGTTTCCTCCTATACCCCACGTTCTGGTTTATTTGGTATCACTTTACATTAAGTGCCCTAAAATCGCTTTATCTACATGGTAGTTAGTTCACTGGAATAACTAGGTAGTAGGTACACATTGTCACTGTGATACTATAACCGACTACCTGACTATGTAACTTAGTGTTAAATGGAATACCAAAACTTTGGGTACTTTTTTGATACAGGAACATGAAAAATGGTTCGGTAGTAGAATTTTTGTTACTTTCAGTACTTCTATCAAATGTGTCTCGCAATGTATACTGACTGAGCGGATCATGTCTGTCTAGTAGGATAAGCTAAATGCAACGCTGAGTAAGCTAACCAAGCGCAAGCCACTTTTGAGAAGTTAGGAGCGCAGGATAAGATGGAGATATATATATATATATATATATATATATATATGTGTAACACACACAGTGGCAAGAATTACCTGGACTTATACATAAATTAGTCATAAAATTTGATCTGATCTTCATCTTAGTCACAACAGAGAAACACAGTGTGCTTCAACTAAAAACACACAAATTATTGTATTTTTCTTGTCTATATTGAATACATCATTTAAACATTCACAGTTTAGGTTGGAAGAAGTTTGTGAACCCCTAGGCTAATGACTTTTCCAAAAGCTAATTGGAGTCAGAAGTCCGCTAACCTGTAGTCAAATCAATGAGATGCGATTGGAGATGTTGTTTAGAGCTGCCCTGCCCTGTAAAAAAACACTCACAAAATTTGAGTTTGCTATTCACAAGAAGCATTGCCTGATGTGACCCATGCCTCAAACAAAAGAGTTCTCAGAAGACCTACGATTACAAATTGTTGACTTGCATAAAGCTGGTAAAGGTTACAAAAGTATCTCTAAAAGCCTTGATGTTCATCAGTCCAAGGTAAGACAAGTTGTCTATAAATGGAGAAAGTTCAACACTGTTGCTACTCTCCCTAGGAGGGGCCGTCCTGCAAAGATGACTACAAAATGCTCAATGAGGTTAAGAAGAATCCTAGAATGTCAGCTAAAGACTTACAGAAATCTCTGGAACATGCTAACATCTCTGTTGACGGGTCTACAATACATAAAACATTCAACATTGGGGGACACTACAGAAGAAGCCACTGCTGCCCAAAGAAAAGATTGCTGCACGTCTGAAGTTCGCAAAAGAGCACCTGGATGTTCCACAGCACTTCTGGCAAAATATTCTGTGGACAGAAGTTGAGTTGTTTGGAAGGAACACGCAACACTATGTGTGGATAAAAAAGGCACAGCATACCAACATCAAAACCTCATCCCAACTGTAAAGTATGGTGGAGGGAGCATCATGGTTTGGGGCTGCCTCAGGGCCTAGACGGCTTGCTATCATCAACGGAAAAAATGAATCCCCAAGTTTATCAAGACATGTTGCAGGAAAATGTTAAGCTATTTGTCCGCCATTTGAAGCTCAACATAAGGTGGGTGATGCAACAGGACAACGATCCAAAACCCAGAAGTAAATCAAGAACAGAATGGCTTCAACAGAACACTCCTTCTGGAGTGGCCTAGTCAGTCCTGACCTCAATCCGATTGAGATGCTGTGGCATGACCTCGAGAGCGGTTCACACCAGACATCCTAAGATTATTGCTGAACTGAAACAGTTTTTTGTAAAGATGAATGGTCCAAAATTCCTCCTGACCATTGTGCAGGTCTGATCCGCAACTACAGAAAAAGTTTGGTTGAGGTTATTGCTGCCAAAGGATGGTCAACCAGTTATTAAATCCAAGAGTTCACATACTTTTCCCACCCTGCACTGTGAATGTTTACACGGTGTGTTCAATAAAGACATGAAAACGTGTAATTGTTTGTGTGTTATTAGTTTAAGCAGACTGTGTTTGTCTATTGTTGTGACTTAGATAACGATCAGATCCAATTTTATGACCAATTTATGCAGAAATCCAGGTAATTCCAAAGGGTTCACATACTTTTTCTTGCGTGTGTGTCTGTGTGTGTGCAGTTGAAGTCGGGAGTTTACATACACCATAGCCAAATACATTTAAACTCAGTTTTTCACAATTCCTGACATTTAATCCTATTAAAAATTATCTGTCTTAGGTCAGCTAGGATCACCACTTTATTTTACGAATGTGAAATGTCAGAATAATAGTGTAGAGAGTGATTCATTTCAGCTTTTATTTATTTCATCACATTCACAGTCGGTCAGAAGATTACATACACACAATTAGTATTTGGTAGCGTTGCCTTTAACTTTATTGTTTAACTTGGGTCAAACGTTTCGGGTAGCCTTCCCCAAGCTTCCCACAATAAGTTGGGTGAATTTTTGCCCATTCCGCCTGACAGAGCTGGTGTAACCTAGTCAGGTTTGTAGGGCTCCTTGCTCGCACACGCTTTTTCAGTTCTGCCCACAAAATGTTCTATAGGATTGAGGTCAGGGCTTTATGATGGCCACTCCAATACCTTGACTCTGTTGTCCTTAAGCCATTTTGCCACAACTTTGGAAGTATGCTTGGGGTCCATTTGGAAGACCCATCTGCGACCAAGCTTTAACTTCCTGACTGATGTCTTGAGATGTTGCTTTAATATATCCACAATGTTCCATTCTCATGATGTCATCTATTATGTGAAGTGCACCAGTCCCTCCTGCAGCAAAGTACCCCCACAACATGATGCTGCCACCCCCGTGCTTCACATTTGGGATGGTGTTCTTCTGCTTGCAAGCCTCCCCCTTTTTCCTCCAAACATAACTATGGTCATTATGGCCAAACAGTTCTATTTTTGTTTCATCAGACCAGAGGACATTTCTCCAAAAAGTTACATCTTTGTTCCCATGTGCAGTTGCAAACCGTAGTCTTTTTTATGGTGGTTTTGGAGCAGTGGCTTCCTTGCTGAGCGGCCTTTCAGGTTATGTCAATATAGGACTTGTTTTACTGTGGATATAGATACTTTTGTACCTGTTTCCTCCAGCATCTCCACAAGGTCCTTTGCTGTTATTCTGGGATTGATTTGCACTTTTCTCACCAAAGTACGTTCATCTCTAGATACTGAACGGGTCTCCTTCCTGAGCGGTATGGCGGCTGTGTGGTCCCATGGTGTTTATACTTGCGTAATATTGTTTGTACAGATGAACGTGGTACCTTCAGGCTTTTGGAAATTGCTCCCAAGGATGAACCAGACATGTGGAGGTCTAAATGTATTTTCCTGAGGTCTTGGCTGATTTCTTTTGATTTTCCCATGATGTCAAGCAAAGAGGCACTGAGTTTGAAAGTAGACCTTGAAATATATCCGCAGGTACACATCCAATTGACTCAAATTATGTCAATTAGCCTATCAGAAGCTTCTACAGCCATGACATCATTTTCTGGAATTTTCCAAGCTGTTTAAAGGCACAGTCAACTTAGTGTATGTAAACTTCTGACCCACTGGAATTGTGATACAGTGAATTGTGAGTGAAATAATCTGTCTGTAAACAATTGCTGGAAAAATGCCTTGTGTCATGCACAAAGTAGATGTCCTAACCGACTTGCCAAAATTATAGTTTGTTAACAAGACATTTGTGGAGTGGTTGAAAAACAAGTTTTAATGACTCCAACCTAAGTGTAAACTTCGACTTCAACTGTATATATATATATGTATGTATGTATGTATGTATGTATGTATGTGTACATACATACATACATACATACATATATATACAGTTGAAGTCGAAGTTTACACTTAGGTTGGAGTCATTAAAGCTTCTCATGGGTTTCTCATCTCTTATTCAGTTTCTTGTTTTTCTTTGTGCCTTTTGTAAATGAGCAATGAGGTGTCACCATTAGATTGGGGTTATTTTTCTCGTCATGTTTTTTCATTCGTACATACATACATGCATACATACACACACATTAGGGCTTCTGCCAACAAAATGGGTAACAAACAGTAAAATCAGGCACCCCATAGTAGAATAGTTTACCTATCTACAGTGCCGTGCGAAAGTATTCGGCCCCCTTGAACTTTGCGACCTTTTGCCACATTTCAGGCTTCAAACATAAAGATATAAAACTGTATTTTTTTGTGAAGAATCAACAACAAGTGGGACACAATCATGAAGTGGAACGACATTTATTGGATATTTCAAACTTTTTTAACAAATCAAAAACTGAAAAATTGGGCGTGCAAAATTATTCAGCCCCCTTACTTTCAGTGCAGCAAACTCTCTCCAGAAGTTCAGTGAGGATCTCTGAATGATCCAATGTTGACCTAAATGACTAATGATGATAAATACAATCCACCTGTGTGTAATCAAGTCTCCGTATAAATGCACCTGCACTGTGATAGTCTCAGAGGTCCGTTAAAAGCGCAGAGAGCATCATGAAGAACAAGGAACACACCAGGCAGGTCCGAGATACTGTTGTGAAGAAGTTTAAAGCCGGATTTGGATACAAAAAGATTTCCCAAGCTTTAAACATCCCAAGGAGCACTGTGCAAGCGATAATATTGAAATGGAAGGAGTATCAGACCACTGCAAATCTACCAAGACCTGGCCGTCCCTCTAAACTTTCAGCTCATACAAGGAGAAGACTGATCAGAGATGCAGCCAAGAGGCCCATGATAACTCTGGATGAACTGCAGAGATCTACAGCTGAGGTGGGAGACTCTGTCCATAGGACAACAATCAGTCGTATATTGCACAAATCTGGCCTTTATGGAAGAGTGGCAAGAAGAAAGACATTTCTTAAAGATATCCATAAAAAGTGTCGTTTTAAAGTTTGCCACAAGCCACCTGGGAGACACACCAAACATGTGGAAGAAGGTGCTCTGGTCAGATGAAACCAAAATTGAACTTTTTGGCAACAATGCAAAACGTTATGTTTGGCGTAAAAGCAACACAGCTGAACACACCATCCCCACTGTCAAACATGGTGGTGGCAGCATCATGGTTTGGGCCTGCTTTTCTTCAGCAGGGACAGGGAAGATGGTTAAAATTGATGGGAAGATGGATGGAGCCAAATACAGGACCATTCTGGAAGAAAACCTGATGGAGTCTGCAAAAGACCTGAGACTGGGACGGAGATTTGTCATCCAACAAGACAATGATCCAAAACATAAAGCAAAATCTACAATGGAATGGTTCAAAAATAAACATATCCAGGTGTTAGAATGGCCAAGTCAAAGTCCAGACCTGAATCCAATCGAGAATCTGTGGAAAGAACTGAAAACTGCTGTTCACAAATGCTCTCCATCCAACCTCACTGAGCTCGAGCTGTTTTGCAAGGAGGAATGGGAAAAAATGTCAGTCTCTCGATGTGCAAAACTGATAGAGACATACCCCAAGCGACTTACAGCTGTAATCGCAGCAAAAGGTGGCGCTACAAAGTATTAACTTAAGGGGGCTGAATAATTTTGCATGCCCAATTTTTCAGTTTTTGATTTGTTAAAAAAGTTTGAAATATCCAATAAATGTCGTTCCACTTCATGATTGTGTCCCACTTGTTGTTGATTCTTCACAAAAAAATACAGTTTTATATCTTTATGTTTGAAGCCTGAAATGTGGCAAAAGGTCGCAAAGTTCAAGGGGGCCGAATACTTTCGCACGGCACTGTAGCTAGTCGGCTTGTTGTGCTTTCTAATATGAGAAATTCCTCTCGAGGCGCATTCAAGTTGCAAGTGCAAAAGGCAGAGAACCATGCATTCTTATAAGCAGTCAATGCACAACATTTCTCAATGCAATTGCTGGAAAACACTTCCATCGCTACCTAATTTCAGTGCAAACTGCACTGTTTTGAAAGAGTATATCAACAGTTAGTGCTCTGCAATTCAAACTGACTGCATAGGGTAAGACCAGGGCTAAATGTAACAAAGGGTCAATTGTAACTGGTAGGCGCTACATTATATTCACTGTTTATGCAATTTTTTGGGAGACATTAAAGTCCTCATTACGTTGCTAACTAGTAACATCATCATGTTTAGAGTTTGATTAGCCCAATGGGGTATGGATATGGGAAACCCCATGCTTCAGCCTATTTATTATCAGTTGGGCTACAGATGATAATGCTTATTGCTAATAGCACACCAACCTGATTTTAATATGGATCATGTATTGGCTATAATCCAATATGTTATTGGGTTTATTTCTGGGGAAATGAGGACTGACCTTCTCACAGTTGTTCTCCCTGCTTTCATTTTTTGCCATGGTATCATTTTGCTGTCTAGTATCATAATACCTAATCTGGTAAAATTCTGGTATCGCAACAACACTAACTACCATAGAAATATATACACTATATATACAAAAGTATGTGGACAGCCCTTCAAATAAGTGGTTTTGGCTATTTCAGCTATTGGCTATTTTTGGCTATTTCAGCCACACAACATCGAGCATACAGCTATGCAATCTACATAGAGAAACATTATCTGTTGAATAGCCTTACTGAAGAGCTCAGTGACTTTCAACATGGCACCGTCATAAGCTTGTCAACTTTCTGCCCTGCTAAAGCTGCCCCGGTCAACTGTAAGTGCTGTTATTGTAAAGTGGAAACATATAGGAGCAAGAACAGTTAAGCCGCGAAGTGGTAGGCCACACAAGCTCACAGAACGGGACCACTGAGTGCTGAATAGCGCAGGATATAAAAATGGTCAGTCCTTTGTTGCAACACTCACTACCGAGTTCCAAACTGCTTCTGAAAGCAACATCAGACACAATAACTGTTTGTCAGGAGCATCATTAAATGGGTTTCCATGGCCGAGCAGCCGCACAAAGCCTAAGATCACCATGCGCAATGCCAAGCATCGGCTGGATTGGTGTAAAGCTCGCCGCCATTGGACTCCAGAGCAGTGGAAACTTGTTCTCTGGAGTGATGAATCACACTTCACCATCTGGCAGTACGACGGACTAATCTGTGTTTGGCGGATGCTAGGAGAATGCTGCCTACTCAAATGCATAGTGCCTGTAAAGTTTGGTGGAGGAATAATGGTCTGGGGCAGTTTTTCGGGCTAGGGAAATCTTAACGCTTAAGCATTCAATGACATTCCAGATGATTCTGTGCTTCCAACTTTGTGGCAACAGTTTCGGCAAGACCCTTTCCTGTTTCAGCATGACAATGCCCCCGTGCACAAAGCAAGGTCCATACAGAAATTGTTTGTCGAGATCGCTGTGTAGGAACTTGACTGGCCTGCACAGAGCCTTGACCTCAACCCCATCAAACACCTTTGGGATGAATTGGAAGCTGACTGCGAGCCAGGCCAAATCGCCCAACATCAGTGCCCGACCTCACTAAGAATCTTGTGGCTGAATGGAAGCACGCCCCCGTAGCAATATTCCAACATTTCGTGGAAAGCCTTCCCAGAAGAATGGAGGCTGTTACAGCAGCAAAGGGAGGACCAACTCCATATGAATACCCATGATTTTGGAATGAGATGTCCGACCCAGCAGGTGTCCACATACCTTTAGTGTAGTTTCTGATAAATTAAGGTTTGTGGTGTTTTTGCACCATAAAGTTGGCCATTTTTATTTCAGCTTCACTTTATTGATTTACCATAAATATCCATTGTCTCTCTCTTCTCCAGTCAAATGCTAATATCCTTTACTGTTGTTGTCCTTCAGTTACGGTTATCACATTTCCACAACGTCATATGTCATCTGCCACGACCCCCCTACTGTCAAGAGAATATTCACACGTCTTCGGAACTTTGAGGGCGAGAACACTTACCCCAGATCCTCGGGTGGACACAGCATTGTGGACGTGAGAGATGTGACTACAGGATATGATAGTAGTCAACCTGACAAACTTTGTGTAAGTGTAATGCTGTGGTTTATTTTTTATTTTATTTCATACATTAGTGTGCTTGCAGACTGAGTAGTTTAATTGAATTGGGTTTTGAACATTGAGAACATAATAATTCTCGTAACAGTGGAATGTTGTGGTTTATTAAATTTTTATTTCATACATTAGTGTGCTTCAAATTGAATGGTTCATAATGAGAGGTATAGGTAAAAACTCCCATCCTCTCTCAGGTGCTACCTATGACAAAGAGCAGCCAAATGATCACCTTCACTCTGCAGAATGGGATCGTGGCCACACTAAGGACCAGTGGCACAGAGCCAAAGATTAAGTTCTACACAGAATTCTGTGCACCACCCGGAAAAAGGTTTGTGTTGAGTCTAACGGCGCCCCCTTCTACTAGCAATAACACACTGGAGGACCAGCTAGGGCTAGCTACAGTGTTACGGAATAGTTCCAAAAGCACCAGTATAGTCTCAGTATTTTAGTGGCAGAGATGGTAGGAAAAAGTGTGTTGGACCTGGTTTAAACTATAGTGTAAGACGAATGGCTGCACATTTGGGGCAATTAAGGTAAAGCCTAGCCATGGACGAGCTAGCATTGTAAAAATGTTTTGCATTTTAAAATTGTTTTTATTTTGGCTTTCAGTGACATCTCAAGTCTTGAGGAGAAACTTAAGAAAATAACAGATACTCTCGTCGAAGAGTTTCTGGAGCCTGATAAGAACAACTTGATTCGCCGATCAATCTAGTTGGGCTTTTCATCTCTATACAGATGCATCAGTCGTATTGTTGTACTATCCTGCTTATGTTCTATTAATGTTTTTCCTAACTGTGAAACCAAAATTTACTTCAGACTATTGCTTGTCTGGGTTTTTTCATTTGGTGTGCAAGGTGGGTTACGTGGATTAATATGCAGGAGTAGAATTTGTAAACCAGAATCTGCATATCTGTTTTTGTCATATGAGGATTTTCCATTTATCTAAAATAAGTAGCCTAAGGTATACACCAGAACAGCCTGCGCCGTTCCATGAGACAAAATCGCAATGAGGTGAGATGACATGCAGCTCCCAGACAAGGTTTACTCATGAAAATGCCTCTTCTCCATTGTAGTGCACATCCCCATACCACTAGTCCTTTTGTTCCTAGTAGGCTGTGCTAATAGGCACACCTAATAGATGTGTATGTGGTATATGAACAGTACCTCTCACTTGTCGCATGCTGCTTCTAATCTATGTACAGTTGATAAACTGTACCCAAAGGCTAAGTATTGTAAGGTATGACATTGCACATGTACGTAATGCAAATGCCACTCCTGCCTCCCCATCTGTTACATTGTATCAGTGAGCGTTACAGCTTCAATCATTTCATAGTCTTAACACCTGTACTCTGTAAGTACCCATATCAAAATGGTAATCCAGAAAGGAAGAAAAAAGGAGGAATAATGGTTGGGGGGCTGTTTTTCATGGTTCGGGCTAGGCCCCTTAGTTCCAGTTCATTATTAGCCCTATGTTGACCTGAATGCCAGTCTGTTTCTATTTGTTGCTTTCTAGCTAAACAAGTCACCTGTTATGCACATTTTGTCATTTCAATTTTGACATTTATTTTTTTCCTCATTTAGGAGACTTTGTAGTCACAGCAATATGTTTTAACTACTGTGTTATTTTTTTGAAAGGGGAATTCACATATAACAAATTTACATATTAGACCAACAATTGTAATTGTAACCCTTAAATTTAAAAAATGTAGTGCCGTGGAATTCCAAAGTCTTTACTGCAACTGTCATTTTGAAAATGACCATGCTAGTAATTTTTTTGTTTCAGGTAAAAAAATGATATGAAATGTTTTACTGTGTCTGTAAAATGTTGTGCAGATGAGTAGTTGACTACCTTGAATTTCAAAATATTAGCTTGTATGTATTGTCAACCTAAAAAGGATGGAAGTTGTATTACTTAATGGAAAACTCCACCCCAAAACTATAATTATATTTGTTTAATTTGTCCATTGTTGATATGTTGCATGTCATCAATTAAATTGGACTAATGAAACAAACACCAAAATAACTCTAATTTTAAATGTTCCTTTAAGCAAATGTTTGTAAAACAATTGTTGTGCAATATTTAATTTTTTTATTTTTTATTATGTAACTGTTTTACTCTGTTTTCCAGACCCACCTAAACTTAAATAATTTAATTTGAGTACATTATATATATTTTTATGCAACACATTTAGCCAATGCCTGTAATATCAATGATTCAATACCATAACCTGTACGAATTAATATTGTACATATTTAAGATATCGGGTAGCAATCCCAAAGTAAAGACATTCTATTGAATTGTCAGAATATGAATATAGAGCATATATTTTCAATTGTATCTAGGAGGATAAGAAAAATGCTTGAAATTTTTGTTGAGATGAAATGTTAGTTCAATGTTCAAGACTTCTGTTAAGTATTTGTTTCTTGTTTCTGAAATTATATCAGGATTCCAATCCAAATGTGTACATTGACACATTTCCTTGTTACATGCGTATGCTTGTTATTCCACCAATAAACTCTGGTTTGCCTAAAAGTAGTTGTGATCCATTTATTCTGAGGAACACTAAAGAACCTTCCTGCTAACACTAAAAAGGAGTATGATTTACTGCTATGTTTGAGAGGTGACAATCTTAAAACAACACTTTCCCCAGTACTATAGCCATAAGATGTATTGACATATGCATAATGAATTGTACTTCTAAAGCTTTAATTTACAGAAAAAAATAAATATATAATCAGTAATTGTAATTCGCTCTGGATAAGAAGAGCTTAATGACTAAAATGTAAATGTCTGTACAAAGGTATAATACTATATTCAGGCTCATCAAAATGAAAAACTTTACTTCTGTGACCTTCTTAGTTATGATTGACGCTATTAAAAAGAGGATCCCATCAGCTTTCTATAGGCTAGGCCTACTATATTTATTTCTCAACTTTCCTAATATTATACTGTTTCAAGACAGGTGCATGATAATGGTCCTACATGAAAACAGATTTCATACGTAAACTCAGAGGGGAAAAAACGTCCCTTTTTCAGGACCCTGTCTTTCAAAGATAATTTGTAAAAATCCAAATAACTTCACAGATCTTCATTGTAAAGGGTTTAAACAATGTTTCCCATGCGTGTTTAATGAACCATAAGGAATTAATGAACATGCACCTGTGGAATTGTCGTTAAGACACTAACAGCTTACAGACAGGTCACAGTTATGAAAACTTAGGACACTATAAAGAGGCCTTTCTACTGACTCTGAAAAACACCATAAGAAAGATGCTCAGGGTCCCTGCTCATCTGCGTGAACGTGCCATAGTCCATGCTGCAAGGAGGAATGAGGACTGCAGATGTGGCCAGGGCAATAAATTGCAATGTCCGTACTGTGAGACGCCTAAGACAGCGCTATAGGGAGACAGGACAAACAGCTGATTGTCCTTGCAGTGGCAGACCACGTGTAACAACACCTGCACAGGATTGGTACATCCAAACATCACACCTGCAGGACATGTACAGGATGGCAACAACAACTGCCGGAGTTACACCAGGACGCACAATCCCTCAGTGCTCAGACTGAGGGATTGCAAGGCTGAGAGAGGCTGGACTGAGGGCTTGTAGGCCTGTTGTAAAGGCAGGTCCTCACCAGACATCACCGGCAACAACGTTGCCTATGGGCACAAACCCACCGTCGCTGGACCAAACAAGGATTGGTAAAAAGTGCTCTTCACTGACGGGTCGCGGTTTTGTCTCAGCAGGGGTATTGGTCGGATTCGCGTTTATCATCGAAGGAATGAGCGTTACACCGAGGCCTGTACTCTGGAGCAGGATCGATTTGGAGGTGGAGGGTCCATCATGTTCTGGGGCGGTGTGTCAAGGCATCATCTGACTGAGCTTGTTGTCATTGCAGGCAATCTCAACACTGCGTGTTACAGGGAAGAAATCCTCCTTCCACATGTGGTACCCTTCCTGCAGGCTCATCCTGACATGACTCGCCAGCCATACTGCTCGCTCTGTGCGTGATTTCCTGCAAGAGAGGAATGTCAGTGTTCTGCCATGGCCAGCGAAGAGCCCGGATCTCAATCCCACTGAGCACGTCTGGGACCTGTTGGATCAGAGGGTGAGGGCTACCATTCCCCCCAGAAATGTCCGGGAACTTGCAGGTGCCTTGGTGGAAGAGTGGGGTAACATCTCACAGCAAGAGCTGGCAAATCTGGTGCAGTCAATGAGGAGGAGATGCACTGTAGTGCTTAATGCAGTATTGGTGTGTGGCCACCAGCTGTCTGTTACTTTTGATTTTGACCCCCCCTTTGTTCAGGGACACATCATTCAATTTCTGTTAGTCACATGTCTGTGGAACTTGTTTAGTTTATGTCTCAGTTCTTGAATCTTATGTTCATACAAATATTTACACATGTTAAGTTTGCTCAAAATAAATGCAGTTGACAGTGAGAGAACATTTCTTTTTTTACTGAGTTTATAGTATTTTGTATATGTAAAGACGAGATTAAATCAAGAATAGTCTGATGGGTGGCAATATTAGCCCATCACTTATGAATTATACCCAGTGTAAGGCAAGAAACAATGTTTTTTTTAAAATAGTCAATCATAGTCGCACACCTCATGAAGCCTAGCCCATGGGCCTATATGTTTTGATATGGGTTGTATCATAATCAAAGTGGCCAAATAACTTCTTAAAATTAAGCACATTAATCCAGGGGTGTAGAGCCTAACTGGCATACATAAGCAGTACGATTTTCAAGTTTGCGGAAAATAATTCTCACCATAAAAATGCACCTTTATAATAAATGCTTCACATGCATAATCGCTTTTATGGTCACTATTGATAAATGGTGTTTTCCCACTAATGGAACATTCACGCTTATAGCCTACTGTCGTGTGCGCATTGCTGTGCTTATAATGTGAAGAAATAGCCTAATAGTTTATCACATTTTAAGCTAAACGTTCTGATCTGTTGCATTGAGTAAAAACTTCTTTTTTTTTCATGCTAGTGGTTGTATTAATTTGGGATCTATTGCATCCCACAACTGTCCCGGACTATGTTTTGGAAAATGTATTTCTCAAAAAGAATAGGTTGACTTTTGTACAATGGGGAATAGTAGATTGACATAGGCTATTGCTTTTGCTGTTCGTTAGGCCTACTCATCTTGTTGGCTGACGAAAAGTAAATGTGGACTGTTTTTCCAATATCTTCAATATGCACCTCAGAATTGGATAAGGACGCTCGCAGTTGCGTCCCCAAAGTGTCTGTCTTCACTTGTAGCCTGTGAGAAAGACCCGATAATGTGATGGAGAGCCATGTGAGTGAGAGGTGCAGCACTCAGGGAGAAGGAAACAATGGCCACTGGCCGCAAAAGGCATGGAATTTTTTTGGGGTGCATTACGGCCACACAAAGGGGATACCGCCGGGAAATTGTAGGGGGATTAGTTGGACCGCAGAGTGAAAGAAAAGCAGACAACATTTGCTCAGCATATATGGGAACTTCTTCAAATCTGTTGGAAAAGCATTCCAGGTGAAGCTGGTTGAGAGAATGCCAAACTACTTTGAAGAATCTCAAATGTTAAATATATTTTGACTGGTACTGTAAATCTAACAAGACTCCAGATACACTATAACTCCTTTGGCAGGTAACCTGCCCAGAAGATGCAGGTAACTTCCAACGTGAGCAGTTTTTGCCAGATCCAGTGCACCCTTCTTCTGTTCTTCATTTGCACAATTAACCAAAACAAGATCTCTTCTAGTCACCTTGATTGACTAAACCTTTCCCACTGCTCTCTTCACAGTCCAAATGGATCTCCCAAATGAACCCCCTTGTCCAAAAAACGCGCTCCAACAAGAAATGCACTATTGGACCGATCCTTGTCTTCCACTATAACTTTTGTTTGTTTTGTTCCATTCTTTGACTTCACCATTTTCACCACCTGGAGGACCCAGGTGAGGTTTTCAAAAATAAATTCCCAAAAGTATTTTCTGGTCTAGGAAGGATAGAAGGTGACTACAAAATCTGCCTGAAAGAGGATGCTGTCCCCTATGCCCTTACCACCCCCCCCTCCCCACCCCCCCACCCACCTTGTGCCTATCCCTTTATTGGCCAGAGTAAAGGAAGAGTTGGGGAGGATGGAAGAAATTGGGTCGGTGTCTAAAATAGAGAGTCCCACAAATTGGTGTGCAGGGATGGTAGTGGTCCCAAAAGCCAATGGGGACATAAGGATCTGTGTGGACATGACTAACTTGAATGAGGCACTCTGCAGAGAGACACACACATCATACCATCAGTGGAGCAGTCACTGGCTCAGTTGGATGGCTCACAAGTCTTCACAAAGCTGGATGCCCGCTCAGGTTTCTGGCAGATACCGCTGTCATCAGAGAGCTCACAACGTTTATGACACCGTTTGGCTGTTGCTGTGTTAATGTTTTGCCATTTGGAATCGCTTCCGGTCCTGAGAATTTCCAAAGACGCATGTCCCAGCTGTTGGATGGGCTGAGTGGCGTCATAGTCCACGCGGACAATGTGCTCATGTGCGGAAGCGACAGAGCAGAACAGGATGTAAGGCTCACAGCAGTTCTGACCCAACTCCAGGAGACTGGCCTGACACTAAATGAAAAACGAACTTTTGCACAGTCAGAGGTCTTGTTCTTGGGACACAAAATCAGTGCAGCTGGAATAGAGTCGGACCCGGAAAAGATCAGTGCCATCACAGATATGCTCAGACCCCAGAATGTGGCTGAAGTCAGGACCTTCTTAGGCATGGCCACATATGTGGGTAAGTTCCTCCCACAGTTTTCAGATACAACCAAACCCCTGAGAGACTTACTAGCCAAAGAGAATGACTGGTCATGGGGTCACATGCAACAGGTGGCTTTTGACAAAATCAAAGGAGACCTGGCCTCACAGAGAGTGCTGTCCCAGTATCGTCCCCACGCTAAGACAAAGGTATCAGCAGATGCATCATCCTTTGGGCTAGGGGCGGTCCTCACACAGATGCAGGACAACATGGAGTGGCGTCCAATAGCATACATCTCCCGAAGCTTATCCGACACAGAGCAAAGGTATGCTCAAGTGGAGAAGGAGGCGTTGGCTATCACATGGGCATGTGAAAGGCTCAGCCAATACCTTATTGGCCTGCAGTTTACAGCAGAGACTGACCACAAACCACTGTTGGCTCTGTTAGGGACAAAAGCACTGGACGACTTGCCTCCCAGAGTTCTACGCTTCTGCCTCAGATTACTGAGGTTCACCTACAAGATGGTGTATGTGCCAGGGAAGGCACTGATCACAGCAGATGCACTCTCCAGGGCCCCAATTAAATGTCCATTATCAGAGGAGGAGCAATGTCTAGAGGGTGAGGTACAGGTGTCCATTAATGCAATAAGGGACAGCCTACCTGCATCTCAGACCAAACTGCAGCAGATTGCAGAGGAGCAACAACGAGACCCCATCTGCCGACAGATAGTGCAGCAGTGCAAAAAGGGATGGAGGAACTGCCTCAGCTGCTGAAGCCCTATTGGGTGCACCAAAGTTACTTCCACTGTAATGGAGACCTTCTCATGAAAGGACAACGGATAGTTATCCCAGAGACTCAACCAGAAATGCTAGACAGAGTGCATGAGCGACACATGGGGATAACCAAATGCAGACTGAGGGCTCAACAGTCGGTGTGGTGGCTTGGTCTGAGTACTCAGATTGCCAAGTTGGTGGCCCAGTGTGAGGTCTGTACAAAATGTCAACCTTGTCATCCGGAGCCACTGATGGCAACGGAGCTGTCAAAACGGCCATGGCAAAAGGTAGGGGCAGATATGTTCTATTAGAAAAAATTACACTTATCTGCTAGTGGTAGATTACTATTGAAGATACATTGAAATAGCAAAGACACCCATAACCACATCAGCTGGTGTTAATGGATTAAAGTCTATTTTTTTCCAGGCAAGGGGTCGCTGAGGTCCTGGTTACAGATAACGCTCCCCAGTTCTCTGCAAGCTCCTTTTCTGTTTTTGCCGCAGAATATGACTTCACACGTGACCAGTAGCCCCTACCATGCACAGAGTAATGGTGAGGCAGAGAGAGCTGTGAAAACAGTCAAGGAACTGCTGAAAAAGAACAATGATCCATACAGGGCTCTGTTAGCTTACAGAGTTACACCACTGTATCATAGGCCGTCGCCTGCCGAGCTCCTGATGGGCAGGAGGCTGCCTTCCCCATTGCCTGTCTCGCTGGCTCAGCTTAAACCCCGATGGCCTAACAGGAAGGCCTTCGCTGAGAGGGACAAACGACTGAAACAAAACACAAACTGGAGACTTTATTTGGAGACACCGTGCTACGGAGAGGCCAGAGCTGACCGAAGGTCAACATGTGTGGATTACAAACTCAAAGACACCAGTAATAGTGCTGAGGAAAGAGGATGCCCCACGCTCCTATGTGGTGGACACAGGCTCAGAAGAGGTAGGAAGGAACAGAACACACCTCAGAGCTCTTCCAGATCTACCAACCACACAGACTGAGGCCACAGAAAATGCATAAGAGGGGGTGACGGAGAGATAATGCTCACAGAGCCACATGCGCGCCAAAAAAGGGATATGAAGCCACCAGAGTGGCTGAAAGACTATGTTACTTGAAGAGAAAACATACTGCTGGGGACCATACCCAGCAAAAAGAGACTGTACCTAAGTTAATGTTCATACTGTTTCAGGATGTGAAGTAGCGTGTTAGAGAATAACACTGGTTTCCAAATTGCATTTCAGTTATGGTTCAGTGGTTATGCATGTTGAGTTCTTGTTCATGGGAGAGGGGAAGATGTAGTAGGATGTTCCTTGGGGGTATCCGTACCTATGTATGACATGCGAGGGTTAGGTTAGTAAACATGCTGGAGCTAGAACCTCGTTGTCATGCGTCCTTATTTTAGATAATACTACAGTCAACACTGCACTAGGACTGTTGTCCAAAACTGGTGTTAGTTGCAGAAGTAATAAATGAAGAATACGAGTTGGATTGGGAGAACGTGATGAAAGATGTGATAAACAGATAATTGCAAGAGAGAACAATGTCCATGTCAATCAAGCATATTTGTAACAAAGTCAAAGTTCACTGCCTGCCATAAACAGCCTGTGGACACGTAATACACACTCCCTGAAAACGTTTCACATTACATTGTCAGGAACATAGTTTGTTCATATAGACTCTAGCTGCTCTCTGGTAGACTTAACAGCAAGACCCTATTGACATTGCCTGTGATTTTAAGCAGAAGGCCTCTCTACCAGCCAGAGGACACAATTCCAGGAGGACACTAAGATTTCAGCAATTGAGAAACTCACAAAAGTTAGAAAATATGCCTCCAAGTTTGACAGCTGCACTGCAAGAGTGGGAAAGTCTAGAGAAAGAGTATCATCAGATTCAGGTGAGATGTCAGATCCTATTCTAATACAAATGTTATTTGTCACATGCGCCGAATACAACGGGTGTAGACTACCTTGAAACGCTTACTTAGTTACATAGTGTTACATACAGTAATCACAGTGGTTCATCAAGGAAGAATCATTAGAATAGATGTAATAGGCTATACATTATTGTCAGTATCTTCTATACTGATATGATGATATTTAAAATTTCGTTACTAGGAGAGCCACCGGCTATACTTGCAGAAACTAGAGGAAGTTTCCAAGCTGCAGAGTAATTGCTCTTCGTCTATCGCCCGCCAGCGGAGTAGACTTAAGGACATGTCTCAGTTAATGAAGAAGTAAGTTAATGCACACGCATACATGCTCTCACCTTCGCTCTCCTTCTCTAAACGGTTTCATGCACCCTAACACTGTTTTTCAAGGCCCTCTATCCATCCTTTATAAACAGATGCAATAAGGAGAGACTGACAGAGGAGGATGTAAAAACCTTGGATGAAATCAAGGAGCACATCAAAGCAAGACCCAACACTTTCTTTGAAATGGAGGCTTTCCTTCCAAAGAAAAATGGGTACGAGTGTCACTACATTAAAAACATTATTTCACAGGTCTCAGGGGAGGGACATGTGAAAGAGTTGTTGGCTGTTTTCCTATTCTGAGGATTTATACATTTCAAATGCCAGTTAAATAAAACAATTCTCATTCACATCTCACAAACTACAGGTTGTATCTCAATCTTGTTCTGGGCAATGTAAGCGTGACTCTTCTGAGCAAACAGTCAAAGTAAGTAGCTTCCACTTCAATGGATTTGCTAACTCTTAGAAATTTGAACATACTGTACTTCTTATCTAGTGAACCATAAACCCATTTGTCATTCTATTCCAAATGTCCCCATCAGATGGAGCTGATAATTAACAAATCATAAATCATCTTTCAACAGATGGCAACAGTGTGACTTTGCATGATTCGAAAAATGTTTCTTCCTCCTCAGATTTGCCTACAAAGATGAGTATGAGAAATTCAAGCTGTACCTCACAGTTATACTGCTCCTATTCGCCTTCATGTGTTATTGCTTTGTGAGCTACAGGTAAGCTTGAATAGCTATGAACACAAACAGGTAAACAGCAAAGACCGTGACGCAACCGAGGTGCACACAAACACACACGGAAAAAATAATTACCCACAAAACACAGGTGGGAAAAGGCTACCTAAGTATAGTTCTCAATCAGAGACAACGACAGAAAGCTATCCCTGATTGAGAACCATACCCGGCCAAAAACAAAGAAATTCAAAAACAGAAAAAAGAACATAGAATACCCACCCTAGTCACACCCTGGCCTAACCAAAATAGAGAATAAAAAGCCTCTCTATGGCCAGGGCGTGACACACTTGATGGTTTTGTTGCAAAACGCTATATACTGTATCTGCCTCATACTGAGAAATAACTAGTGATGCTAGGTTTTACACAGTCAAATGTGACAAAGAACAACATTTTTTTATAAAGAACAAATACAAATGATACATTTGTGACATCAATATATATTTTTTAAATGTAAAAAAAAATTATCAATACTTACATTTGACATTTTAGTCATTTAGCAGATGCTCTTATCCAAAATGAGCGACTTACAATTAGTGCATTTATCTTAAGATAGCTAGGTGAGACAACCACATATCACAGTCAAATATACAAGATACAACCATTCCATTTCACCTTAACAATGGCTATATAGCGATTTGCAACAAAACCCATTTTAATACACATCTAAAATCTATTCATAAAAAAATCTGAGAACAGTAATACTTTGCACACACATGAAGGTACCCATAAGCAATCATGTCATTCAACCCTGTCTAGTGTCTGAATCTCTCTCTCTGTGTGAGCGTGCGTGCGTGCGTGCGTGTGTTTGTGTGCGCGTATGTTTGTTTGTGTGTCTGTACCCTGTCTAGATTTGTTGACGCAATCCTCAATTTCTTGCTGGTGTGGTACTACTGCACCCTCACCGTACGGGAGAGCATCCTCATCAGCAACGGGTCCAGGTAGGCCCGTCAGTCTTCAGACCTAATCCCTGGCTAGAGATGATACATTCTTACACTGCTCAACAACAAATTACTTTGGCAAAATAGTAACTACTGCCTCCCGAGTGGCCCAGCGGTCACTACAGACCCGGGTTCGAGACCCATGAGGCGGCGCACAATTGGCCCAGCGTCGTCCGGGTTAGGGGAGGGTTTGGCCGGCCGGGATGTCCTTGTCCCATAACGCTCTAGGGACTCCTGTTGCGGACCAGGAGCATGCACGCTGTCATGGAAGCCAGTTGTACTGTGTTTCCTCTGACACATTGGTGCGGCCGGCTTCCGGGTTAAGTGGGCAGTGTCTCAAGAAGCAGTGTGGCTTCACCTCTCCTGAGTCAGTACGGGAGTTGCAGCGATGGGATAAGACTGTAACTACCAATTGGGGAGAAGTTAAAAATATATACAGTGCCTTGCGAAAGTATTCGGCCCCCTTGAACTTTGCGACCTTTTGCCACATTTCAGGCTTCAAACATAAAGATATAAAACTGTATTTTTTTGTGAAGAATCAACAACAAGTGGGACACAATCATAAAGTGGAACGACATTTATTGGATATTTCAAACTTTTTTAACAAATCAAAAACTTAAAAATTGGGCGTGCAAAATTATTCAGCCCCCTTAAGTTAATACTTTGTAGCGCCACCTTTTGCTGCGATTACAGCTGTAAGTCGCTTGGGGTATGTCTCTATCAGTTTTGCACGTCGAGAGACTGACATTTTTTCCCATTCCTCCTTGCAAAACAGCTCGAGCTCAGTGAGGTTGGATGGAGAGCATTTGTGAACAGCAGTTTTCAGTTCTTTCCACAGATTCTCGATTGGATTCAGGTCTGGACTTTGACTTGGCCATTCTAACACCTGGATATGTTTATTTTTGAACCATTCCATTGTAGATTTTGCTTTATGTTTTGGATCATTGTCTTGTTGGAAGACAAATCTCCGTCCCAGTCTCAGGTCTTTTGCAGACTCCATCAGGTTTTCTTCCAGAATGGTCCTGTATTTGGCTCCATCCATCTTCCCATCAATTTTAACCATCTTCCCTGTCCCTGCTGAAGAAAAGCAGGCCCAAACCATGATGCTGCCACCACCATGTTTGACAGTGGGGATGGTGTGTTCAGCTGTGTTGCTTTTACGCCAAACATAACGTTTTGCATTGTTGCCAAAAAGTTCAATTTTGGTTTCATCTGACCAGAGCACCTTCTTCCACATGTTTGGTGTGTCTCCCAGGTGGCTTGTGGCAAACCTTAAACAACACTTTTTATGGATATCTTTAAGAAATGGCTTTCTTCTTGCCACTCTTCCATAAAGGCCAGATTTGTGCAATATACGACTGATTGTTGTCCTATGGACAGAGTCTCCCACCTCAGCTGTAGATCTCTGCAGTTCATCCAGAGTGATCATGGGCCTCTTGGCTGCATCTCTGATCAGTCTTCTCCTTGTATGAGCTGAAAGTTTAGAGGGACGGCCAGGTCTTGGTAGATTTGCAGTGGTCTGATACTCCTTCCATTTCAATATTATCGCTTGCACAGTGCTCCTTGGGATGTTTAAAGCTTGGGAAATCTTTTTGTATCCAAATCCAGCTTTAAACTTCTTCACAACAGTATCTCGGGCCTGCCTGGTGTGTTCCTTGTTCTTCATGATGCTCTCTGCGCTTTTGACGGACCTCTGAGACTATCACAGTGCAGGTGCATTTATACGGAGACTTGATTACACACAGGTGGATTGTATTTATCATCATTAGTCATTTAGGTCAACATTGGATCATTCAGAGATCCTCACTGAACTTCTGGAGAGAGTTTGCTGCACTGAAAGTAAGGGGGCTGAATAATTTTGCACGCCCAATTTTTCAGTTTTTGATTTGTTAAAAAAGTTTGAAATATCCAATAAATGTCGTTCCACTTCATGATTGTGTCCCACTTGTTGTTGATTCTTCACAAAAAAATACAGTTTTATATCTTTATGTTTGTAGCCTGAAATGTGGCAAAAGGTCGCAAAGTTCAAGGGGGCCGAATACTTTCGCAAGGCACTGTATATATATAAAACAGTAACTACTACAGTATGATGCATTTATATAAGTACTCCCTCTTCATATTTGCCTATTCTGATTATTTTCTTGTTGTATTTGGTTAATGTTTCAGGATCAAAGGCTGGTGGGTTTTCCATCATTACGTCTCAGCCTTTCTGTCTGGAGTCATGCTGACATGGTGAGCAAACTCAGGAAGCGCTTGTTGCCAATAGTTGATCACACACCAACCACACCGTAGGTTTTTTCATAGGCAGTTTCCATTTCAAGCAATGGTATGATAGATGGCAAACAATAGAATCCAGTTAGCATTTTCTATTCCTTGTCAATATTTTAAGTTAATTTACTGCAGTGGGCTAAATCAGGATCACACTTAGTGTTTCTTGGTAGTCTTAAACAAATCGACTTTGACTTTTCGACTTTTTAGTATACACCTCACACACATGGCTATGGGTTTAAAAAAAGAAGACACCTGTACCATGTCAGATATAGAGTTGAAGTGTATTCAATTTTGAGTTTGCATCCCAATATTACACTTTCTATACATCACAGAAGATTGAAATATAACAAAACCGTTTGACATAGAAACACCGAATTGATTTAAATGATGTTTATTAATTACGAAATTATGAAAAATATTACTAACATTCCACCCATGAGGCCACTCGAGGACGATCTAGTCATTTGACTGCAGGAAAGGGGTACGCACTTTTCACAACACCCAAAAGTCACTTAACATACACAAGAAAATCAGCAGGAAATAAAGCAATAAAATCACATATTACATAAGTAAGTACAGTACCAGTCAAAAGTTTGGACACACCTACTCATTCAAGAGTTTTTCTTTATTTTGACTATTTTCTACATTGTAGAATAATAGTGAAGGCATCAAAACTATGAAATAACACATATGTAATCATGTAGTAACCAAAAAAGTGCAGGGCTGGGGAGTAACAGATTACAAAAAAGTGTTAAACAAATCTAAATATATTTTAGATTTGAGATACTTTAGATACTTCAAAAGTAGCATTTTCTCAACAAGCTTCACATGGAATGTTTTTCCAACAGTCTTGAAGGAGTTCCCACATATGCTGCTTTTCCTTCAATCTGCGGTCCAACTCATTCCAAACCATCTCTATTGGATTGAGGTCAGGTGATTGTGGAGGCCAGGTCATCTGATGCAGCACTCAATCACTGTCCTTCTTGGTCAAATAGCCCTTAAACACCCTGGAGGTGTGTTGGGTCATTGTCCTGTGGAAAAACAAATAATCGTCCCACTAAGTGCAAACCAGATGGGACGGCTTATCGCTGCAGAATGCTGTGGTAGCCATGCTGGTTAAGTGTGCCTTGAATTCTATATAAATCACTGACAGTGTCACCAGCAAGCATCCCCACACCATCACACCTCCTCCTCCATGCTTCAGGGTGGGAACCACACATGCAGAGATCATCCATTCACCTACTCTGCATCTCACAAAGACATGGCGGTTAGAACCAAAAATATCAAATTTGGACTCATCAGACCAAAGGACAGATTTCCACCGGCCTAATATCCATTGCTCGTGTTTCTTGGCCCAAACAAGTTTCTTCTTATTGGTGTCCTTTAGTAGTGGTTTATTTGCAGCAATTCGACCATGAAGGCCTGATTCACGCAGTCTCCTCTGAATAGTTGATGTTGAGATGTTTCTGTTACTTGAACTCTGAGCTGCAATCTGAGGTGCAGTTAACTCTAATGAACTTTTCCTCTTCAGCAGAGGTAAGTCTAGGTCTTCCTTTCCTGTGGCGGGCCTCATAAGAGCCAGTTTCATCATAGCGCTTGATCGTTTTTGCGACTGCACTTGAAAAAGATTGACTGACCTTCATGTCTTAAAGTAATGATGGACTGTTTTTTCTCTTTGCTTATTTGAGCTGTTCTTGCCATAATATGGACTTGGTCTTTTACCAAATAGGGTTATCTTCTGTATACCACCACTACCTTGCCACAAATGAACTTTTAACAAGGCACACCTGTTAAATGAAATGCATTCCAGGTGACTCAGGAAGCTGGTTGATAGAATGCCAAGAGTGTGCAAAGCTGTCATCAAGGCAAAGGGTGGCTACTTTGAAGAATCTCAATTATAAAATATATTTTGATTTGTTTAACACTTTTTTGGCTACTACATGATTGCATACAGTGGGGCAAAAAGGTATTTAGTCAGCCACCAATTGAGCAAGTTCTTCCACTTAAAAAGATGAGAGAGGCCTGTAATGTCCATCATAGGTACACTTCAACTATGACAGACAAAATTAGAAAAAAAATCCAGAAAATCACATTGTAGGATTTTTTATGAATTTATTTGCAAAATATGGTGGTAAATAAGTATTTGGTCAATAACAAAAGTTTCTCATTGTTGGCAATGACAGAAGTCAAACGTTTTCTGTAAGTCTTCACAAGGTTTTCACACACTGTTGTTGGTATTTTGGCCCATTCCTCCATGCAGATCTCCTCTAGAGCAGTGATGTTTTGGGGCTGTTGCTGGGCAACGCGGACTTTCAACTCCCTCCAAAGATTTTCTATGGGGTTGAGATCTGGAGACTGGCTAGGCCACTCCAGGACCTTGAAATGCTTCTTATGAAGCCACTCCTTCGTTGCCCGGGCGGTGTGTCATGCTGAAAGACCCAGCCACGTTTCATCTTCAATGCCCTTGCTGATGGAAGGAGGTTTTCACTCAAAATCTCACGATACATGGCCCCATTCATTCTTTCCTTTACACGGATCAGTCGTCCTGGTCCCTTTGCAGAAAAACCACCCCAAAGCATGATGTTTCCACCCCCATGCTTCACAATAGGTATGGTGTTCTTTGGATGCAACTCAGCATTCTTTGTCCTTTTTTTACCAAAAAGTTATATTTTGGTTTCATCTGACCATATGACATTCTCCCAATCTTCTTCTGGATCATCCAAATGCTCTCTAGCAAACTTCAGACGGGCCTGGACATGTACTGGCTTAAGCAGGGGGACACGTCTGGCACTGCAGGATTTGAGTCCCTGGCGGCGTAGTGTGTTACTGATGGTAGGTTTTGTTACTTTGGTCCCAGCTCTCTGCAGGTCATTCACTAGGTCCCCCCGTGTGGTTCTGGGATTTTTGCTCACCGTTCTTGTGATCATTTTGACCCCACGGGGTCAGATCTTGCGTGGAGCCCCAGATCGAGGGAGATTATCAGTGGTCTTGTATGTCTTCCATTTCCTAATAATTGCTCCCACAGTTGATTTCTTCAAACCAAGCTGCTTACCTATTGCAGATTCAGTCTTCCCAGCCTGGTGCAGGGCTACAATTTTGTTTCTGGTGTCCTTTGACAGCTCTTTGGTCTTGGCCATAGTGGAGTTTGGAGTGTGACTGTTTGAGGTTGTGGACTTTTATACTGATAACAAGTTCAAACAGGTGCCATTAATACAGGTAACGAGTGGAGGACAGAGGAGCCTCTTAAAGAAGGTCTGTGAGAGCCAGAAATCTTGCTTGTTTGTAGGTGACTGTGGCAAATTAAGTGGTAAACTGTCACCAAATCACCCAAGAATGAGAGTTCTTTCGAACAGGACAGTACCTGTGTGTTTGTTTCTCCGTCCTGGTCCACCCAGGCCGTAGGCGAGGTCAAGGATAGCAGGGTTCGGTACACGAATCGGGTTCTCGGTAGGTCCAGGTCCAAACGCCAACAGGTAAGTCCAAAACAATCCAGCTCATACACGGTAAATCCAGCCAATCTCTATTGTCTCTTTCTCTATTGTTCGTAGATCCTTCCAGCACTCTCTCTCCCTCTTCCTGGTTTTTCTTGACCCTTTATCTGTGTGTCGGCTCCACCTTCTGATGGTTCCCCTTGCTTCTGGGACATGTAGTTTTGGCGGTCGGCCATTTTGTGATCTGTAGTTCTGACAGGGGTGGCCATTTTAGTGATCGGGCAGAGCCCGTTTATTAGTTCTGCTCTCACATATCTGCCATTTATCACTCGACCCCCTTCTTTGCCACAGTGACCAAATACTTATTTTCCACCATAATTTGCTAATAAATTTATTAAAAGTCCTACAATGTGATTTTCAGGATTTAAAAAAATAATTTTGCCTGTCATAGTTGAAGTGTACCTATGATGAAAATTACAGGCCTCTCTCATCTTTTTAAGTGGGAGAACTTGCACAATTGGTGGCTGACTAAATACTTTTTTGCCCCACTGTATGTGTTATTTCATAGTTTTGATGTCTTCACTATTATTCTACAATGTAGAAAATAGTAAAAATGAAGAAAAACCCTTGAATGAATAGTTGTGTCCAAACTTTTGACTGGTACTGTATATAAAAGTGCACTAAACACAAGGACAGACTGACCAGGGAAGTGAACTAGACAGAAGATAAAAGCTAAGACAACAGAGAATCTGAGTAAGCCTGTGTGAAGGTATGAATAGGTGTATGGATTGTGGGGTCCTGACGTGGCGAGGGAGTTCCAGAGTTGGGGAACTACAGTTCTAAAAGCCTGGTCTCCCATGGAGAGGAGCTTGGTGTGAAGGATGGTGAGGAGGCCAGCGTCCGAGGAGTGCAGTGAACTGGTGGGAGTGTAGGGATGCAGGAGGACAGTAAGGTATGTGGGCGCCAGTCCATTGAGTGCTTTGTAGGTGAGAATTAGCAATATAAAGATGATCCTGTATTAAACTGTTAGGAGGTGAAGTTCAACAGTATACAGTATATAATATAGTACACTGTTTGTGAAAGTCATTGTCTGATGTCTCTTAGGCCTGATGGATACCTGTACCAGAATTTCAGGAACCAATTCCTCGCCTACTCTTTGTATCAAAGTAAGCTTTCGTACTTAAAAAACAAGGAATACATTAGTGTTACAACAATTACAAGTAAATGTCTAGTTAAAAAAATATGTCAACCACTTCTTTGTGTGTGTGTGTGTGTGTGTGTGTGTGTGTGTGTGTGTGTGTGTGTGTGTGTGTGTGTGTGTGTGTGTGTGTGTGTGTGTGTGTGTGTGTGTGTGTGTGTGTGTGCATCACAGGCATTGTTCACTGTATGCAGTACTACTATCAGAGCGGCTGTCTGTACAGACTAAGAACCCTGGGAGAAAGACACAACATGGACCTGACTGTGGGTGAGACACAATGTAATAATTACAATGACCCTCCATGTTATAGCTACATAGTTACAGATACATTTGAGATACATTTGTTTACGTCTACGCTGTGTCCATCTATCTTTTAGAAGGATTTCAGTCCTGGATGTGGCAAGGGCTGACATTTCTTCTGCCCTTCCTGTTTTTTGGTCATGTGAGTATGCGATCTGGCTGTGTGATTCCTCTCAGCTCAGCATTAGTTGATCTGGAGTTAGTTTGCTTATGTAATGCTGAGTCACACTGAGGCTACTTTGTTGTTGCATAGGGATTGCATAATAAATCACACATACAGTGCCTACAAAATGTAATCACACCCCTTGACTTTTCTCAACATTTTGTTGTTTTACAAAGTGGGATTAAAATGGATTTCATTGTCATTTTTGGTAAATCTACACACAAAAATGTGAACATTTATAAAAATGTAAAATAAAACACATATTGATTATATAAATCAAATGTTATTGGTCACGTACACATATTTTGCAGATGTTATCGCAGGTGCAGCAAAATTGTGTTTCTAGCTCCAACAGTGCAGTAATACCAAACAATACAATATGCACAAATCCCCAAAATAAAAAAGGAAAAATTATGAGGATGAGGATGAGCAATGTTAGAGTCCAGAATATAAATATATACAGTTGAAGTCGGAAGTTTACATACACCTTAGCCAAATACATTGTTTTTCACAATTCCTGACATTTAATCCTAGTAAAGATCACCACTTCATTTTAAGAATGTGAAATGTCAGAATAATAGTTGAGAGTGATTTACTTAAGCTTTTATTTCTTTCATCACATTCTAAGTGGATCAGAAGTTTACATACATTCAATTAGTGTTTGGTAGCATTGCCTTTTAACTTGGGTGAAACGTGTCGGGTAGCCTTCCACAAGCTTCCCGCAATTAAGTTGGGTGAATTTTGGCCAATTCCTCCTGACAGAGCTGGTGTAACTGAGTCAGGTTTGTAGGCCTCCTTACTCGCACACGCTTTTACAGTTCTGCCCACAAATTGTCTATAGGATTGAGGTCGGGGCTTTGTGATGGCACTCCAATACCTTGACTTGGTTGTCTTTCAGCTATTTTGCCACAACTTTGGAAGTATGCTTGGGGTCATTGTCCATTTGGAAGACCCATTTGTGACCAAGCTTTAACTTCCTGACTGATGTCTTGAGATGTTGCTTCAATATATCCAAGTAATTTTCCTGCCTCATGATGCCATCTATTTTGTGAAGTGCACCAGTCCCTCCTGCAGCAAAGCTCCCCCATAACATGATGCTGTCACCCCCGAGCTTCATGGTTGGGATGGTGTTCTTCGGCTTGCAAGCCTCCCCCTTTTTCCTACAAACATAACGATGGTCATTAACAGTTCTATTTTTGTTTCATAAGACCAGAGGACACTTCTCCAAAAAGTTCAATCTTTGCCCCCATGTGCAGTTGCAAACCGTAGTCTGGCTTTTTATGGCGATTTTGGAGCAGTGGCTTCTTCCTTGCTGAGTGGCCTTTCAGCTTATGTCAATATTGGACTCGTTTTACTGTGGATAAAGATACTTTTGTACCTGTTTCCTCCAGCATCTTCACAAGGTCCTTTGCTGTTGTTCTGGGATTGATTTGTACTTTCCCACCAAAGTGCGTTCATCTCTAGGAGACAGAACACGTCTCCTTCCTGAGCGGTATGACGGCTGCGTGGTCCCATGGTGTTTATACTTGCGTACTATTGTTTGTACAGGTGAACATGGTACCTTCAGGCGTTGTGAGTTGTGGAGGTCTACAATATTTTTTCTGAGGTCTTGGTTGATTTATTTTGATTTTCCCATGATGTCAAGCATAGAGGCACTGAGTTTGAAGGTAGGCCTTGAAATACATCCACAGGTACACCTCCAATTGACTCAAATTATGTTAATTAGCCAATCAGAAGCTTCTAAAGCAATGACATAATTTTCTGGAATTTTCCAAGCTGTTTAAAGGCACAGTCAACTAAGTGTATGTAAACTTCTGACCCCCTGGAATTGTGATACAGTGAGTTATAAGTTAAATAATCTGTCTGTATGTAACGTTCTGAGTGTAGTGGGTGAGAAGTCAGGCGCAGGAAGCAGAGAGTTCAGGGGAGTGCTACTTTAATTCACAAAAACAGCGAACATAAGTCAACCCCATGAAAACACAATATAACGTATAACAAAACAAAACAAACGCCCCAAACAGGGGGACTTAAACTGTCCAGCAAAACACGTAACCCACAGACTTGCACACAAGTTTACACAAAACAGAAGGTCACAATAATTAATCCCGCACAAGGAACCAGGCGGGCCGGCTGACTAATAAAGCCTCACTAATTATACCCAACTCAAAACAGGTGCACTCAATAAACACATAAGGAGGGGGAGGAAATAATCAGTGGCGGCTAGTAGGCCGGCGACGACGACCACCGAGCGCCACCCGAACGGGAAGGGGAGCCACCTTAGGTCGGAGTCGTGACACTGTAAACAATTGTTGGAAAATTTACTGGTGTCATGCTCAAAGTAGATGTCCTAACCGACTTGCCAAAACTATAGTTTGTTGACAAGAAATTTGTGGAGTGGTTGAAAAACGAGTTTTAATGACTAAGTGTATGTAAACTTCCGACTTCAATTGTATGTGTATGATGTGTATGTATAGACATTACGGGCAATATATGAATGGAAAAAATGTGTACAGCAGTAGTTATATAGGATGAACCTTGACTAAAATATAGTATATGTCATGTTCTGACCCTAGTTCTTGTGTTATTTGTTTTTTTAGTTGGTCAGGACGTGAGTTCGGTGGGCATTCTATGTTTTGTGTTTCTAGGTTGGTTTTCTGTGTTCGGCCTAGTATGGTTCTCAGAGGCAGGTGTCGTTAGTTGTCTCTGATTGAGAATCATACTTAGGTAGCCTGGGTTTCAATGTTGTTTTGTGGGTGATTGTTTCCGTGTCTGTTCTCCACATGGTACTGTTTTGTTCACGTTCACGTTTAATGTTTTGTATTCATTGAGTTTTCAGTTCATGTTTTTAAATAAACAACCATGGACACTTACCATGCCGCAGCTTGGTCCGATCCTTGCTACACCTCCTCTTCAGATGAAGAGGAGGAAAACCTTTACAGTATATACAGTGGGTCAAAAAAGTATTTAGTCAGCCACCAATTGTGCAAGTTGTCCCACTTAAAAAGATGAGAGGCCTGTAATTTATCATAGGTACACTTCAACTATGACAGACAAAATGAGAAGAAAAAAAAATCCAGAAAATCACATTGTAGGATTTTTTATGAATTTATTTGCAAATTATGGTGGAAAATAAGTATTTGGTCAATAACAAAAGTTTATCTCAATACTTTGTTATATACCCTTTGTTGGCAATGACAAAGGTCAAATGTTTTCTGTAAGTCTTCACAAGGTTTTCACACACTGTTGCTGGTATTTTGGCCCATTCCTCCATGCAGATCTCCTCTAGAGCAGTGATGTTTTGGGGCTGTTGCTGGACAACACAAACTTTCAACTCCCTCCAAAGATTTTCTATGGAGTTGAGATCTGGAGACTGGCTAGACCACACGAGGTCCTTGAAATGCCTCTTACGAAGCCACTCCTTCGTTGCCCGGGCGGTGTGTTTGGGATCATTGTCATGCTGAAAGACCCAGCCATGTTTCATCTTCAATGCCCTTGCTGATGGTAGGCTTTGTAACTTTGGTCCCAGCTCTCTGCAGGTCATTCACTAGGTCCCCTGTGTGGTTCTGGGATTTTTGGGTGAGATCTTGCATGGAGCCCCAGATCGATTGAGATTATCAGTGGTCTTATATGTCTTCCATTTCCTAATAATTGCTCCCACAGTTGATTTCTTCAAACCAAGCTGCTTACCTATTGCAGATTCAGTCTTCCCAGCCTGGTGCAGGTCTACGAATTTGTTTCTGGTGTTCTTTGACAGCTCTTTGGTCTTGGCCATAGTGGAGTTTGGAGTGTGACTGTTTGAGGTTGTGGACAGGTGTCTTTTATACTGATAACAAGTTCAAACAGGTGCCATTAATACAGGTAACGAGTGGAGGACAAAGGAGCCTCTTAAAGAAGAAGTTACAGGTCTGTGAGAGCCAGAAATCTTGCTTGTTTGTAGGTGACCAAATACTTATTTTCCACCATAATTTGCAAATAAATTCATTAAAAATCCTACACTGTGATTTTCTGGATTTTCTTTCTCATTTTGCCTGTCATAGTTGAAGTGTACCTATGATGAAAATTACAGGCCTCTCATCTTTAAGTGGGAGAACTTGCACAATTGGTGGCTGACTAAATACTTTTTTGCCCCACTGTACATATGAAGAGGGTAAAACTGTGTGCCAACATTATTAAAGTTACCAGTGTTCAATGACTATGTACATAGGGCAGCAAGTATTCACCCCCCTAAGACAATGCATTAGAAACATATTTGGCAGTAATTACAACTGTGGCTCTTTTTGGGTAAGTATAGTGACACAGACCCAGATGCAGACACAGGAGGCTGACAGTTCGAGTCTCTGATATTTATTGAACAACAAGGGGCAGGCAAAAGGCAGGTTGAGGACAGGCAAAAGTTAATAAACCAGGTCAGAGTTCCAAATGGTACAGGCCGGCAGGCAGGCTCGAGGTCAGGGCAGGCGGGCTTAGTCGCAGGGCAGGCAAGAGGTCAGAACTAGGAGGACTAGGAAAAACACACTTGTAAGCTTGCCAAGACAAGACGAACTGGCAACAGAACAGGGAACATGGGTGTAAATACACTGGGGATAATGGGGAAGATGGGCAACACCTGGAGGGGGTGGAGATAAGCACAAAGACAGGTGAAACAGATCAGGGTGTGACAGGTAAGTGTCTAAGAGCTTTGCACACCAGGATTGTACAATATTTGCCCATTATTCTTTAGAAAATTCTTCAAGCTCTGTTAAGTTGGTTGTTGATCATTGCTAAACAAAGACATGTTTAAGGTTTGCCATAGATTTTCAAGCTGATTTTTAGTTACAACTGTAACTAGGCCACTCAGGAAACTTTAAAGTCATCTTGGTAAGATTTTTTTACAATTTTTAACATTTAACGTCATCCAGTGTAGATTTGGCCTTGTGTTTTAGGTTATTGTCCTGCTGAAAGGTGATTATTCGTCTCCCAGTGTCTGTTGTAAAGAAGACTGAAGCAGGTTTTCTTCTAAGATTTTGCCTGTGCTTAGCAGCCACCACCATGCTTGAAAATATGAAGAATGGTACTCAGTGATGTTTTGTGTTGGATTTGCCCAAACATAACGCTTTGTATTCAGGACAAAAAGTTCATTTCTTCGTCTCATTTTTTTGCAGCATTACTTAAGTTCCTTGTTGCAAACAGGATGCATGTTTTTGAAAATGTTTATTATGTACAGACTTTTCACTCTGTCATTTAGGTTAGTATTGGTGGAGTAACTACAATGTTGTTGTTCCATCCTCAGTTTTCTCATATCACAACCATTGGCATGGTGAAATCCTTGAGCAGTTTCCTTCCTCTCCGGCAATTGAGTTAGGAAGGTATCTTTGTAGTGACTGGGTGTATTGATTCACCATCCCAAGCCTAATTAATAACTTCACAATGCTCAAAGGGCTTCTTTTTTTTTTTTTTTTTTTTTACACATCTACCAATTGGTGCCCTTCTTTGCAAGGCATTGAAAAACCTCCCTGGTCTTTGTGGCGGAATCTGTGCTTGAAATTCACTGCTCGAATTAGATATTTGTATGTGTGTGGTACAGAGATGGGGTAGTTATTCATTAATAGTGGTTTTCATGATTTTCTTTAACGCAGAATAAGTCCATGCAACTTATTCTGTGATTTGTTAAGCACAGTTAAACTCCTGAACTTATTTAGGCTTGCCATAAGAAAGGGGTTCAATACTTATTAACTCAAGACATTTCAGTTGAATTTACTCATGATTTTAACATTTTCTTCAAACAAAATTCCACTTTGACATTATGGGGTATTGTATGTAGGCCAGTGACACAAAGTCTCAATTTAATCCATTTTAAATTCAGGCTGCAACACAACAACATTTGGAAAAAGTCAAGGGGTGTGAATACTTTCTGAAGGCACTGTAAATCTTCAGTCATATTGTAGAATTATGCTTTATCATGTTTTAGTGGCTCCTGAACTAGACCTGGGTTTCAAACTTGAAATAATTATTTCAAATACTTTATCTGTGCCTGTTAACTTGCCTGGCTTAATAAACAAATAGAAAAGTCCTAAAACTGCTAACCCTGCCCATCGGGAACTCCAGGCAGGCTCAAGCATGTGTTTAAACTATTTTTATCAAGTATTTTTCAAATATTTGAACCCAGGTCTGCCCTGAACATTTTGTTGACCTAGCACTTGGTATTGTGTGTGTGTGTGTGTGTGTCTGCGTGCATACGTGTGTATTACTTAATGTATGTGTGTGTGTGTGTGTGAAACGTGATGTTTTGTGTTGCAGTTTTGGCAACTCTACAACGGACTCTCTCTGTTCAGGATGGCTCGGCTCCCAGACTGTCAAGAGTGGCAGGTCAGTGTGCCCCCAGACAGCTTTCCTGATAGACACATTCTTTGCTCCATTCACCCCCTAAAGTGATTCAGTTTATAATGATAAAGAGGGCCTCATGTCTTAGCAATGTTAATGTGTGAACAGGGCATGGGGCTTGTACATAAAATGTTGATTTATTTGTTAAAAGTATTACGCCCTTTAGATTATAGTCTCCCATCCATAAAAGCAGACAACAAGCCATCCAGTTTTCTATTATATAATTATAGAAAAGTTGTCTTCCCCATCTTATGCCAGTATTCACAATTTCTGGTGTCATTCTAGGTCTCAATGTGTGGAATCTCTTTCCTCATTCTGTTCATGGGCAACTTCCTCACTACTGTTGCAGTAGTCCGCACCAAGCTCAAGAGCAAGGACCAGGCAAAATCCAAGGGTCAGTGAGATGAAGAGGATACACAGAAACTGCATCCGCTGGTTCATCCTATAGGAGCTTCTCGGGAAACTTTCTATAATCATGGCTCATTTACTAGTGACAGAGGATCATGGGCAGTATTCAATGATCCCCAACTTTGGTTGCTTTGGGGTTGCTACTGTATAGATTTGTGATTTGGATAAATATAAAGATAGTTTCTGCTCAATATAATAATGGCACAGCAGTTTAGGGTGTGACTTAGACATTTCAGAAGAATTTCTACTAAATTAAAAGGACAGCAGAATAGTCAGTGTGATTGTGCAATAACATGGCCTCTTATTGCTAAAATAATAAATTATATACTGTGGACCTATCTCATACCCCATCTTCAGGTGTGTGTGTGTGAGAGATACCACAAGGCTTGACAGATTTATTGATTCCATGGATATCATCCCATAAGGTACAGGTCTGTGCTACACTGCTATCTGTTCTTGGTACTATCAACAATCAAAATACACTTTATTTAACTAGGCAAGACAGTTAAGAACAAATTCATATTTACAATGACTGCCTACCTGGGGAACAGTGGGTTAACTTCCTTGTTCAGTGGCAGTATAACCCAGTTTAGGGATTCGAGCTTGCAACCTTTCAGTTACTAGTCCAATGCTCTAACCACTAGGCTACCCGCCTTAATCTTTCATTATGCGAGGATACCTTCAATATGACTGAAGGTAACTTGTTTCAGGGATGTGCAGACAGTTTGTACTATTGGGTGGATTACATAACCTTGACTCCTGGCCCACTGCACTGTGATCTGTGTTGTACTATTCCAGTTATATGTGCACGTCATTAGGTAATGTCTTTATGGACTAGTCCATTTCTTAAAATGTGTATTCTTCAAAGTGAGATACTCAGAAAATATCGTGAATAAGCAAATAAGTATAGTTAATTTAATTGTTAGACAAAAAATAATGGGTGATTCTATGGTGTCTTTTTGTACACGTGATCTGACCTTTTCAACCGATAGCATGTCGCGACTTGTACATCAATTTTTTCACTCTTGAGTAGTAAGTACTACACCCCTTGAGAAAACTGTTTTGGTTTCGTCCTACTGAGTGACGGCACGGTAAAGTTTCCCCATTGTGTTGCACACTGTGGTTTTGCATGACGGTGAAGACGAGAAGGTAAGTAGCTAGCTGAAAGTCAGCTATGTTTCATATAGTAAAGTGCCGTTTCCTTGACAGCATTGAATATTATTGTCCTGAGAATGGATTGTAATTCATGTTAAGTTTATTTCAAATTTAGATAGCTAAACTGGCCTTGTCGAGCTACTTGGCTAACTAACCAACTGTCAAGCAAGTAACCTTACTACTGTATAACGTTAACGTTAGAACTAACACAGTTTTCAGCAAGTATAGCTAACCGTAGCTATCTAGCTAATGGATAAATAGTTATATATATTTTGCTATTTAGTTTATAAGTTTACAAAACACTGTTTTTAGTGTTTTAGTTAACAGCTTTGCCACTTTTCACTTTGTAGAGTCAGCTAGTAGCAGCTAACGTTAGTAGTTTGGTGTTTGATTGCTAATGTCGTGGTCAAGCAACATTCCAATTTATATAGGTCGTTATCAATTAAAGGTCACAATAAGGTGCAGAGCGTTACATTTGCCGCCTCCAGGGGCAACTGGGCAAGGAGACCGTTAAAACAATTGACAACTGCGTGCCGTTCAAAGGATTGTTAAATGTTAACGATTTGGTTGTAATCATCAATTCTTGAAGAGCATAGTCAGAACTACAAATGTCCGATTATTCCAAAACAATTTCGCATAGCTCTAGCGTCAGTTATACAGCAAGTAACTGGATGCTTTTCATGATAAGTAAACGTCAATTGATAATGTAATTTCAGATACGCGAGAGTAGCCTGACGGTAGCTCTCTATTGGCCACCATTAACTGGATATTTGAGTGATATAAAATACAAGTGAACTATACCTGACAAGGATGAGTGGTTTAGGTAAATGTCCAATTATTTGTGCACTCTGCAAGCCAAGCAGCAGAAGGGACCATTTGCTGATGTACTATTAGCTGATCATGTTTACTTTTAAAGCTACCGGTAGAAACGTTGTACAGTCGCCTAAACATAGTGGTAAGTAGACGTTTTATGTATATTTTTCTCCAACCTAGCGAAGTTACCGAACATTATCCCAATTTCAACATGGTTTAAGTGTTTAATCACGATTGCGGATGACAGACATGATAGCTAGGCTACTTTGATGGACCACGTCAAATCGGCTAGCTAGCTAATAACAGATCACGTCAATATGCCTAGTTGGCTAACTTTCAGGGGTTAAGCTAGATGGCTATATCCAAATATTGTTTGATTTGCTTGCCATCTCTAGTGGTGATAACATAAGTTTAACTGACCACTTTACCAGGACAAGGACTTGCTTATGTCAAGCTCTTTCCAAAAGCCTTATGATGAAGCACGCTAAATGACACATGTTGTTTGATTAGTTAGCTACGTGGCAAATGGATAGGCTACTCTAATTTATCTGAAGTTACATGATACATTTGCGTTTACTCATCATGAACAGCAGGCAGTAAACGTTACTTGCTGTATAACTCTGATATGGCTACATTTGGAATAATCGGAAATGTGTAGTTCCGAGTATGCTCTTCCGGAGGTCATGGTATTAAAACCAAATGGTTATAAACATGTATTTAATAATCCCCCTGAGAACAGCGTTTAAATTGGTTGTCAATGGTTTTAGATGAGCTGGGAGGCTCCTTGGCCCCCAGTAGCCAAATCGAACGCTCTGCACCATATTGTGACGTATTGTTGATGACGACCTATAGCTAGCTAAACATTTTCAAGCTTTGTTTGATCTCTGGGCATTGCTTGACTGAATGTAGCCCTTGATCATGACTCATTGGGTGAAGGCGTCTTTTGTGTGGGGGAGTTTTGTTAAGGGCACGACGCTCTCTGAACATTAACACACTACTTGTGGTATGGTTTTGGAAGCATATCTTTCATACCATCATGAAATAATAATAATAATAATGGGGGAAAAAAGGTAAAATTGTTACACCTTTTTATATGGTTAGTGTTCCCACATGTCCATATCTCCATGTTACTCTGCGTGTTTACGGAAGACAGACAGAATACAGTGCCAATTAGCTGTCTAGCATGCTCGGAACTAAAACTTGTGTGTAACAGAAGAAGGCCGCCAGAAACGTGTTGTCATTGAAAAATACTGAAAGCTGTAACTGTGATTAAAGCCGGTTAAAACAGTGTATATTTTGATTTGTGAAATCATTTTGATGTCATATGAAAGTGAAGGGCTTCATGTTTCCAGAACTGTATTGCAATTTCAATCAATGAATCAAATGTATTTATATAGCCCTCATTACATCAGCTGATGTCACAAAGTGCTGTACAGAAACCCAGCCTAAAACCCCAAACAGCAAGCGATGCAGGTGTAGAAGCACAGTGGCTAGGAACAACTCCCTAGAAAGGCCAGCACCTAGGAAGAAACCTAGAGGAACCAGGCTATGAGGGGTGGCCAGTCCTCTTCTGGCTGTGCCGGGTGGAGATTATAACAGATATTATAATTTGAGAATCGATTTGCGTGTAGGTTGAGTATTTGACTTTTTTGTCAGCCAGAGCCAGTTTACCTCTGAATATGGCATATATGGTCCTTGGACCATAGGGAGTAATGGTAGGCTCCTTGTGTACAACTTGGGCTAGAGTCTGAATTTAGTTCATGTCACAGAATTGCATATCTGTTTCTTGTTATTAGTGTAATAATACATTGTTTATATGTTAGGTATATTGTTTGATGGCTGTTTTTAATTAGTCTATTTTGTCCAAAGTTAATAAATTAGCGATATGATGTCATGAACCACGAGAGATAAGGAAAGAGGCATGAGATGAACTCTTGTGACCTGTTGCACTCTGGCAGACGTGGATATTACATGTGAATTGCTAAACATGAATCGGCATAAGCTGTCAACAACAATAACCTAGCTCTTACAACTTAGCATTTAGTCTTCATGTTTCATAAATTAGAAATATCTACAGGCCATTATCCAGAGCCATGTTTAAACTTTATACACTTTATAAAAACTAGCAACAGTTGAAGTCAGAGGTTTACATACGCTTAGGTTGGAGTCATTAAAACTTGTTTTTCAAACACTCCACAAATGTATTTTTAAATACTATAGTTTTGGCAAGTCGGTTAGGATATCTACTTTGTCCATGAAACAAGTAATTTTTCCAACTTTTGTTTACAGACATTATTTCACTGATAATTCACTGTATCACAATTCCAGTGGGTCAGAAGTTTACATACACTAAGTTGACTGTGCCTTTAAATAGCTTGGGAATGTCCAGAAAATTATGCTATGGCTTTAGAAGCGTCTGATAGGCTAATTAACATAATTTGAGTCAATTGGAGGTGTACCTGTGGATGTATTTCAAGGCCTACCTTCAAACTCAGTGCCTCTTTGCTTGACATCATAGGAAAATCTAAAGAAATCAGCCAAGACCTCAGAAAACAAATTGTAGACCTCCACAAGTCTGGTTCATCCTTGGGAGCAATTTCCAAATGCCTGAAGGTACCACGTTCATCTGTACAAACAATAGTATGCAAGTATAAACACCATGGGACCACGCAGCCGTCATACCGCTCAGGAAGGTGTCTCTGTGTCCTAGAGATTAATATACTTTGGTGCGAAAAGTACAAATCAATCCCAGAACAGCAGCAAAGGACCTTGTGAAGATGCTGGAGGAAACAGGTACAAAAGTATCTATATCCACAGTAAAACAAGTCCAATATCGACATAAACTGAAAGTCCTCTCTTCAAGGAAGAAGCCACTGCTCCAAAATCGCCATTAACAAATCCACACTACGGTTTGCAACTGCACATGGGGACAAAGATCGTACTCTTTCTATTATTCTGACATTTCACATTCTTAAAATAAAGTGGTGATCCTAACTGACCTAAAACAGGGAATATTTACTGGGATTAAATGTCAGGAATTGTGAAAAACGGTAAATGTATAAATTGTAAATGTATATGGCTAAGGTGTATGTAAACTTACGACTTCAACTGTATAAATCAGCAGAATTGTTGCACAGTGGCAAGAGAACATATGTGAACTCTTTGGAATTACCTGGATTATATTGGTCATCAAATTTGATCTGATCTTCATCTAGGTCAAAACAGTAGACAAACATAGTGTGCTTAAACTAATAACACACAAATTGTTGTGTTCAATTTAGACAAGAGAAATACATACCTTTTCCAACCTAAACTGAATGATAAAATTATGTGAACCCCTAGGCTAATGACTAACCTGGAGTCCAATCAATGAGATGAGATTGGAGATGTTGGTTAGAGCTGCCTTGCCCTATAAAAAAAACTATTTTTTTCTTGCTATTCACAAGATGCATTGCCTGATGTGAACCATGCCTCAAATAAAAGAGATCTCAGAAAACCTAAGATTAAGTATTGTGGACTTGCATAAAGCTGGAAAGGGTTCAAAAAAGTATCTTTAAGAGCCTTGATGTTCATCAGTCCACGTTAAGACAAATTGTCTATAAATGGAGAAAGTTCAGCACTGTTGGTATTCTTCCTAGGAGTGGCCGTCCTGCAAAGATGACTGCAAGAGCACAGAGCAGAATGCCCAATGAGGTTAAGAATCCTAGAGTGTCAGCTAACGACTTACAGAAATCTCTGGAACGTGCTAACATCTCTGACGAGTCTATGATATGTAAAACACTAAACAAGAATAGTGTTCATGGGAGGACACCACAAAAGAAGACACTACTGTCCAAAAAAAACCATTGCTGCATGTCGGAAGTTCGCAAAAGAGCACCTGGATGTTCCACAGTGCATCTGGCAAAATATTCTGTGGACAGTTGAGTTGTTTGGAAGGAACAAACAATGTGTGGAGAAAAAAAGGCGCAGCATGCCAACATCAACCTCATCCCAACTGTAAAGTATGGTGGAGGGAGCATCATGGTTTGGGACTGATTTTCTGCCTCAGGGCCTGGACAGCTTGTTTATCATCGACAGGAAATTAATTCCCATTTTTTTTTATTTAGACATTTTGCAGGAGAATGTAAGGTGGGTGACGCAACAGGACAACGACCCAAAACACAGAAGTAAATCAACAACAGAATGGCTTCAATAGAAGGAAAATACACCTTCTGGAGTGGCCCAGTCAGTCCTGACCTCAACCCGATTTGAGATGCTGTGGCATGACCTCGAGAGCAGTTCACACCAGACATCAAGAATATTGCTGAACTGGAACAGTTTTGTAAAGAGGAATGGTCCAAAATTCCTCCTGACAGAAAATGTTTGGTTGAGTTTGTTGCTTCCAAAGGATGGTCAACCAGTTATTAAATCCAAGGTTCACATACTTTTTCCATCCTGCAATGTGAATGTTTACATGATGTGGTCAGTAAAGACATGAAAACATGTAATTGCTTATTAGTTTAAGCAGACTGTGTTTGTCTATTATTGTGACCTAGATGAAGATCAGATCAAATTTTCCAAAGGGTTCACGTAGTTTTCTTGCCACTGTATGTCTCCTAACAGCCAGAACGTGCCACTTGGCCAGTGCACCATGGCTGACAAAGCACACTTTCTGAATGCTTGTTCAGCAGTTTATTTTCCCTTTTGTCAATGCTCCGGTGGTTAGTCATTACAAATCATTATTGCCTTCCTCCTTATGAAATGGCACAAGTTGAGATGGTGGTTGCTGTGTGTCAGCTTGCACTGCTAATTTGTTTGACTTGGAATGAGCGAAGCACTTAAACATTATCTGGGTGAATGTAAATTTATTTTCTTCCTAGTACTGGGTCGCCTACAACGTGCAATTTTTTTTTTAAGGGCGTAATCATATAATTATTTAGAATCCCTATTTCAATAGGTAGTTATATCAATAACATGTCACCAAGGTGCAGAACGTTTGATTTGCCTGCCGGGGTGACGAGGCAACCCCCAGCGCCACAAACTATTGACAAGTCTGTGTCGTTTTCAATTCGGAAAGTATTCAGACCCCTTCACTTTTTCCACATTTTGTGACGTTACAACCTTAATCTAAAATAATACATTTAAAAAATCCTCAATCTAAGGCCTCCCGGGTAGCGCAGTGGTTAAGCTGTGCCACCAGAGACTCTGGGTTCGCGCCCAGGCTCTGTCGTAACTGGCCGCGACCGGGAGGTCCATGGGGCGATGCACAATTGGCCTAGCGTCGTCCGGGTTAAGGAGGGTTTGGCCGGTAGGGAAGTCCTTGTCTCATCGCGCACCAGCGACTCCTGTGGCGGGCCGGGCGCAGTGCGCCCGACCAAGGTTGCTAGGTGTTTCCTCCGACACATTGGTGCGGCTGGCTTCCGGGTTGGATCCGCGCTATGTTAAGAAGCAGTGCGGCTTGGTTGGGTTGTGTATTTCAACCTTTGTCTCTCCCGAGCCCGTACGGGAGTTGTGTACTCAGCAACTCAGTAACTACTAAAAACAATTGGATACCATGAAATTGGGGAGAAAAAGGGGTAATAAAAAAATATAATCCTCAATCCTTATTTTTTTTTTTAAAGTTTTAACAAATGTTTTGCCAACTTGATTGGAGTCCACCTGTGGTAAATTTAATTGATTGGAAAGGCACACACCATAAGGTCCCACAGTTGACAGTGCATGTCAGAACAAAAACCAAGCCATGAGGTCGAAGGAATTGTCCGTAGCGCTCCCGAGACGACAGGATTGTGTCGGCACATATCTTCAATGCTGCTGACATTTTTGGTACCCTTCCCCAGAACACAGTAGCCTCCATGATTCTTAAATGGAAGAAGTTTAGAACCACTAAGACTCTTCCTAGAGCTGGCTGGCTGCCTGGCCAAACTGAGCAATTGGGGGAGAAGGGCCTTGATCAGGGAGGTGAACAAGAACCCGATGGTGACAGAGCTCCACTGTTCAGATGGGAGAACCTTCCAGAAAGACCACCTCTGAAGCACTCCACCAATCAGGCATTTATGGTAGAGTGGGCAGACACAAGCCACTCCTCAGTAAAAGGCACATGACAGCCCGCTTGGAGTTTGTCAAAAGGCACCTAAAGAGACTCAGACCATGAGAAACAAGATTATCTGGTCTGATGAAACCAAGATTGAATGCCAAGTGTCACGTCTGGAGGAAACCTGCCACCATCCCTACGGTGAAGTATTGCAGTGGCAGCATCATGCTCTGGGGGTGTTTTTATAGCGTCAGGGACTGGGATCAAGGGGAAGATGAATGGAGCAAAGTACAGTGAGCTCATTGACGAAAACCTACTCCAGAGTGCTCACTACCTCAGACTGGGGCGAAGGTTCACCTTCTACACAGCCAAGACAATGCAGGAGTGGCTTTGGGATAAGTCTCTGAATGTCTGATCGAACATCTCTGGAGAGACCTGAAAAATGCTGTGCAGCGATGCTCCCATCAAACCTGACAGCTTGAGATGATCTGCAGAGAATAATGGGAGAAACTCCCCAAATACAGGTGTGCCAAGCTTGTAGTGTCGTACTCGAGGATGTAATCGCTGTCTAAAATGCTTGAACAAAGTACTGAGTAAAGGGTCTGAATACTTATGTAAATGTTATGTTTCAGTTTAATACGTTTGCAAAAAAAATGCTGCAACCCCGTTTTTGCTTTGTCATTATGGGGTATTCTGTGTAGATTTGATGGGAAAAATACAATTTAATACATTTTAGAATAAGGCTGTAACTAACGTATCAAAATGTGGAATAAGTGATCTGGTAGTTTTTCTGATTGGATTAACGCACCACCACTAATGAGCTGTGGAGTTTTCCAAAGTAATGTTTTCTTCAACTCAAACAGCAAGCACTGTTTTTAGGTCTGTTGAGAATGACAATAGTTCCTTAATGTATTTTAATCTTTCCAGCTCTCTCCCTTTTGATAACTACTCAGCGTGAAAGGGGAAAATGTCATGCTGTGATCCAGTGGAAATGTAAAAAAATAAACCTGCCTGATTACTTCTTATCCCTTGTACAAATAGCCTACAGCTGTGTCAGAGGGCCCAGAATATTTTATACAATGTTGCAAGTTGAGCTTCCAGCAGGACCCAAATTAATAGTTGATACAGTGTTTTAAGTTCGTGGCTACCCATGGCCTGCCTGCAAATGTCATTTATAGGGTATTTATTTTCATCAGGATATTTTCTACCTGCAGGCTGCAATGTTTTTCTTTGTTGGATTTAATAGGCTATTTGTACATTGTTGGCAATATAAGTTAATTTCAGGTTTCTCATTTTCATTTGGATATAATTTTAATTAACCATATGATAATGATTTTGCGATATGAAGACGTTTATTCTAAGTTAAATTACTGTTCCATGAAAACCATAACTGGCATGATCAGTAGAAATGGTAAGATAAATTGGCATTCCGCAAGTCTGCCGATTCCTTGTGTAGCCGGTAACTTCGGCAGAGTAATGGCAGAATCTGCGAAAGCCCGTAGGAGCGGGAGGAGAGTAGTTGGGTCAAATTAAATGTTTTCTTCTGGGTATCTTGATCTCTGCTCTTGAGTCATTTGTGTCTTATTTCATCAAACCGTATGCTTAAAGTTGTAGTTGACCTAATTAAAACACGTAGGGTGTGTCCTAATATTTGGAAAAATACACATTCTTTAGACCAATCGATTGGTCTAAAGAACAGACTACTTTCGGTCAACAGATCTTTTTTTTTGTCAGGGACAGCCCTACTCGTGATTTTTAACCTCTGCCCTGTCTGGTTGCCCTGGCAGCCCTGTGTGTGACAATGGCGGATGTGGAAGCAGAGAGCAGCACCCAGCCGGAGGCCATGGAGGAGGAGAATCCTCTCTTCAGTAACCTGGACCTCTTCCTCTTCACCCTCATCGCCGGCCTCATCATCTACTGGTTCATGTCCCGCAAGAAGGCCGAGCCCATCCCTGAGTTCAAGAAGCTCGACCAACCGTGAGTACTGCTCGTTGTGTGCTTAATGCACACCAGGCGCTTGCTGTACATCTCAAAACAAATAAGTCACAAGGGCCTAATCACAAAGTACTAGAATTGACATAAACCATATGATGGTCCAAAGATCAGCCATGTTGGACAGGGAGTTAGTCAACCATGGTTTGCCAGTGCTGTGATAAGCTATTGTGTAAAACAATGTGCAGTATTTATCTGCATTGTGTTAGCTAGCTAGCTAGCCAGAACAATTCTTCTGAAATTGCATATGCCAATATTCTGTTCAAGCAATGTAGTCAAACCCCAGCCATACACTGACTCAAATCAGTTGATGATAAGACTTGATAAGATGATGAAATCTCATTTTATTGGTCGCATACACATATTTAGCAGATATTGCGGGTGTAGGTATGCTTGTGTACACAAGCATTTCGCTATCTCCAACAGTGCAGTAACACAGACAAACACATGTAAAATTGCTCCTAAGCATAAGGCAGACGTTTTACGTGCCACCAACCGATTGTTTTTTTTTCTTTTTTAGTTTAACTTTGAGTCTGTAATACCAACATGTTTCAAGCATACCACCATAGTCCCTGTGCCCAAGAACACTAAGGTAACCTGCCTAAATGACTACTGACTTGTAGCACTCACATCTGTAGCCATAAAATGCTTTGAAAGGTTGGTAGTAGTTCACATCAACACCATTATCCCAGAAACCCTAGAATCCCTAGACCCACTCCAATTTGCATACCGCCCCAACAGATCCACAGATGATGCAGTCTCTATTGCACTCCACACTGCCCTATCAAATCAACGTTTATTTGTCACGTGCGCCGAATACTTACAGGCTCTAACCAGTGGTGCGAAGAAAAAAAAAACGGCACACAATGCAAATAGTCAGTCTTATTGCTTGGGGGTAAAAACTGTTGTGAAGCCTTTTTGTCCTAGACTTGGCACTCCGGTACCGCTTGCCATGCGGTAGTAGAGAGAACAATCTATGACTGGGGTGGCTGGGGTCTTTGACCATTTTTAGTGCCTTCCTCTGACACCGCCTGGTGTAGAGGTCCTGGATGGCAGGCAGCTTTGCCCCAGTGATATACCGGGCCGAATGCACTACCCTCTGAAGTGCCTTGCGGTCGGAGGCCGAGCAATTGCCGTACCAGGCTGTGATGCAACCGGTCAAGATGCTCTCGATGTTGCAGCTGTAGAACCTTTTGAGGATCTCAGGACCCATGCCAAATCTTTTTAGTTTCCTGATGGGGAATAAGCTTTGTCGTGCCCTCTTCACGACTGTCTTGGTGTGTTTGGGCCATTCTAGTTTGTTGTTGATGTGGACACCAAGGAATTTGACGCTCTCAACCTGTTCCACTACAGCCCTGTCGATGAGAATAGGGACGTGCTCGGTGCTCCTTTTCCTGTAGTCCACAATCATCTTCTTTAGTCTTGGTTAAGTTGAGGGATAGGTTGTTATTCTGGCACCACCCGACCAGGTCTCTGACCTCTTCCCTATAGGCTGTCTCATCGTTGACGGTGATCAGGCCTACCACTGTTGTGTCGTCAGCAAACTTTATGATGGTGTTGGAGTTGTGCCTGGCCATGCAGTCGTGGGTGAACGGGGAGTATAGGAGAGGACTGAGCACGCACCCCTGGGGAGCTTCAGTGTTGAGGATCAGCATGGCAGATGTGTTGCTACCTACCCTCGCCACCTGGGGGTGGCCTGTCAGGAAGTCCAGGATCCAGTTGCAGAGGGAGGTGTTTAGTCCCAGGATCCTTAGCTTGGTGATGAGCTTTGAGGGTACTATGGTGTGGAACGCAGAGCTGTCGTCAATGAACAGCATTCTCAAATAATGTTCCTTTTGTCCAGGTGGGAAAGGGCAGTGTGGAGTGCAATAGAGATTGCATCATCTGTGGATCTGTTTGGGTGGTATGCAAATTGGAGTGGGTCTAGGATTTCTGGGATAATGGTGTTGTGAGCCATTACCAGCCTTTCAAAGCACTTCATGTCTACGGACGTGAGTGCTACGGGTCTGTAATCATTTAGGCAGGTAGCCTTTGTTCTTGGGCACAGGGACTATGGTGGTCTGCTTGAAGCATTCCCTCTTGGAGAAAAGGAACACCTATGTGAGAATGCTATTCATTGACTACAGCTCAGCGTTCAACACCATACTGCCCTCAATGCACATCATTAAGCTAAGGACCCTGGGACTTAACACCTCCCTCTACAACTGGATCCTGGACTTCCTGACAGGCCACCCCCAGGTGGTAAGGGTAGGTAACAAAACATCCACCACACTAATCCTCAACACAGGGACCCCTCAGGGGTGTGTGCACAGCCCCTTCCTTTACTCATGACTGCACGGCCAGGCACAACTCCAACAACATACATTTGCCGATGACAACAGTGGGAGGCCTGATCACGACAACAACAAGATGGCCTATAGGGAGGAGGTCAGAGATCTGGCCGTGTGGTGCCAGGACAACAACCTCTCCCTCAACGTAATCAAGACAAAGGAGATGATTGTGGACTACAGGAAAAAGATGATCGAGCACGCCCCCATTCTCATCGATGGGGCTGCAGTGGAGCAGGTTGAGAGCTTCAAGTTCCTTGGTGTCCACATCACCAACAAACTATCATCGTCCAAGCACACCAAGACAGTTGTGGAGCGTGCACAACAAAACCTATTCCCCTTCAGGAGATTGAAAAGATTTGGCATGGGTCCTGAGATCCTCAAAAGGTTTTACAGCTGCACCATCGAGAGCATCTTGACCTGTATATTATTTAATTACTTTTATCTCTTATTCTTAACCATACTTTTTTAAAACTGCACCGTTGGTCAGGGGCTAGTAAGTAAGCATTTCACTGTAAGGTCATCCATCACTTTTTGTATTCGGCGCATGTGAAATTAAGAAATGTTAGAACAAGCAATGTCGGAATCTGGGGTGTGTCTGTCTGTCATTTAGATAATAGTGCAAATTAAGAAACCCTGGAATGTGTAGGTGTGTCAACTTTTGACTGGTACTGTATGTAATGGGATGTATAGACAATACGGACTCGGTGGCTGAGTTCCTTGATGATCTTGACCTTCCTGTTATACCGGGTGCTGTAGATGTCCTGGATAGCAGGCATTGTGACGCGTTGGGCAGACCTCACCACCCTTTTGGAGAGCCCTGTGGTGGCGTACGGTGCAGTTGCTGTATCAGGTGGCGATCCAGCCCAACAGGATGCTCTCAATGATGCATCTGTAAAAGTTTGTGAGGGTCTTAGGGGCCGAGATGCGCTGTTGCGCCTTCACCACATTGTGTGGGTGGACCATTTCAGATTGTCAGTGACGTGTATGCCAAGGAACTTGAAGCTATTCACCTTCTCTACTCTGGCCCTGTTGGTGGATGGGCGCATGCTCCTGAAGTCCACGATCAGCTCCTTCGTTTTGTTGCCACGGCCTTCACCTCTTCCCTGTAGGCTGTCTCGTCGTTTTCAGGCCTACCACTGTTGTATGGTCTGCAAACTTGATTGAGTTGGAGATGTGCGTGGCCACGCAGTCATGGGTGAACAGGGAGTACACAGCTGAGCACGCACCCTTGTGGGGGCCCCTAAGCTAAGGATCAGCCAAGTGGAGGTGTTGCCTACCTTCAACACTTGGGGCGGCCCATCCCGAGGTCCAGGTCCAACCAAGTTGCACAGGGCGTGATTGAGACGCAGGGCCCCGAGCTTAATGATGAGCTTGGAGGGTACTATGGTGTTCAAGGCTGAGCTATTGTCAATGAACAGTATTCTTACATAGGTATTCCTCTTGTCCAGATGAGATGGGGAAGTGTGGAGTACGATTGCATCATCCATGGATCTATTGGGGCGGTATGCAAATTGAAGTGTGTCTAGTGTCTAGTGTTTGGTAAGGTGGTGGTGATATGATCCTTCACTAACCTCTCAAAGCACTTAATGACAGAAGTGATGACTAAGTTGGTATAAAACCTGTATAAATTGTTTTTATAATTATATGACAATTTAGGTTAGTTACCTTTAGTTCAGTTACCTTCGCTTTCTTGGGTACAGGAACAATGGTGTACATCTTGAAGCAAGTGGGGACAACAGGCTGGGATAGGGAGAGATTGAATATGCCTGTAAACACTCCAGCCAGCTGGTCTGCGCATGCTCTGAATACGCGGCTAGGGATGCCATCTGGGCTGGCAACCTTGCGATGGTTAAATGTGTTTCTCGTGTCAGCCATGAAAACGAGAGCTCGCATTCCACGGGAGTGGTGGTGGCCTGCGTTGGCGGCACTGTTTCCCTCGAAGCGAGAGGTGTTTCACCTTGTCCGGGAGCTGGTTTTCCCTTTATAATCTTTGATTTTCTGGAGTCCCTGCCACATACTTCTCATGTCTGAGCCTTTGAAGTGCCACTCCACTTTGTCTCTGTACTGACTTTTTGCCTGTTTGATTGTCTTACGGGAGGCATAACTGTACTGTTTGTACCATTCCAGTCACCTTGCCGTGGTTAAATGAGCTGGTTCGTGCTTTCACTTTTGCACGATTGCTGCCGTCTTTCCATGGTTTTTGGTTTGAATAGGTTTTAATCATCACAGTGGGAACAACATCCCCCAACATCCCCTATACACTGTTGTAAATGTAACAAGTACTGATATTGTATCATATAATAACATCCACAACTTTCCAAGAAAACAAAATCAGACATTTATGTTCCGTTTACATACTGTATATATTTTAGAGCGCCGTTTCCCAAACATGGTACTCTGGATCCCAAGGGGTGCACGTTTTGTTTTTTGCCCTACACAGCTGATTTCAAATGAAAGCTTGGCTATTTATACAAAGTTGGTATTAAACCTGTATAAATTGTTTTTAGAATTGACAATTTAGGTTGATTCCATTACACAATTTCTGATCTGTCATATGCCTTTTTTCCTGCATTAGTAAAAGCAGAAAATGTGTCACCTATGCCAGTACCACAATTCTAATTAGACTGGTTTTGGATTTTTCCCTACTCAAGATGGCTGCAACTTTTGTCCCATTTTTTTTTAATGGATTTTAAAATATAATAGGATCTGTATGGTGTTAGGACTATGTTACTATTATCTCTATGGGCCCGACTAGATCCTAGTTTTCATCTGCTTGTTGTTCCAGGGAACACTGTGCCTACTGTTACATTGGCGTTTAGGGTTGAAAGCACACAATGCATCATGGTTTAGAGATCGGTTTACTAGGGCCAGGATGTTATCGCGATACTCATTAGTATCGTGGCAAGGAAGCAACAAGAAGTGGATTTAAATTATTTAGGAAAAATAGCCCGAATGTTGGAAACAAATATGTTGTCATCCAGAGTCATATTTTATTTATTTTCCAAGCTGTAGCACACTTTTACTGACGGCAGGTATTTTAAAACCTCTGGGATAGGGGGCAGTATTTTCACGTCCGGATGAAAAGCGTGCCCAAAGTAAACTGCCTGCTACTCAGGCCCAGAAGCTAGGATATCCATATAATTGGTAGATTAGGATAGAAAACACTAACGTTTCTATAACTGTTAAAATAATGTCTGTGAGTATTACAAAATTTATTTGGCAGGCGAAACCCCGAGGACAAACCATCCAGGAAAAAATAAATTTGAGTTCACTGTGTTTTCTATTGGTTTTCTATGAGAAACTAGATTTGAGGCACCTGGTTGCAGTTCCTATGTCTTCCACTAATGTCAATACTCTAGAAATTGGTTGACGTTTTTCCTTTTGAGAAATGAAGTACGGCTGTACTTTGAGTGTCAAGCCAAGTGGACTCTTTTGTTTGGTGCGCACGACCTGGAGCTCGCTCCACTTTGATTTTATCCGCTATTGAACACAGTATATTCCATCGATTTTATTTACGTTTTAGGATACCTAAAGTTGGATTAGGAAAGTTGCTTGAGATGTTTGGACCAAGTTTACAGCTAACTTATTAGATAATTTGTAGTCATGTTGGGCGAGTTAGAACCAGTGTATTTCATTTTGGACATTTTGGGGGATATAAAGAAGAAATTTATTGAACAAAATGACAATTTGTTATGTTTCTGGGACATATTGGAGTGCCAACCGAAGAATATCTCCAAAGGTAAGGCATGAATTATATCGTTATTTCTGACTTTCGTGTCGAACCTGCTTGGTTGAAATATGATTTTCATGTGTTTGTACGATGGGGCGCTGTCCTCGGATAATCGCATGGTTTGCTTTTGCCGTAAAAGCCTTTATGAGATCTGACACGGTGGCTGATTTAACAAGAAGTTAAGCTTTATTTTGGTGTATTGCACTTGTGAATTTATGAAAGTACTAGACGTCAAGCGGAATGTCTAGCCGTAACAGGTTTTAAAGGACTGACTAATGGGTTTGTTCTGCTTGTTTTCATTTTTGCCCTGCCCCCCCCAAAAAAATCACAATACTGCAATTGTCAAAGACCTACAGTTTACAGTGCTGGTGTGTATTTTCTGAGGGAGGGGCTATAATGTAGCTTACCATACCATAATGTGGATTTAAATACACGGCGCTGTAATGGGAGTTATTATTTTCATTGATTAAGCTGCTGTATGGCAGTTTAGTGTATAGTTAGTTACTGATGTTCACAAAAGAGAACATTAATAATTTCTGAATGTGTTCATATACCTCAAATTGAGCGTAGTCCATAATGTAAAATGAATGGAAGTTATTGGCAGTGCACCTATTACCTACAGGTAATAGGTTAGTGCAGTCACATTTTATTGCCTAAAGTGCCTGGGAAATATTATAAATGTTCCAGCTGGGCCCAGTAGTGACTTATTTTTTTCATTTTTTTCCTTCCTCTCCCCCCTCTGAGTAGCTTCCCCTGTGCTGTCCTGCTTGCCCCACCCTCCTCATCACTTATATTATCAGTGACTTGAGGTTTGGCTGTGCTTTGCTCCCTGCTCAGTGCACTGCTCTTCCACCACAAGCTGACTGGAGCCTGAGCCATTCCCCAGAGCAGCAGAGGCTGCCTTCCATTTGTTCTAAATCAGTGGGGAAAAGCCGTCTATGAATAGTCCTGGCCTGCTTTCTCACTGGCCCAGGGCTGTGCTCAGTGAATGGAGACAGTGTTGCGAGGAGCAGAGGCAGACAACACAGCTAGGCTGCTCCTGACACTGCTGCTCGGCGTATGGGAGATCATGAACATGTGTGAAAACGGGCTGGATGTTGTTGTTTTTTGTCGGGGTTGGGGCAGGGCTATAAAGTCTGACTAACTTGGTCACATACAGTGGGGCAAAAAAGTATTTAGTCAGCCACCAATTGTGCAAGCTCTCCCACTTAAAAAGATGAGGTCTGTAATTTTCATCATAGGTACACTTCAACTATGACAGACAAAATGAGAAAAGAAAATCCAGAAAATCCCATTGTCGGATTTTTAATGAATTTATTTGCAAATTATGGTGTAAAATAAGTATTTGGTCACCTACAAACAAGCAAGATTTCTGGCTCCTCTGAGGCTCCTCTGTCCTCCACTTGTTACCTGTATTAATGGCACCTGTTTGAACTTATCAGTATAAAAAACACCTGTCCACAACCTCAAACAGTCACACTCCAAACTCCACTATGGCCAAGACCAAAGAGCTGTCAAAGGACACCAGAAACAAAATTGTAGACTTGCACCAGGCTGGGAAGACTGAATCTGCAATAGGTAAGCAGCTTGGTTTGAAGAAATCAACTGTGGGAGCAATTATTAGGAAATGGAAGACATACAAGACCACTGATAATCTCCCTCGATCTGGGGCTCCACGCAAGATCTCCCCCGTAGGGTCAAAATGATCACAAGAACGGTGAGCAAAAATCCCAGAACCACACGGGGGGACCTAGTGAATGACCTGCAGAGAGCTGGGACCAACGTAACAAAGCCTACCATTAGTAACATACTATGCCGCCAGGGACTCAAATCCTGCAGTGCCAGACGTGTCCCCCTGCTTTAGCCAGTACATGTCCAGGCCCGTCTGAAGTTTGCTAGAGAGCATTTGGATGATCCAGAAGAAGATTGGGAGAATGTCAGATGAAACCAAAATATAACTTTTTGGTAAAAACTCAACTCGTTGTGTTTGGAGGACAAAGAATGCTGAGTTGCATCCAAAGAACACCATACCTACTGTGAAGCATGGGGGTGGAAACATCATGCTTTGGGGCTGTTTTTCTGCAAAGGGACCAGGACGACTGATCCGTGTAAAGGAAAGAATGAATGGGGCCATGTATCGTGAGATTTTGAGTGAAAACCTCCTTCCATCAGCAAGGGCATTGAAGATGAAACGTGGCTGGGTCTTTCAGCATGACAATGATCCCAAACACACACTGCCCGGGCAACGAAGGAGTGGCTTCGTAAGAAGCATTTCAAGGTCCTGGAGTGGCCTAGTTAGTCTCCAGATCTCAACCCCATAGAAAATCTTTGGAGGGAGTTGAAAGACCGTGTTGCCCAGCAACAGCCCCAAAACATCACTGCTCTAGAGGAGATCTGCATGGGGCAATGGGCCAAAATATCAGCAACAGTGTGTGAAAAAGACTTACAGAAAACGTTTGACCTCTGCCAACAAAGGGTATATAACAAAGTATTGAGAAGTATTTGGTCAATAACAAAAGTTTATTTTCCACCATAATTTGCAAATAAATTCATTAAAAATCCTACAATGTGATTTTCTGGAATTTTTTTCTCATTTTGTTTGTCATAGGTGAAGTGTACCTATGATGAAAATTACATGCCTCATCTTTTTAAGTGGGAGAACTTGCACAATTAGTGGCTGACTAAATAATTGTTTGCCCCACTGTATGCGACAAAAATTTTTGCGTGACCAGGAGTTTTATTTTGGGAGCACTGTGCTGTTTCCGACTGCCCTAGAGAAAAAAGTGAATGTAGATTCGATTAGCGTCATGGTTGCACCATAACGACAGCGAAAACATCTTGCTTCTAGCCCAACCAGGTCAAAGATTTGACCTATTATTACCGTCGCAACATTTTTATCTTCCTGTAGAGGATCGCCGGGACCCCATTTTTTTACATTCATAAGCTGTACTAAAACTGCATCATTAACCATTTGTTTACACTTTCATGTTACTTCATTGGCTAGCTAACAACCTGGTAACTTTACCAGTATATCTAAACATTTTGGGTATAGAAGGGAAAGGGATTGCTTCTTCAGGAGACCAATGATCATTTGAATGACAGATCTCTTGCATGTCGTCACCACCAGCCTGCATTTTTTTAAGTGTACATTGTTCAATATAATCAATCGGAAAATAGTGCTTTTACACAATGTAGAAACCCAATTCCACAAATGATTTTGGAATTTCAATGACAGGTATTTGTATCAACATTTTAGATTTTATAATAAACTGTCTTTACAGTGCAAAATATTATTGTCTAGGGCACATGTGCTAAGTAGCTAGAATTCATATAGGCCCCCCCATCATATATACAGTGCCTTGCGAAAGTATTCGGCCCCCTTGAACTTTGCGACCTTTTGCCACATTTCAGGCTTCAAACATAAAGAGAAAACTGTATTTTTTTTGTGAAGAATCAACAACAAGTGGGACATAATCATGAAATGGAACAACATTTATTGGATATTTCAAACTTTTTTAACAAATCAAAAACTGAAAAATTGGGCGTGCAAAATTATTCAGCCCCTTTACTTTCAGTGCAGCAAACTCTCTCCAGAAGTTCAGTGAGGATCTCTGAATGATCCAATGTTGACCTAAATGACTAAGGATGATAAATACAATCCACCTGTGTGTAATCAAGTCTCCGTATAAATGCACCTGCACTGTGATAGTCTCAGAGGTCCGTTAAAAGCGCAGAGAGCATCATGAAGAACAAGGAACACACCAGGCAGGTCCGAGATACTGTTGTGAAGAAGTTTAAAGCCGGATTTGGATACAAAAATATTTCCCAAGCTTTAAACATCCCAAGGAGCACTGTGCAAGCGATAATAATGGAAGGAGTATCAGACCACTGCAAATCTACCAAGACCTGGCCGTCCCTCAACTTTCAGCTCATACAAGGAGAAGACTGATCAGAGATGCAGCCAAGAGGCCCATGATCACTCTGGATGAACTGCAGAGATCTACAGCTGAGGTGGGAGACTCTGTCCATAGGACAACAATCAGTCGTATATTGCACAAATCTGGCCTTTATGGAAGAGTGGCAAGAAGAAAGCCATTTCTTAAAGATATCCATAAAAAGTGTTGTTTAAGGTTTGCCACAAGCCACCTGGGAGACACACCAAACATGTGGAAGAAGGTGCTCTGGTCAGATGAAACCAAAATTGAACTTTTTGGCAACAATGCAAAACGTTATGTTTGGCGTAAAAGCAACACAGCTGAACACACCATCCCCACTGTCAAACATGGTGGTGGCAGCATCATGGTTTGGGCCTGCTTTTCTTCAGCAGGGATAGGGAAGATGGTTAAAATTGATGGGAAGATGGATGGAGCCAAATACAGGACCATTCTGGAAGAAAACCTGATGGAGTCTGCAAAAGACCTGAGACTGGGACGGAGATTTGTCTTCCAACAAGACAATGATCCAAAACATAAGGCAAAATCTACAATGGAATGGTTCAAAAATAAACATATCCAGGTGTTAGAATGGCCAAGTCAAAGTCCAGACCTGAATCCAATCGAGAATCTGTGGAAAGAACTGAAAACTGCTGTTCACAACTGCTCTCCATCCAACCTCACTGAGCTCGAGCTGTTTTGCAAGGAGGAATGGGAAAAGATTTCAGTCTCTCGATGTGCAAAACTGATAGAGACATACCCAAAGCGACTTACAGCTGTAATCGCAGCAAAAGGTGGCGCTACAAAGTATTAACTTAAGGGGGCTGAATAATTTTGCACGCCCAATTTTTCAGTTTTTGATTTGTTAAAAAAGTTTGAAATATCCAATAAATGTCGTTCCACTTCATGATTGTGTCCCACTTGTTGTTGATTCTTCATAAAAAAAATACAGTTTTATATCTTTATGTTTGAAGCCTGAAATGAGGCAAAAGGTCGCAAAGTTCAAGGGGGCCGAATACTTTCGCAAGGCACTGTGTGTGTGTGTATATATATATATATATATATATATCTCAAAATCAATTAAAATATTTCCTGGCCCTCCTAAATTTCATGTGGTGCTAGTAAAATAAAAAATTGTGCTTCCAATCTTATGAAAGAATATTTTAGAGCCCTGGGTGGGGGTACAGGAAAGGAGAGGATAACTACAATATAACCCAGCCCCCTTTATTCTCATTTAAAGACATGTTCCGGTACTCTGGCGTCTAAGAAAGTTCCTGCTTTGGGCTGGATGAGTCAATGTGGCTAAAAAGTATACACAAGTACTGGATAATCTCTTTTGAATGGGTATTCTGGGTACCTAACTGTGTTATGAATGGGGCGTTGCAATCTCTCCTGTACAAGTTGAGCAGCCTCTGTGTTTTTGGGGCCCTAGCCAAAGTTCCCTGGAGAGCTAGTGAGAAAGGCAAGTTAAGCCCTCTCTGAACCCTCCCAAAGGTGGTAAGTTGAGGCAAAGACGAGCAGACTTTCCCCCCTGCTCTAGTTGTTTTTGTTTCCCTTCACGTTCTTTATTTTTGGGGCAAGCCATCTCTTATTTGCCTGGCTTCTCCACTTGATGAAGTAGGGTCTGCCACAAATGGAATCCTTTTATGATAGAGGTTGCTATAGCAATCACATTCCCCCTACTCCAGTGGTTGGGGGGGGGGGGGGGGGGGACGGAGCGTCAGACGGAGCTTCTCACCCTTGAATGGACCACAACTTGTGTGCCGTAGCTAGCTAACACCTTTCAGATTGGAGAGGAAAAGCGGTGGGGATGAGGGAGGCATGTGTTGAGTTTGAATGTTCTCTCTGTGTGTGTGTGAAGCTTCAGGGTTTTATGGGAAGTCTGTTTCCCACCATTGCCTCTTCTGTGCTTGCCAGACGTGGTTGGGGTGTGTGTGTGAGAGCGAAGGATTAAGTGTGTGGTGTAGAGTACTCGGTGGAGAACAGAGTTCAGGCACAGCTGGTTGTTCTAGGTGTCTTTGGGCGGCTGTAGCTTGGATTGTGGACGGAGTGCTGCTGTGGTTCAGGCTGGTGTACACACTACTCAGCTCCATCTTGTTGTGAAATGTGTTGCAGCACCTCTTAGCTCGGAGTTTGACAGTGGTGTGGCTTCGCTGGTGGACACAGAGCCAAGTGCTATGGGCTGTGTGTTTTCCATGCCGGAGGATAGGAGCGCTGCCGCAGAAAGGTCAGTATGAAACTTCGTACTACGAAATCTGGACTTCGGTGAGTTTCTTTCAAAAAAACGCACAAGCATCGCATGTGAGCCAAGTCTACAGCTTGTGCTTTTTTTTTTTTTCATGTCTTCTGAGAACCTCTGATCGCACCCTGGCACACAATGACGTGAACAGATTTTTCTCCATTCAATAATTTTGCGGTTAGATCTGCTGATAGCAGCTTAACTCTGTGTGGTGTGTTAAGTTTCTATGGGATGCCCTGGCTTGAGGACAAAAATGTGTATCCCATTTCTATAGGCAACTCACACTGCTCTTAGTAGTTAATGCAATTCATATGCACTGTGTGGATATGGCTCTTGAATGGTCCCTAGTGTTAGTCATTTGGTCAAATGAACTTGAGCCGTGGATTTTACAAAGTCATTCTACCCGTGTAGGGTCGTTTCACATCAAAAAGCAGAAGAGGATGTGACACCCACCATTGGCAGATTGTTCTGAAATATTTTCTGTAATTAGTAACCGATACGATTAGCATTCCTGAAACATTACAATATTTTGTAAGGTTATTTTTCTTTTAGAAACGATACAAACGACAACATCATACAAACGGTTTCCACAGGTCCTTAAGTCTTAAGGCCTTAATGTGGATAAATTATTTTGTCTTAAATACATTTTTTCAAAGGTCTTAACTAAAAATAGGTAGACTGGGAGATGGACTACTTTTTATTATCTTCTGTTTGCATTGTGCACAGGGGATGTAAAGAATGGTTGAAAGGATAGTGATATACTACAATGGAAGGAACACAGTTTAGCTTGAGCCAGAGATTGGCTGTGGTAACGGAGGTCGACTTGAAACTATGGTAGACAGTTAACGTTAGTCTGCAACTACCATAGGGAAAGTGCAAATTCAACAAGAACTGGTTGGAGAACAGCCACTTTGCTTTGTGGTTAAAATCAGTTGAAGGGAATCAACACGAAGCCCGCTGTGTCTTTTGAAAGAAGTCCTTCAAATTTGGCACTAAGGGAATTAAAGCTGTAGAATCCCATATGCTGTGTGAAAAACACAGAACCGCTGTGGAAAGCCACCAAACGGCCAGCATTTCTCAGTTCTGTTCAGTTGTCTCCGTCTCAGTACCACATACGACAGTCCAAGTACAGCCAGTAACGTTACCACTGCTCCAACAACTTCGTTGCTGGGAACCACATCAAGCGATCTCCGAACAAAGTTTGGCTCTATGCCCACACTAAAAGTGGAGGTGTGAGCACCAGTCCTATGCCAATTAGGGACTTGAAGTGGTCTTTCAGGCGATGTTCTCTGGCTCAGAAATCACCAAGACATGTAAATGCAGGAAGGACAAAACCGCCTACATCACACAATTTGAGATTAGCTTGTTTTTTTTTATTTAAGGGACCAATGTCCAATGTGAACAAGGGCACGTTTGGTTTGACGAAAGCTTCAACCAAAAGACAAAGTAAAAAACTGGACCTGCACGTATGCTATTGAAAGGAATCACATTCAGTCAAGGTACCTGGGGTCGCAGTTCATTGGATTGAGAACTTGCCTGTGGTGGAGAGGGCTATAGAAGTATAGCCATCACTGGTGAAGTACAGTATGTGGATGCGGTGAGACCCTAGAAGCTCCCAACCCCTGGAACAGGGTCGTTTGACACCATAGAACCCAGCAAGATCAGCTCATCTTGGCCAAACAGCTGTTTTTCATGGCTGTCTCCAGGACTTTCAGTCCCTTTTTGACCAAGTACCAGACTGACGAGCCCATGATGCCATTCCTCCTCAAAGACTTGGCTGAGTTGATCAAGGTAATGATTTAAATTCTAGTACTGCGCAACTTGATATTCCCATTTGATTTCCACTCTCATCACTGATTGTAATATTGATGATATGACGCTATGATAGAGGTGACAACAAAGATAAGTTGGAAATCTACATGGGTTTTTTTGAATAATGTGGTTAAAACCAGCATTTGCACTACATTTTGAGTTTTCCGTTTGCAGAGTTTGTTTAGGCGTTCTGTCAAGATGGAGTTCCTCCACTGCAGATGATCAGACTGGATGATGTTGCCCAAAAGAATGGGGTCCGCCTGAAGGAAGTTGACATAGGCTTGGGTGCCGAGTCAGTCCTCAAGGTAGTGTGAGAATTTAGAAGTATTACTTTCTGTCAAATTATGGTGAGGATGCAGACAGCTGATTGTTTTCTATTGTATGAAGTCATTAATCACTATTTACGGCCCATTATCCCTCTGTCAGAAACTGCAGAGAGAAAAAACAGTGAAGGAGAGCTCACTGTCCTAGAGTTTAGGAGAGACTTCATGAAGGTTGTCAAACATTCTAAAGAAAGTGCAGGACAAGAGCCCCCCCGAAATACCCCACCATAAGACAGATGGCATATTTGGACCCCACTCATGTTCTGACCCAGGCTGGTGCCAGGGCAGAATGAGCAGTCTTGTGCATACGTTTCTGCTAGACAAGAAGTTGTCAGGTGTCTCTGCTGGTAGGAATAGTTTAATAGAATAGTTATACAATTGTGTATACATTTGGTAATAAGTGACAGAAGCCTGTCGGATGTAATATAATGATTAGTCAGTGATGGCAGCCCTACCCTCCGGCGCCGTCTTATCGGCTCTCAACCAATCATGCTATTTTTGAATTTTTTTTCGCGTTAATAATAATGTTGCTGCTATCGTCTCTTATGACCGAAAAGAGCTTCTGGACATCAGAACTGGGATTATTCACCTCAAATTAGACGGAGTTCTTCTTCAATGAGTCAGATGCGAGGGATATACTGCAGACACCAGACCAGGCCCGATCGCTGTGATTTGCTGGAGAAGGAAACAGATTTAGAGGCAAAAGATCAGGGTGCCTTGAGTGGCTGATCTGCCTTTGCCTTCCGTCCTGCTAGCTAACTGCTGGAATTCAATTGCTGGAAAATAAATGGGACGAACTGAAAACGTGTATATCCTACCAAGAGTCGTGGCCGAACGACAACATTAAGAGCATACAGTTATACACTATCGGCAAGACAGAACAGCAGCCTCTGGTAAGACACGGGGCAGGGGCCTATGCATTTATGTAAACAGCTGGTGCACGATATCTAAGGAACTCATGATAAGCTGTAGACCACACTATCTACCTAGAGTTTATCTGTATTTTTCATCGCTGTCTACATTCCACCACAGAGCGAGGTTAAAACTGCACTAAATGAGCTGTATTCTGCCATAAGCAAACAGGAAAATGCTAGTGGCTGGTGACTTAAATACAGGGAAACTTAAATCAGTTTTACTGAATTTCTATCAGCATGTTAAATGTGCAACCAGAGGGAAAATAACTCTGGACCACCTTTACTCCACACACACTGCTTACAAGCGAAAATGAAAGCAGGAAGTACGAGTGACTGGGTATAAAAAAGTGGTCAGATGAAGCAGATGCTAAACTACAGGACTGTTTTGCTAGCACAGACTGGAATATGTTTTGGGATTCTTCCGATGGCATTGAGTACACCATCAGTCACTGGCTTTATTAATTAGTTCATCGACGACGTCATCCCCACAGTGACTGTATGTACATACCCCAACCAGAAGCCATGGATTACAGACAACATTCGCACTGAGCTAAAGGGTAGAGCTGCCACTTTCAAGGTGCTGGACTCTAACCCGGAAGCTTATAAGAAATCCCTCTGTGCCCTCTGACAAAACATCAAAGGCAAAGCGTCAATACAGGACTAAGATCGAGTCTTAATACACCGGCTCTGACACTCGTCTGATGTGGCAGGGCTTGCAAACTATTAGACTACAAAGGGAAGCACAGCCGAGAGCTGACCAGTGACACAAGCCTACCAGATGAGCTAAATTACTTCTATTCTTGCTTCGAGGCAAGTTATACTGAAACATGCATGAGAGCATCAGCTGTTCCGGACGACTGTGTGATCACGCTCTCCACAGCCAATATGAGGAGTGTTGACAGCCAGGTTAACGTTCACATAGCCTCTGTGCCAGACTGATTACCTGGATGTATACTCTGTGCATGCGCTGACCAACTAGCAAGTGTCTTCACTGACATTTTCAACCTCTCATTATCTGAGTCAACACCAACATGTTTCAAGCAGACCACCATAGTGTTCTTGGGCACATGGACTAAGGTAATCTGCCTAAATGACTACCGACCCGTAGCACTCACGTCTGTAGTCATGAAGTGCTTCGAAAGGCTGGTCATGACTCATATCAACACCATTATCCCAGAAACCCTAGACCCACTCCAATTTGCATACCACCCCAACAGATCCACAGATGATGCGATATCTTGCATTCCACAAGGCCCTTTCCCACAGGGACAAAAGGAACACCTATGCGAGAGTGCTATTCATTGACTACAGCTCAGCGTTCAACAACAGTGTCCTCAAAACTCATCACTAAGCTTAGGACCCTGGGACTAAACACCTACCTCTGCAACTGGATTCTAGACTTCCTGACAGGCCACCCCCAGGTGGTAAGGGTAGGTAACAACACATCCGCCATGCTGATCCTCAACACGGGAGCCCCTTGGGTGCGTGCTCAGTCCCCTCCAAACCTCACTGTTCACAACTCCAATACCATTAAGTGTGCTGATGACACAGTGGTAGGCCTGATCACCGACAACGATGAGACTGCCTATAGGGAGGAGGTCAGAGACCTGACCATGTGGTGCAAGGACAACAACCTCTCTCTCAACGTGATCAAGACAAAGGAGATGATTGTGGACTACAGGAGAAGGAGGACCGAACACGCCCCCGTTCTCGTCGACCGGGCTGTAGTGGAGCAGGTTGAGAGCTTCAAGTTCCTTGGTGTCCACATCATCAACAATCTAATATGGTCCAAGCACACCAAGACAGTCGTGAAGAGGGCACGACAAAACCTATTCCCCCTCAGGAGACTGAAAAAATTTAGATCCTCAAAAGGTTCTACAGCTGCACCATCGAGAGCATACTGACTGGTTGCATCACTGCCTGGTATGGCAACTGCTCAGCCTCCAACCACAAGGCACTACAGAGGGTAGTGCGTACAGCCCAGTACATCACTGGGGTCAAGCTTCCTGCCATCCAGGACCTCGACCCAGACTATGGCTTCCCAGACAATTTGCACCCCCCACACTGCTGCTACTCTGTTATTATCTATGCATAGCCACTTTAATAACCCTACCTGCATGTAAATAATTACCTCTACACTGGTGCCCCTGCACATTGACTCTCTACTGGTACCTCCTGTATATCGCCCCGCTTTTGTTATTTACTGCTGCTCTTTAATTATTTGGTTTTTTTTAATCTTTTTTTTTTAGGTGTTTTCTATACGCCATTGTTGGTTAAGGTTTCACTACACCTGTTGTATTTGGTTCATGTGACAAATTTTATTTGAATAATCATTTTCACTTATCCGTTCATCTTTTGTTACAGGTGATGTGATTATCCAACAGTTTTTTGAACTTCCTGTCCCTTGAGGTCAAAAGTGAGCGCTCCTCTCTTTCTGGCCCATAGAGACTAGGCTGGATGTGTTCTTGCATTGTTTCCTCAGCCAATCTAACCCTGAGCTTTGGGGTTTCTGTAAGAAGCTTCTTATTTTGTCCCATGGCAGGTGAATGTCGTGAGGCTTCTCCATCAACAAGGAGGTGTAACAACCTGTAACATGCAGGAGGGTACAGTCATTTCCCAGAGACTGGTGTGTGATTGTGGGTTGTGTCATGGTTCCTCTCACCAAGGAGCTGCTGATCTGAATCAGCAAGGTCAAAATACAGAGCACACATGGACTAGGAGTAGAGGAAAAGGGAAAGTGCTGTGCAAGGGCAGAAGAGAAAAGCTGCAGAGGATCACATGGATGTTCTGAAAAAAATGTTACTCTGTTGACAGCCTGGAGAAGGATGCAGGCAAATTTGCAGAGCAAGCAGAGGGAAAATCTGAAACCTTGATGGCTCAGCTCATCACCAAGTCCAACACCCTCAGGAGCAGATGTAAGGAGAAAATTATGAGAATTACAACCAGTCGAGGCAGAGTTGGAGAGTAATGCCACAGAACAGACACATGCCATGATTAAATGGAGAAAGAGGAGATCAAGTCAGAGACCCTATTTTGTATTTAAAAAAATTCTCTCTCCATTTTGAGCATAGTTGAAATTTAATTGTCCCAGGTCTGGAAGGTAGTGGATTGGCACCAGCAATTTTTTTTGTTTATATGCAACCCTGTACATAAATTGTTTCCTTTTTAATAAACACATTTGGACATGATGTCCCTAAGTAATTGGTGTCCTTCAGTACTTTTTGTGAAATTCGTCTTTAAATTGCATTCCAAGTGGCATTAAAGGTCTTAAGTCTTTTAAATTGAACTTGCTGAAACCTGCAGATACCTTGCCAGACCCACTAACACACAGCCCCATCTCCAGCGCCCGCATCACTTTCCGCCTATGGCCTAAAACTGCACCACTTTCTTTTCTCTCCGTAGCCCACGCACTTTTAATATTTAAATAACTCGAATTTTCCATTGTGGTGATGATGGCAAATTGATTGCTTTCCAAGTTTAGTATACGTTTTTTCAAGATGAGTGATAAAAGAATCGTCCAACCCATCGGGTATCCCACTACACCCCCATATGCCATCTTGAAAAATACACACAGATGGATTAAAAGTAAGTTTACATTGTACACTGCATTGTAAACTAACTTGCCTAGTTAAATGTTAAATAAAAAATGTAATACTTCTGGGCAGACAACTTTATAGCTCTGCCCACAATTTACGTATTTACCATTCTCAGAAAGCATGGATTATTGAGTTATTAGTTTTACACTTAAGACATTACTCTGCTTTTGTGCTCTAGAATTTTTGCATCTGGTCTCTTGTGTAATAAATTCTATACATTCGTTTATACTGGATTAAGCGTAAAATTTGGTTAACTGTAATTTCGTTAGTTATGCTCCAACTTTCCCTCCTTGTGCCAACATTAGTTATTTTTAAGTCTTGGTTCCAATAGTTTATAAAATATTTTTTTCAGTTGAATACACAAAACCTTGGTGAGAGCATATCATAGGAAAGTCTGTTTCTGGCACAAATAAGGTTGCTCTGATGTCAAAGATATCAACATTTTGTGATGTAACCTTAAGTTGTATGTATTTGAAACTTCAGTCCAAATTGTATTTTGTATTCTGTCATGGAAATACATGCAATTCCTGTTACCAAGTCATGAAACATTATTTTGTCATGAAACATGATTGCTGAGAAATTGAGCTAATTGATTGCGTCTCCAAATTGGACATTTTTATTTAAAGTGTATCTTTTCTGGTAGGAATAGTTTGGACCAAACCTCTTGCTACCAATGAGTAAGAGGTTTGAATATTTTTTTCACAAAAGCCACCCACGGGCCCCCAATCCCAACTCTAGAACCAGTATCAATTCTCTGTTTGACAATTAGTATGAAGCTGTGGCTTGGAGTATTGCTTTTCCTTACTATGTAAAGTATTCCCTGTGAATCTGGTCAAGTTTTTAGTTGAGACTAGTAGTTTAAGTCGTTAAGTTCACCATAAAGTAGTGACAGTACCAGGTTTTGACCACTAGATGCCGCTTTTCCTGCTATACTGCCCGACTATTTGATCCATTTTGCTGGTCTCTTGTGTTTATTAAATAGATCTCATTTCCTTTGGAACTTTGGGGAGAAAACCAATAGATTTGGCTCATTATGAAAATAAATTGTGTGGTCAACCTCACAGTTCAAGCCAGCCCTCCATGAAAGCAACCCAGTTTATCCTTTTTGCAACCTAATGCTTCAACCAAACTCTCACCCTCCGATCCAACAGGTCCCAGACGTGCTCAATGGGATTGAGATACAGGCTCTTCACTGGTCATGGCAGAACACTGACATTCCTGTCCTGTAGAAAAGCATGCACAGAACGAGCAGTATGGCTGGTGGCATTGTCATGCTGGAGGGTCATGTCAGGATGAGCCTGCAGGAAGGGTACCACATGAGGGAGGAGGATGTCTTCACTGTAACATACAGTGTTGAGATTGCCTGCGACGACAACAAGCTCAGTCCGATGATGTTGTGGCACACCGCCCCAGACCATGACAGACCCTCCACCTCCAAATTGATCCTGCTCCAGAGTACAGGCCTCGGTGTAACGCTCATTCCTTTTGACGAAAAACGCGAATCCGACCTTAACCCCTTGTGAGACAAAATCACGACTCGTCAGTGAAGAGCACTTTTTGCCAGTCCTGTCTGGTCCAGCGACGGTGGGTTTGCCTTACAACAGGCCTACAATCCCTCAGTCCAGCCTCTCTCAGCCTATTGTGGACAGTCTGAGCACTGATGGAGGAATTGTGCATTCCTGGTGTAACTCGGGAAGTTGTTGTTGCCATCCTGTACCTGTCCCGCAGGTGTGATGTTCGGATTCTGTGCAGGTGTTACATCGTGGTCTGCCACTGCGAGGACGATCAGCTGTCCGTCCTGTCTCCCTGTAGCGCTGTCTTAGGCGTCTCACAGTATGGACATTGAAATGTATTGCCCTGGCCACATCTGCAGTCCTCATGCCTCCTTGTACGTTCATGCAGATGAGCAGGGACCCTGGGCATCTTTCTTTTGGTGTTTTTCAGTCAGTAGAAAGGCCTCTAGTGTCCTAAGTTTTAATAACTGTGACCTTAATTGCCTACCGTTTAAGCTGTTAGTGTCTTAACGACCGTTCCACAGGTGCCAGTAGTGATTTATTTCAGCTTTTATTTATTTCATCACATTCCCAGTGGGTCAGAAGTTTACATACACTCAATTAGTATTTGGTAGCATTGCCTTTATATTGTTTAACTTGGGTCAAACTTGTCAGGTAGCCTTCCACAAGCTTCCCACAATAAGTTGGGTGAATTTTGGCCCATTCCTCCTGACAGAGCTGGTGTAACTGAGTCAGGTTTGTAGACCTTGCTTGCACACGGTTTTTCAGTTCTGCCCACAAAATGTTTAATGAGATTGAGGTCAGGGCTTTGTGATGGCCACTCCAATACCTTGACTTTGTTGTCCTTAAGCCATTTTGCCACAACTTTGGAAGTATGCTTGGGGTCATTGTCCATTCGGAAGACCCATTTGCGACCAAGCTTTAACTTTCTGACTGTCTTGATGTTGCTTCAATATATCCACATAATCTTCCGTCCTCATGATTCCATCTATTTTGTGAAGTGCACCAGTCCCTCCTGCAGCAAAGCACCCCCACAACATGATGCTGCCACCCCCGTGCTTCACGGTTGGGATGGTGTTCTTCGGCTTTTTCCTCCAAACAAAACAATGGTCGTTAAGGCCAAACAGTAATATATTTTTGTTTCATCAGAGAACATTTCTCCAAAAAGTATGATGTTTGTTCCCATGTGCAGTTGCATACCGTAGTCTGGCTTTTTATGACAGTTTTGGAGCAGTGGCTTCTTCCTTGCTGAGTGGCCTTTCAGCTTATGTCAATATAGGACTCGTTTTACTGTGGCTATAGATACTTTTGTACCTGTTTCCTCCAGCATCTTCAAAAGGTCCTTTGTTGTTCTGGGATTGATTTACACTTTTCGCACCAAAGTACGTTCATCTCTAGGAGACCGAACGTGTCTCCTTCCTGAGAGGTATGACGGCTGCGTGGTTCCATGGTGTGTACTTGCATACTATTGTTTGTACAGATGACTCACCTCCAATTGACTCAAATTATGTCAATTAGCCCATCAGAAGCTTCTAAAGCCTTGACATGATTTTCTGGAACTTTCCAAGCTGTTTAAAGGCACAGTCAACTTAGTGTATGTAAACTTCTGACCCACTGGAATTGTGATACCGTAAAATACTGGTGTCATGGACAAGATGATGCGTCCTTCACGAAGACAAACCTTCCCGATTCCATCCTTGCTGAAGCACCACCAGATCATCACCAATCCTCCACCAAATTTCACAGTGGGTGCGAGACTTGGAGAGGCCTATAAGCCACAGTGTTTTGCACCCACTGTGAAGTTTGGTGGAGGGTCGGTGAAGATCTGGGGTGCTTAAGCAAGGCTGGAATCGGCAGATTTACTTTGTGAAGAACGCATGAATCAAGCCACGTACAAGGTTGTCCTGGAAGACCCTGTCATGGCCAGCCCAATCTGTATAGCTCTGTGTTTACATGATTGGTTCACTGTAGGTGGGGGTGGTGCATCCTATATAAACACACACTCACTTCCTTGACAACAGCTCTGCACTGCTCCATGAAGCGCAAGAAGTATGAATCCCCTCATTTCTGCTGAGGCCATATCACCGTACATGCGCTGCATGGCCAATGCAGACGTCGTATTGACTATGCGCCAAGATGCACAATGTACTGCTCTCTCCTGCCAATTTGTTCACATTCATTGTTTCATAACTTCATTGTGTGAATTGTTTGCGTTTGATTGTTAGTGTATATCAATTCCTCATTACATATATCACCAATAGTACATTTAACGTTAATTCCCTATAATTTCTAATCTACAATGTTTGTTACAGTAGTTTCTGTTCATGAATTCAATGTTATTCCAGTCTTCCCTTTCTCATTGTTGGAGTGGACACATTGTTTGCAGAGTACACAACTTATGCTACACTTGTGAATGTTGAGTAACGACATACACGCATAGAAGTAGGCATATAGGCTACCTGGCCTGTGCGCAAATGAAGGCATATAAACATGCCCACTTGGGGATCTGATAGTTTTTCTAATTGGCTTAACGCATCACCACTAATAACCTGTGGAGCTTCTCAAAGCGAACAAACTCTGTTTTTACATCCTTTGACAATTACAATAGTTCCTCAGTGTATTTGAAACATATTTTGCACACTTAGCGTGAAAGGGAGTAATGTCATGCTCTGATCCAGTGGAAACATAAAATATATGCCAACCTGATTACTTCTTATCAGCGCTTGACTTGGACTGAAATCATTTCTGGTACTCATTTTGGGTGCTGATACTCTTTATTTAGGTGCAGGAGCTCCACAATACTTTTGAGCTAATGTTCTATAAGAGGAACAGGAGCTTAAGCAGTAGAACATTTTAGGTGCTGGTACTCCGTTCTGGTGAGCTCCTGCCCAAGTCGAGCACTGCTTTTGATCCCTTGCGCAAATAGCCTACAGCTGTGTCTGTCCCGAGTTCACTGGGGCAGAATATTTTGACCAAGTTTGCTAGAGCAAGTTCGTTGCAGACAGGCCATATGTAGTCAATGTGATTTATAGGATATTTATTTTTATCAGGGTATTGTTTTAAATTTAGATTTGGATAGAATTTTGATAAACCACATGACAATGATTTTGAGATATGAAGACAATTATTATAAATTAAATGAAGCTGTTTCACAAAAATGTGCATATGAAAACGATAACTGGCATGCCGATCGGTAGAAATTGGCATTCCACATGAGAAATGTTGCAGCCGATTCGTGTAGTAGCCTATTACCGGCAACTTCAGGGGAGTAATGGCAGAATCTGCAAGAGCGGGAGTAGAATAGTTGGGTAAGGTCATTTTTATTTTTATCCTGGTTATCTAGAACTCTTGCGCCCTCTTAAGGAATTTTTGTTATTTCATCAAACCGTAAGCTTAAAGCATCAGACAAGCTCAGTGGATGTAGTTGAGTGGATGTAGTAGATTTCATTAAAACACATAGGGTGTGTTTCTATATGGAAAAATACATTTAGTCGGGGACAGCCCGAAACCCAACCCAGTAATAAAAACTCCACTTTGTCTATGACAGCCAATGGAAGTTGCCTGTCATAACACACCCCTTCTGACATGTGTCTCTTGGGGTCAATCTTCTCCAGGTGAACCAAGGGCTTGAGCTGCTCAGCGAAGCTGCACATGTCTTCGCAGAACACTGTACAGTGTGTGTTTGGGAATTTTACCTTTCAAGACCATTGAAACCATCGTCTAACAGTAACTAATCCATGCCTTTTTTTAAAGGGAAGAATCTACATACAAAGAGTGACGCCACAGAAGTTACGCTTGAAGGGAAAGAAAAAAGGATTCGAGAGGCATTAGCCTATAAATTCTTACATTCCACCATTTTCAACCTATTGAATATCATGGGTACTTGTAACAGTTGGCTTTTGACAGAGAGCGTGAACAAGAGGGGGATAGGGCCAGAAGGCATTTAGTTGAGAACAAGCATTTATTTCCCAGTCTTTACCAAAAACCTTACTCGGCTCTCACTCAACTGATTTTAAGATGCTTCAGTTTACACACTACTGAATTGTCTAAAATCATTCAGACTAGCCTATACCTACTAATTTGTAATTCATGTTTGCTGTTGGTGATTGTCTGTGCCCATTTCATCGCATAGAATACTTCAGCTGTCCACTCATTTGACGTTTGGAGGAAAGGTGCAGCATTCCCTGTGTGTGTGTGTGTGTGACCACTCTAGATTACATGTTCTGCTGCATCCCCCCCAGCATGAGACGGTGTCTTTTTTATTATTATTTGTTCAAACCCCAGATGTATTTATTTAACCTTAGTTTAGGCAGGGGTAGTCCCATTGAGGCCAAGGTCTCTTTTTTGACTGAGCTCTGCATGACTAGACCAAGCAATTACACAATCAAGACGAGCATGGGAAATGCACAAAAAAACACAGTCATAGAAAAATAATAATTCCTTTGTGAAGAGGTCATCTACCAACAATCTGATGATATAGTATTCTGACGATTCTTCCATTAGTGAGGTGCGATCTGTAGCGACAGAGACCTAAATCTGTAGTGACAGAAGTAATTTCAAGAATTAGCCATTCCTGTGACAGGGTATGGAATCTCGTGCTTCTATAGGTTAGTAACGATGTCGGGTAGGAGTTTTCACAGAAGGGCTTTATAAATGAACAGAATGCAATGATGAAACTAAATTCAGAGATACTGAGGTTTACAGTAGGATACATATGTTAGTTGCTTTTAACCCCCTAGAGTCCGCGGCCTCGCGTTAATCAAATTAGCATCATTAAAAAAAAAATCCCCATCAAAATCCGTCAGTTTAACCTAGAGATCTTTTTTGTTGTTGCATGGGCTGTATCGCAATCCACTGCAGTGAAAGGTGGCAGAGCTAGAGCGGTGTTTGTCAAACCATGCAACGTTCCGAAAATCTTTTCTCACAAACATCTGTATCGTCCAAGCTATTATAACACCTCAATGGAAAGATGTGAGGAACACGATGGCGTTCTCTGTTTTGCTCTACGGCTCCCACAAACATCACAGGACTCTTCTGAAGTCGGTACATCCGATCTGCCAACTTCAGTCTGAACGGTTTGTGCTACACACTAATTTGACCCCTCTGTGGAAAGATGAGTCTTTCACAAACACGTACAAGACCAGTCTGAAGGTAGCTGGTTAAGTTTTTTTAAGAGTTAGTGTTGTGCCTAAAATAAGGGGTTAAATGTAACAAAAACATATAGTTTCCTAATCGTATCTCTCAGATATAGGACAGGCACTTCAGATTTTAAGGACGATCTGTTTATCCATGTTTGAAGCTGTTATTCAATGCGTTTCTATGGGTTAATAGCAGTATCAAAATGATTGTTTGATACCTTAAGGGGTCCTAAAAATCAAATCAAATAGCTAAAGGATCATTAGTTTGACCATCCTAAAACAATTCCATATGGCTGAAGCTAATAATTTAGCTAAATCTTCCCAACTGCGAACACACACACGGGACACCCACATCAAACCCGAAACCAACTCACATTTGAGTTCAGTCATGGCCACTAGCATTTCTTAATTAACTAAATCTAAAATGAGGCCAGTCTAAAGTGCAGTTCCCCTTTTAGACTGTGTCATTATGGTACAAAATGGGATAGCTCTCACATCTTTATGTATTTGCAAGTTGTCAGCTTCACACCATCTTTACTCAAATGTGAATACAAAAGGAAATATGCATTGTGGACATTCTCATATAGTCAAATGTTGCATTATGGACACTTTCAAGGTTAATCCTTGACATTAAATGTCAATTTACATTTACAAAAAATTTGACATATGGGAAAGAGTCAAGACCGAAAGCGACCCTTTTGAGCTAAAAAGGTTGTTTTGCAAGCTTGCGTGCCTGTCATACTTCACTGAAAGTTACTCACCCTAGCCTGACAGTAACACTTGAGTAAATTGGAAAGGAAATGAAGAAATAGAGAAACAAAATTATGTGAGTCATGTTACAGCCAGGGATATTTTTGCAGCAGAAAGTGTGATGATGATGCAAAATGCATCATATGATGAAAAAAACACTTCCATTTTTATTGAAAGTGCTCTGTTTTGAAAACTTAACTGCTGACATGGACACTTTGGGGGGGACTGTATCAAGGGGACTAATTCATGAAATACTCATGTTTTTTGAGGAAAATATCCTTTTAAAAGAATGCCAGGACAGGGAGGATGCTGTATTGGACCCTGTTTCATCATTGGCCTTGCCAAACACCTTACCCCGCTTAACCTTTTACAATACTCTGTGTTTACTTAAGAGATAGAGGACATCAGTCAACTCTAGGCTTGGGGCATATTCACGTTGAAGAGTTGTAGCAGAGGACCGTGACGAGATTTACATTTTCATAATATGTACATAACCTTTTTAAATTTACATTAGCAATGTGCCAAGAGAGGGTTCGGGGGCAATGAACGGTCTTGCTCTGCAGCTTAAATTTACGGTAAATATCCCAGTATAGTCACTAGCCAGTAAAGCATGCTTAACAAACTATTCAACTATGCAAGCAACTTTTCATCTTAACCATATTGCACTCTTGAATAATGCAACAATTCACAAGCATGTGCAGACGGGGTTTATTTTCACGTCTGTACACTCATTACATTTTTAGCTTCAATACAAAAGCACAGTTACTAAAGCTAACATGTAACGTTAGCCTATAAAAGTAGAGTAGGCCTACCTTACAAAATTAGAACAAACCAGGTGTTATTTTTATCAATATAATGCAAATCATTACATGTGGTAAAAGCTAATTGTGACAAAAAAAAGTGGATAATTCACTGGGGAGTTGAGAATAGCTGTTTTACTTGGCTCAGTGCAGCCAGCCAAGAACCATTGACAGTTGTATTTATTTTTTAAAGCTACGCCTACATTTTCAGAATGTAATAAAATATTAGGAAAATGTCTAAACATTTCAGCTGTTTTAAAAATACTGCTCTGCTATTATGATGTTTATTGTAGGAGTGTTGGACTCAGTGAGACAATTTTTTAACACTGCCTTGCTTGGAGGGGGGCAACTGTGGGGCCAGTGACACGTGCTTCCTCCAGAAGTAACGGTTGAGAGGTGACAAGTTAACAAGTTTACATTACAGTAAAAGGTCTAGCCGATGGTATTTTCTCAATCTCTAAGCAATCTCTCGTAGTGAGAATAGGCTCTTAAAACCTCTTAAGGATCTGCCCCTTTTTTTCAATTTTTGCCTAAAATGACATACCCAAATCTAACTGCCTGTAGCTCAGGACCTGAAGCAAGGATATGCATATTATTGATACCATTTGAAAGGAAACACTTTGAAGTTTATGGAAATGTGAAGTTAATGTAGGAGAATATAACACATTAGATCTAGTAAAAGTTAATACAAAGAAGAGAAACTTTTTTTGTACCATCTTTGAAATGCAAGAGAAAGGCCATAATGTATTATTCCAGCCCAGTCGCAATTTAGATTTTGGCCACTTGATGGCAGCAGTGTATGTGCAAAGTTTTAGACTGATCCAATGAACCATTGCATATATGTTCAAAATTTTGTCAAGACTGCCCAAATGTGCCAATCATTTTTCAAGTTCAGAACTATGCACTCCTCAAACAATAGCATGGTATTCTTTCACTGTAATAGCTACTGTACATTGGACAGGTGCAGTTAGATTAACAAGAGTTTAAGCTTTCTGACAATATCAGATATGTTTACTTTACAACCTCCTGCTAATCGCATTAGCGCACATTAGCTCAACCGTTCAGTGGGTGGGACACCTATCTGTAGAGATCCTTAAGAGGTTTTAAACAAGATACCCTGCCGTTCTTTTAGTCAACTCCTCTGTTGTGTTGTTCACTGTCATACCAAGCAATGTTGGCTAAAACACAAACAGATCTGGCAATGAGGCTATAGAAAAGTTTGAGGGTCCTCCAATGACATGCTTGTAACATTCCCATTATTTTGCATAGTGTGGTGATAAACCATTAGTGTGAAAAGTGACCATTTGTTCCCTGTACTAGGCATGTGTGCTTTTCTTGCTTGTGAAAAGCATCATTGGTTTGCTGTGTTTTATGTCCCAGCAGATAGTGGTGAAAGAATAATTGTTCCAGTGCAAGATTTTCTTTATAGACTTTGGAAGTGCATAACATTTGTCTCCTTTTTCTTTCAGAGCACCTTCTACTCAAGAGACTAGTTTTATTGAAAAGATGAAGAAAACAGTGAGTTTTTCTATTTTTTAGTATTTTGGGTGTGGGAAGGATAATGGTCTAGCTACTAGACTGACTTTACATAATGGTTATTAGGTAGAGGACGGATTTCAGTGGATCCTCCGGACTCCTCAGTCCAGACTTGGGTTCAAATACTATTTAAAATAATTTTGAAATATTTTCTGGGCTTGATTGAGCTTGTCTGGTACAATAGAACCAATAGAATAGTCAAAAAGGTGAAAACCCTGCCCATCTGGCAATCCAGGAAGAAAATAGTATTTGAACATTTCGTCTGCGCCGTACTAGCTGACCTTGAGAAATGTATATATTTTTTTAAACATTTTTTTATTTTATTTCACCTTTATTTAACCAGGTAGGCTAGTTGAGAACAAGTTCTCATTTGCAACTGCGACCTGGCCAAGATAAAGCATAGCAGTGTGAGCAGACAACACAGAGTTACACATGGAGTAAACAATTAACAAGTCAATAACACAGTAGAAAACAAAGGGGGAGTCTATATACAATGTGTGCAAAAGGCATGAGGAGGTAGGCGAATAATTACAATTTTGCAGATTAACACTGGAGTGATAAATGATCAGATGGTCATGTACAGGTAGAGATATTGGTGTGCAAAAGAGCAGAAAAGTAAATAAATAAAAACAGTATGGGGATGAGGTAGGTGAAAATGGGTGGGCTATTTACCAATAGACTATGTACAGCTGCAGCGATCGGTTAGCTGCTCAGATAGCTGATGTTTGAAGTTAGTTGGTGAGGGAGATAAAAGTCTCCAACTTGCAATTCATTCCAGTCACAGGCAGCAGAGTACTGGAACGAAAGGCGGCCAAATGAGGTGTTGGCTTTAGGGATGATCAGTGAGATACACCTGCTGGAGCGCGTGCTACGGATGGGTGTTGCCATCGTGACCAGTGAGCTGAGATAAGGCGGAGCTTTACCTAGCATGGACTTGTGTATAGTTGATTTGGCTGCAAAGTACCCAGATATCAGAAGGTGAAATGAATACAATTATGGTATTTTACGACATCATGTAGTTTAGTCTCTGTTGCTCACTGTCTACATGACATAGACTGACCAGGTGATCCTTTATTGATGTCACTTGTTAAATCTACTTCAATAAGTAGATGAAGGGGAGGAGTCAGGTTAAAAAAATGATTTTTCAACCTTGAGACCATAGAGCCCAACAGTGGAGGTTTCATAATACCCACAAAAGCAATAGTTTTTTTCACCATTCATGTTTCCCATAGGGGATTTTAGAAACACTTCAAATAAAGGCTATGCTTCGTGTGGGCTTACCCTGGCGTTTTGTTTTGATAACCACAGCTAGCTAGCTGCTATCCGTGTGACAGTCGGCTTTCGTCGATTCCGGAGCAAACATCGATTGTTCCGGTGCTAGCCAGCTCCGTCAATCACGCCTGAGTTCCATCACTCACTCCTGGGCTGCAGTCACCTATCCGGACCCGTTTCACTGCCTACGCGGAGCCCCACCGGGCCTTCACAACCGGACTGCCGACGTTATCTACCTGAAGGAGATCCGGCTGGCTCCTCTGTCGCGACGTTACCGGAACGCCCATCTGCGGCCCGCTAACCGTTAGCTGTCTTTCCGGCTGCTATCTGAATAGACAATCGGACAATTTATTTATTTGAATTATTATGTTTTCTTCTCAGGCCTCTATAACTATATCTATTGTTCTTATTTTTGTTGTTGTGTGATTTGGATTAATCCCCTCTACCACACGGAACCCCACTAATCTACTGACCGAACGCAAGAGGTGGCTAACAACAGACTCCATCCTATGCTAGCTTGCTACCGGTTGGCTTGGCTAGCTGTCTAAATCGCCGTGACCCTAAACCAACCTCTCCACTCACTGGACCCTTTTGATCACTCGACTAAGCATGCCTCTCCTTAATGTCAATATGTCTTGTCCATTGCTGTTCTGGTTAGTGTTTATTGGCTTATTTCACTGTAGAGCCTCTAGTTCTGCTCACTATACCTTATCCAACCTATTAGTTCCACCACCCACACATGCAATGACATCTCCTGGTTTCAATGATGTTTCTAGAGACAATATCTCTCTCTTCATCACTCAATACCTAGGTTTACCTCCACTGTATTCACATCCTACCTTACCTTTGTCTGTACATTATACCTTGATGCTATTTTATCGCCCCCAGAAACCTCCTTTTACTCTCTGTTCCAGACGTTCTAGACGACCAATTCTTATTGCTTTTAGTCGCACCCTTATTCTACTCCTCCTATGTTCCTCTGGCGATGTAGAGGTGAATCCAGGCCCTGCAGTGCCTAGCTCCACTCCTATTCCCCAGGCGCTCTCTTTTGACGACTTCTGTAACCGTAATAGCCTTGGTTTCATGCATGTTAACATTAGAAGCCTCCTCCCTAAGTTTGTTCTATTCACTGCTTTAGCACACTCTGCCAACCCGGATGTTCTAGCTGTGTCTGAATCCTGGCTTAGGAAGACCACCAAAAATTCAGACATTTTAATTCCAAACTACAACATTTTCAGACAAGATAGAACTGCCAAAGGGGGCGGTGTTGCAATTTACTGCAAAGATGGCCTGCAGAGTTCTGTCCTACTATCCAGGTCTGTACCCAAACAATTTGAACTTCTACTTTTAAAAATCCACCTTTCTAAAAACAAGTCTCTCACCGTTGCCGCCTGCTATAGACCACCCTCTGCCCCCAGCTGTGCTCTGGACACCATATGTGAACTGATTGCCCCCCATCTATCTTCAGAGCTCGTGCTGCTAGGCGACCTAAACTGGAACATGCTTAACACCCCAGCCATCCTACAATCTAAACTTGATGCCCTCAATCTCACACAAATTATCAATGAACCTACCAGGTACCTCCCCAAAGCCTTAAACACGGGCACCCTCATAGATATCATCCTAACCAACTTCCCCTCTAAATACACCTCTGCTGTCTTCAACCAAGATCTCAGCGATCACTGCCTCATTGCCTGCATCCGTAATGGGTCAGCGGTCAAACGACCTCCTCTCATCACTGTAAAACGCTCCCTGAAACACTTCAGCGAGCAGGCCTTTCTAATCGACCTGGCCGGGGTATCCTGGAAGGATATTGACCTCATCCCGTCAGTAGAGGATGCCTGGATATTTTTTAAAAATGCCTTCCTAACCATCTTAAATAAACATGCCCCATTCAAGAAATTTAGAACCAGGAACAGATATAGCCCTTGGTTCTCCCCAGACCTGACTGCCCTTAATCAACACAAAAACGTCCTATGGCGTTCTGCATTAGCATCGAACAGCCCCCGTGATATGCAGCTGTTCAGGGAAGCTAGAAACCATTATACACAGGCAGTTAGAAAAGCCAAGGCTAGCTTTTTCAAGCAGAAATTTGCTTCTTGCAACACTAACTCAAAAAAGTTCTGGGACACTGTAAAGTCCATGGAGAATAAGAACACCTCCTCCCAGCTGCCCACTGCACTGAAGATAGGAAACACTGTCACCACTGATAAATCCACCATAATTGAAAATTTCAATAAGCATTTTTCTACTGCTGGCCATGCTTTCCACCTGGCTACTCCTACCCCTGTCAACAGCACTGCACCCCCAACAGCAACTCGCCCAAGCCTTCCCCATTTCTCCTTCTCCCAAATCCATTCAGCTGATGTTCTGAAAGAGCTGCAAAATCTGGACCCCTACAAATCAGCCGGGCTAGACAATCTGGACCCTTTCTTTCTAAAATTATCTGCCGAAATTGTTGCCACCCCTATTACTAGCCTGTTCAACCTCTCTTTCGTGTCGTCTGAGATTCCCAAAGATTGGAAAGCAGCTGCGGTCATCCCCCTCTTCAAAGGGGGGGACACTCTTGACCCAAACTGCTACAGACCTATATCTATCCTACCATGCCTTTCTAAGGTCTTCGAAAGCCAAGTCAACAAACAGATTACCGACCATTTTGAATCTCACCATACCTTCTCTGCTATGCAATCTGGTTTCAGAGCTGGTCATGGGTGCACCTCAGCCACGCTCAAGGTCCTAAACGATATCTTAACCGCCATCGATAAGAAACATTACTGTGCAGCCGTATTCATTGATCTGGCCAAGGCTTTCGACTCTGTCAATCACCACATCCTCATCGGCAGACTCAACAGCCTTGGTTTCTCAAATGATTGCCTCGCCTGGTTCACCAACTACTTCTCTGATAGAGTTCAGTGTGTCAAATCTGAGGGTCTGTTGTCCGGACCTCTGGCAGTCTCTATGGGGGTGCCACAGGGTTCAATTCTTGGACCGACACTCTTCTCTGTATACATCAATGAGGTCGCTCTTGCTGCTGGTGAGTCTCTGATCCACCTCTACGCAGACGACACCATTCTGTATACTTCCGGCCCTTCTTTGGACACTGTGTTAACAACCCTCCAGGCAAGCTTCAATGCCATACAACTCTCCTTCCGTGGCCTCCAACTGCTCTTAAATACAAGTAAAACTAAATGCATGCTCTTCAACCGATCACTACCTGCACCTACCCGCCTGTCCAACATCACTACTCTGGACGGCTCTGACTTAGAATACGTGGACAACTACAAATACTTAGGTGTCTGGTTAGACTGTAAACTCTCCTTCCAGACCCATATCAAACATCTCCAATCCAAAGTTAAATCTAGAATTGGCTTCCTATTTCGCAACAAAGCATCCTTCACTCATGCTGCCAAACATACCCTTGTAAAACTGACCATTCTACCAATCCTCGACTTTGGCGATGTAATTTACAAAATAGCCTCCAATACCCTACTCAACAAACTGGATGCAGTCTATCACAGTGCAATCCGTTTTGTCACCAAAGCCCCATACACTACCCACCATTGCGACCTGTACGCTCTCGTTGGCTGGCCCTCGCTTCATACTCGTCGCCAAACCCACTGGCTCCATGTCATCTACAAGACCCTGCTAGGTAAAGTCCCCCCTTATCTCAGCTCGCTGGTCACCATAGCATCTCCCACCTGTAGCACACGCTCCAGCAGGTATATCTCTCTAGTCACCCCCAAAACCAATTCTTTCTTTGGCCGCCTCTCTTTCCAGTTCTCTGCTGCCAATGACTGGAACGAACTACAAAAATCTCTGAAACTGGAAACACTTATCTCCCTCACTAGCTTTAAGCACCAACTGTCAGAGCAGCTCACAGATTACTGCACCTGTACATAGCCCACATATAATTTAGCCCTATCAACTACCTCTTTCCCAACTGTATTTAATTTATTTATTTATTTTGCTCCTTTGCACCCCATTATTTTTATTTCTACTTTGCACATTCTTCCATTGCAAAACTACCATTCCAGTGTTTTACTTGCTATATTGTATTTACCTTGCCACCAAGGCCTTTTTTTGCCTTTTACCTCCCTTCTCACCTCATTTGCTCACATTGTATATAGACTTGTTTATACTTTATTATTGACTGTATGTTTGTTTTACTCCATGTGTAACTCTGTGTTGTTGTATCTGTCGAACTGCTTTGCTTTATCTTGGCCAGGTCGCAATTGTAAATGAGAACTTGTTCTCAACTTGCCTACCTGGTTAAATAAAGGTAAAATAAAATAAAATAAATAAAAAAAAACCATGTAGGTCTCTATCGCACAAGGTGACTTTTAGCAATATGTTCAGCTCTATTTACTCTCATTTATGAAATGCTAAATAGCGTCAATGTAGACATCATGCAAAACTACAAATCACTGCAAGCTCCTGCATGTAATCTCTAGCTGACACCTTTGCTAACGGTATTGTGAAATGTAGCCAATTGATTCATTCATTCATTTAGCAAACATTAGTTAATCCAGAGATGCTTACCTTTGCCTCGATTTGGCAGTCTCGTCCAGATCATTATTGCATTTGTAGTTCTTTATGATAGCCACATTAGCAGCTAATTAGCGATTCATTTTTTGTGGGGGGGTAAATATAGTCACATTGTCGTAGAGATTTACATGGTTATCAAAATGTCACGCCAGAGTAATCCTACACAAAACACAGCCCATATTTTAAGTGTTTCTAAAATCCCCTGTGGGAAAAGATTATGCTGGAAAAACTATTGGAACCATTTCCCTGTTTGACCGCTAGGTTTTATGGGTATTATGACTCATACTGTGGTACTATATTGGGACATGGATTGTGTATGTGTGCCATTCAGAGGGTGAATGGGCAAGACAAAAGATTTAAGTGCCTTTAAGTGCCTTTTGAGTGTTGTTGTAGGTGCCAGGTGCACCGGTTTGTGTCAAGAACTGCAATGCTGCTGGGGTTTTCACTCAACTGTTTCCTGTATGTATTAAGAATGATCCACCACCCAAAGGACATCCAGCCAACTTGACGCAACTGTGGGAAGCGTTAGTCAACATGGGCCAGGGAAAAGTTTTCGACACCTTGTTCTGAGGGCAAAAGGAGGTGCAACTCAATATTAGGAAGGTGTTCCTAATGTTTGGTATACTCAGTGTATTTAATTATTCTATCACAGACCATAATGCTCTAACCTGTATAATATAATATTTTACCTCGTTTTGTTGTTATTGGACAACAAAAAGTTAAATGGCAACATGGTGGGTTGGTATTTGGTTACAACTAGGGCCTGGAGTTTTTTCCTGGCCGCCAGGTCATGTGGTCAGAAAAAACTCCTTGCCCTCATTCCAAGTGTTGCTGCTATTTCCCTCTCCAGGGTAGGAACATCGTGGTATTCTACGGCTCTCAGACAGGCACGGGCGAGGAGTTTGCCAACCGGCTGTCCAAAGACGCCCAGCGCTACGGCATGAAGGGTATGGCCGCCGACCCCGAGGAATACGACATGGTAACTAATTAACGACATTCCTATATCAGTGTTTATATGGTTACATATGAAATTCGGTATCCTGGTTCCGTTTTTCTGGATCATTTGAGAATTTTACTAAATAGATTTTGCTTTCACAAGACCTGGAAATAATCATTTCGGGTGCGATTTGAATTCTACGTGACATTAGCAAGCTAGCTTGTTTACAATGGGCAAAAAGTACCATGCGATTCGTGCTGCCACATCACAATACCTGGTACTCTGTTCCTGGGTCTTGGATCCGCTACTTACACAGGTCCAGAATTCGCTTCAGTCGGGGTTTGTTAGTGTTTCACACAGGCTTTATAGCATGGATCAGAGTACCAAAAGCTCCAAGATCCTAATCATACAGGGAATATGTAGCCTAGTGGTTAGAGCGTTGGGCTACTAGCCAAAAGGTCCCTGGATCGAAACCCAGAGTTGACAAAGTAACAATCTGTCGTTCTGCCCCTGAACAAGGCAGTTAACCCACTGTTCCCCGGTAGGAAGTCATTGTAAATAAGAACTTGTTCTAAACTGACTAGCCTAGTTAAATAAAGGTTAAATAAAAATGTGAAAACAACCTTAGTATAATAATGATTCTAATAACCCATTTATGACAACCCTGTCTAATAAGGCTTCTATACTGCCACCCCGGCAGCTCCAACATACCTGTATAGCTCAAAGGTGGCTTAACTGTACCCCTGCTAACAATATTAGTCTCTTGAGCCAAGGTCCTGTTCCATAAAGTTGAAAAGCTAATTAGTGCCCTGAATGGCATACAGCACATGTAATGGCAAATATCTAATGTCCAGGCATCTTCTAATCCACAGTCTGAGCTGTCCCGTCTGGCTGAGATTGGCAACTCCCTGGCCATCTTCTGCATGGCCACTTACGGTGAGGGAGACCCCACAGACAACGCGCAGGACTTCTATGACTGGCTGCAGGAGACCGACGGGCAATTGGATGGAGTCAACTATACTGTGACTATCTTTTTCTCTCTCTCGCTCTCTCCTCCCCGTGTTTTCATAATCAGGGCCAGGAGTTTGCCCAAGAAAAACTCCTGTTGGCCCCATTCACATAGAGTTGAAGTCAGAAGTTTACATACAGCTTAGCCAAATACATTTCAACTCAGTTCTTGACATTTAATCCCAGTAAATATTCCCTGTTTTAGGTCCGTTAGGATCACCACTTTATTTTAAGAATGTGAAATGTCAGAATAATAGTAGAGTGATTTGTTTCAGCTTTTATTTTTTTCATCACATTCCCAGTGGGTCAGACGTTTACATACCCTCAATTAGTATTTGGTAGCATTGCCTTTAAATTGCTTAACTTGGGTCAAATGTTTCAGGTAGCCTTCCACAAGCTTCCCACAATAAGTTGGGTAAATTTTGGCCCATTCCTTCTTACAGAGCTGGTGTAACTGAGTCAGGTTTGTAGGCCTCCTTGCTCACACACACCTTTTCAGTTCTGCCCACACATTTTCTATAGGATTGAAGTCAGGGCCTCGTGATAGCCACTCCAATACCTTGACTTTTTTGTCCTTAAGCCATTTTGCCACAACTTTGGAAGTATGCTTGGGGTCATTACCCATTTGCGACCAAGCTTTATCTTCCTGACTGATGTTTTGAGATGTTGCTTAAATATATACACATTTTTCCGTCCTCATAATGCCATCTATTTTGTGAAGGGGACCAGTCCCTCCTGCAGCAAAGAACTTCCACTACATGATGCTGCCACCCCCGTGCTTCACGGTTGGGATGGTGTTCTTCGGCTTGCAAGCCTCTCTTTTTCCTCCAAACATAACAATGGTCATTATGGCCGAACAGTTCTATTTTTGTTTCATCAGAGGACATTTCTCCAAAAAGTACTATCTTTGTCCCCATGTGCAGTTGCAAACCATAGTCTGGCTTTTTATGGCAGTTTTGGAGCAGTGGCTTCTTTCTTGCTGAGTGGCCTTTCAGCTTATGTCAATATAGGACTCGTTTTACTGTGGATAAAGATACTTTTGTACCTGTTTCCTCCAGCATCTTCACAAGGTCCTTTGCTGTTGTTCCGGGATTGATTTGTACTTTTCGCACCAAAGTACGTTCATCTCTAGGAGACAAAACGTGTCTCCTTCCTGAAGCGGTATGACGGCTACATGGCCCCATGGTGTTTATACTTGCGTACTATTGTTTGTACAGGTGAACATGGTACCTTCAGGCATTTGGAAATTGCTCCCAAGGATAAACCAGACTTGTGGAGATCTACAATTTGTTTTCTGAGGTCTTGGCTGATTTATTTTCATTTTCTCATGATGTCAAGCAAAGAGGCACTGAGTTTGAAGGTTGGCCTTGAAATACATCCACAGGTACACCTCCAATTGACTCAAATTATGTCAGAAGCTTCTAAAGCCATGACATAATTTTCTGGAGTTTTCCAAGCTGTTTAAAGGCACAGTCAACTTAGTGTATGTAAACTTCTGACCCACTGGAATTGTGATGCAGTGAATTATAAGTAAAATAATCTGTCTGTAAACAATTGTTGGAAAATTACTTGTCATACACAAAGTAGATGTCCTAACCAACTTGCTAAAACTATAGTTTGTTAATAAGAAATGTGTGGAGTGGTTGAAAAACTAGTTTTAAATATGTAAACTTCTGACTTCAACTGTACATTAGCCAAGCGTTCACTTTCAAATGTGTATTTCACATGGATTAACTTTAGTGTGAGACCGAGATGAGTTATGCTAACATCCAAAAAATAGGCTTTATGTGTATGGTTGAGTTCTTGCTTCGGCCATAGCTGACATGCGTGCCATCCTGGCTGGTTGGTCATTGTCGGAGTTGGTCCAACGTTCCTGCCCTCAATGGGATGAAGAATTTCACTTCTGATTGGAGGCAATCTGGCCGGGCACTCTGAATGATCACTTGGGCTCCTTCCACTCCCTTCCAGTGTCTTTCTGTCCTAGACTTGAAAGACAGCATTAATTACAGTTAATGAAAGATGATAGACGTTCACAGTGTACAGTGTAGGAGCTTGCGTTCAAGGTATGTGCATGTCTCTGTGTGTTTTATATAGTATACAATCTTATATTGAATATGTTGAACGTTAGTTTTTTTACATTTATTTTATTTTGTTTTTTATAAACTAGAACTGTTGACATCTCTCCCTGCAGGTGTTTGCATTGGGCAACAAGACATATGAACACTACAATGCCATGGGGGCGTACGTAGACAAGAGGCTGGAGGAACTGGGAGCCAAGAGGGTCTTCGACCTGGGCATGGGAGACGACGACGGCAAGTGAGTGAGGCTGCTTTGGAGGGGTGCGTCCCAATATCTATTTTCTCCTGAAGAGTGCACTTGTTTACTACTTCCCACAAATCTAAAGGCGTTGGACTGGTGGAGGCATGCACTAATGGGAGTTTACACCATATTTCTTATACCAGTCATGTCCTTTAAAATCAGTGAATGGAAGTGAATGATTGCACACTTTGGGAGGAAGGACATAACCTTGGATCTCTCCCGTATCAAATTGTGACCGATGTTGAGATCAAAATGATGGCCAAATTATGGAAATGGGGTTGATAAGAGGGTGTTTCTGCTTCTTTTCATTTGTCAGCCTGGAGGAGGACTTTGTGACATGGAGGGAGCAGTTCTGGCCAGCCATGTGTGAGCACTTTGGAGTGGAGGCTTCAGGAGAGGACTCCAGGTATTTATTCCAATTTATTGTAATTATCACGTTCTCATTTTCCCTCAATTCACACACAGAGTATGGAAGGAGTGATTTGCAGATTAACTGTAGGCCTTCTCGCTCTCCATTAGCGTTCGTCAGTATGAGCTCAAGGAGCATAATGACATCAACATGAACAAGGTGTACACAGGAGAGTTGGGCCGTCTGAAGAGCTTTGAGACCCAGAAACCGTGAGTTATTCTACCCCATCCTCTTCACTTATCATTACAATATTTGCTACAGAGTTTTGTGTTCTATAGATTTCTCTCTAAACAAGTATTACTGCCCGCTAGTGGAGCTAAAGGGGATTTCCTAGTTGGAACGCTGAAGTGCGACACTGCTTTATCCGTCGATGTTCACCTCTATGATTTACCTCATGTTATCTCTGCATACAGATGTGTACAGTTCACTGGTATGAAATTCTATTGATCTTTTCCCCCCCAGTCCTTTTGATGCAAAAAACCCCTTCCTGGCTCCAGTCACTGTTAACCGCAAGCTCAACAAAGCAGGTGACAGGCATCTCATGCACCTTGAAGTGGACATTACAGGCTCCAAGATTAGGTAAATGAGAGAGCCAAGAGAGCCGTAACTTTCTTTGTATAGTTATCAACCTCACAGACAGTATTTCCTTAAAAGGAATAGGCTACACTTCTTGGATGAATTGGTGCCTTTTTATATTGTGGAAAGATGACTTGAAAACCCTTTGTCATTCTGTCTTTGTAGATATGAGTCGGGAGACCACGTTGCCGTCTACCCTACCAATGACACAGTGATCGTGAACAGGCTGGGACAGATCCTTGGCGTGGACCTTGATTCCGTTATCTCTCTCAACAACCTTGATGGTGCGGCACTGACCTGATGCAACACCTTGAATTGGAGTCCTCCGAAAATCTCTCAATGTCTTTTGAAGATCCTTAAACACACATTCTGTTTGGACATCTCTTGAAATGTTACTCTCCCTGTATTAACATTTTTTGAAGGAGAAGGTTTTGTGAAATCACCAACTGTTCTTTATTACTCTAAATCCTAGGGTCGGTGTCCTTCACCCAGGTGAAGCTTAGTCCTGGACTAAAAAGAAGCTTTATTGAAAATACTTAGTATTTTATTTTTTTTGTCCAAGATTGGGCTTAATCTGTGGAAACTGTCCCTTAATGTATAACCAATGTTAATGTGATGTTATCTGGTGCCGTTTATCAGAGGAGTCCAATAAGAAGCACCCATTCCCTTGCCCCACCACCTACCGTACGGCTCTGACCCACTACCTGGACATCATCCATCCGCCTCGCACCAACGTCCTGTATGAGCTGGCCCAGTACGCCACTGACCTCAAGGACCAGGAGAACATGCGCAAGATGGCCTCGTCTGCTCCCGAGGGCAAGGTGTGTGGCTGTGACACTGTTAACTTATCACCTCTCTACTCCTATTCTAAAAGTAGTCAAGATTTCCTCAACATACTCAAGACGGGTTATTGGTAGTGGGAAAGTACGCTTAAACCTCAGGGTTGGGGTCAATTCGATGTCAATTCAGGAAGAAATCTTGAAAAGCATTGAAAAAAAATTGAATTTGAATTTAAATGTACTTTCTGGCTGAACTGAAATGGAATTGACCACAACCCTGATAAGCCTATAACACATGTGAAAAGTTGCCCTTAAGCACAGATCTAACTCCAGCCTTAACCAATGTAGGAGGATGGTAAAATATATCTGACCCTCTGGTAAATATATCTGACCCAGATGCCTGACTACAGATCAGTGGTTAGGGGCAACTTCTACCTACTCCATATTGTCCCAGCTAAGTGTTGTTGTGGTCTCTACTAGGCTCTGTACCAGAGTTTTGTGCTGGAAGACAACAGGAACATCCTGGCCATCTTGGAGGATCTGCCTTCCTTGCGGCCTCCCATCGACCACCTGTGTGAGCTCATGCCCCGTTTGCAGGCTCGCTACTACTCCATTGCCTCCTCCTCCAAGGTGAGGATATATACAAGGGTGTATCCATGCATTGTACCAAAACTATGGTTTCTAGTGAATATACCCCAGTACATCACCCCTAATGACCCCACAACCTAACTCCTTCTCAATACTCAATTCTCAATGTATTTTTCTTGTTACATTTACAGTAGTTATTTAGCAGACGCTGTCATCCACTATAAATTGTATTGAGATAATGTGAAACGACCACGTATTATTTATTATAGGCCCAGTGCAGTCAAAAACATGATTTCCCTGTGTTTAGGGAAATATACACTACCAGTCAAAATGTTTAGAATGCCTACTCATTCAAGGGTTTTTCTTTATTTTTTTTACTATTTTCTACATTGCAGAATAATAGTGAAGACACCAAACTTTGAAACAATACACAGGGAGTCATGTAGTAACTAAAAAAGGTTTAAACAATTCCAAATATATTTATATTTGAGATTCTTCAAATGGCCACCCTTTGCCTTGTTGACAGCTTTGCACACTCTTAGCATTCTCTCAACCAGCTTCACCTGGAATACTTTCCCAACAGTCTTGAAGGAGTTGACACATGCTGAGCACTTGTTGGCTGCTTTTCCTTCACTCTACAGTCCAACTCATCCCAAACCATCTCACTTTGGTTGAGGTCAGGGGATTGTGGCGGCCAGGTCATCTGATGCAGCACTCCATCACTCTCCTCCTTGGTAAAATAGCCCTTGCACAGCCTGAAGGTGTGTTGGGTCATTGTCCTGTTGAAAAACAAATGATAGTCCCACTAAGCCCAAACCAGGTGGGATGGTGTATCGCTGCAAAATTCTGTGATAGCCATGCTGGTTAAATGTGCCTTGAATTCTAAATAAATCAGACAGTGTCACCAGCAAAACACCCCCACACCATAATTGTAACATTTTTTATTTTACCTTTATTTAACTAGGCAAGTCTGTTAAGAACAAATTCTTATTTTCAATGACAGCCTAGGAACAGTGGGTTTTCTGCCTTGTTCAGGGTCAGAGAACGACAGATTTTTACCTTGATTTTTACATTTTTACCTTGGGATTCGATCTTGCAACCTTTTGGTACTAGTCCAACACCACCTGCTTCATGGTGGGAAATACATATGCAGAGATCATCCGTTCACCAAACCTGCGCCTCAGAAAGACACGGCGGATGGAACCAAAAAACCTCAAATTTGGACTCCAGACCAAAGGACAAATTTCCACTGGTCTAATGGCCATTGCTCGTGTTTCTTGGCCCATGCAAGTCTCTTCTTCTTATTGGTGTCTTTTAGTAGTGGTTTCTTTGCAGCAATTCAACCATGAAGGCCTGATTCACACAGCCTCCTCTGAACAGTTGATGTTCCGATGTGTCTGTTACTTGAATCTATTTGGGCTGCAATTTCTGAGGCTGGTAACTCTAATGAACTTATCTTCTGCAGCAGAGGTAACTCTGGGTTTTCCATTCCTGTGGCGGTCCTCATGAGAGCCAGTTTCATCATAGCGCTTTTACCAAATAGGACTATCTTCTGTATACCACCGCTACCTTGTCACAACACAACTGATTGGCTTCAACACATTAAGAAGGAAAGAAATTCCATAAATGCACTTTTAACAAGGCACACGTGTTAATTGAAATGCATTCCAGGTCACTACCTCATGAAGCTGGTTGAGAGAATGCCAAGAGTATGCAAAGCTGTCATCAATTCAAAGGATGGCTATTTGAAGAATCTGAAATACAAAATATACTTTTTTGGTTACTACATGATTCCATATGTGTTAATTCATAGTTGATGTCTTCACTATTATTCTACAATGTTGAAAATAGTAAAAATAAAGAACCCTTGAATGAGTAGGTGTTCTAAAACTGTTGACCAGTAGTGTATTTCCACACTGAGGTTGGAGTAATACTTTGAAATTGAGATAATGCCCTTTCAGTGTAAAATCTGTTTGAAAAAACAGCCAAAAATGTCTGCCTGTTTGGATGGGAGTTTGTGCTTTCCATGGTGACGTCACCATCCGGTAAATTAGTTAATAGGCCAATAAGAAAGCGTTCCAAACCTCTCTGCCAATAACGGAACATTTTCAGTTTCCCCTTCCCAATCACTCCACTCCCAGACAGTCCTAGCAAAATTATTGCTTGAGAAATTCCTCTTTGCTAAGAAGCTTTTGTTTTCAATTAAAATGAAACATAAATCACAGTCAGGTACTTAATTGATACCCAGAGATTACAGCTGCAATGGACCTTTAAGCGTCCATTGTCGGGCAACCTGCAATAGTGTGATCTAAAAAGAGTGGTTAATGATGCCTTCTCTTTGTAGGTCCACCCCAATAGCATCCACATCTGTGCTGTGCTGGTGGAATACACAACTAAAACCGGGCGCCTCACAAAGGGAGTGGCCACCACCTGGCTGAAGAACAAACTGGTTGCGGACAACGCCCACAAGTCCACGGTCCCCATGTACATCCGCAAGTCCCAGTTCCGCCTGCCCTTCAAGGCCAGCAACCCAGTTATCATGGTCGGTCCTGGGACCGGCATCGCTCCCTTCATGGGCTTCATCCAGGAGCGTGGGTGGCTCAAAGAGCAAGGTACATGGTAGACACCATGATAGAAGCTTGCCATAGACACATGGAAATGTTTGTGTTGGTTTCCTGATTGTTTTGATATGCTGCATAGTACTATTTTATGAGTTGTCATGTTCTGTGTCACACTGACTAAAATAAAGCACCTTAACTGTCTTGTATGGATACAAGTAAGCCAATTGGTCTGCTTTTTCCTGTAGGCAAGGAGGTGGGGGAGACGGTCTTGTACTGTGGCTGCAGGCACAAGGAGGAGGACTATCTGTACCAGGAGGAGTTGGAGGAGGCTGAGAAGACGGGTGTCATCACGAAGCTCAACGTGGCTTTCTCTCGGGACCAGGAGCAAAAGGTATACTTGTTTTATTAGTTATTCAGCACGAGGACCTTAAAAAACTATTATTAAAAAGGGTGAACAATGCTTTTCTGTTAGCTAGAATATGACATTTATTAAATAGATAGCCATATACGACCATGTTATCTGATCCTACACACACTGCAGTTGGGACACCAAGACAAGATTGTAATCCTTATCATATTTCCATAGCGTTCTTGAGTGTTGCCAATCATGGTTGTTGATACCATAGACCGGTATCTAAATCTGTCAGATTCTGTACCACTGGGGGTGTACTATTAGTGGGGATGGTCAACACATACTCCACACAGAGTCCTAGGCTAGACCTCAGAGGATACCTGAGGGATTGATTTTATGCTGCCTCATCTCATGAAGGAAGAGGAACACGTTTCCTTGCAAGGTCGTTTTTTGTTTGTGTGAAGACTGGAAGCTCAAGAGGATGTTGTAATAGATCTGTTTCCTCTCGCTGTCCCGCCAGGTGTACGTGCAGCATCTCCTGAGGACCAACAAGGTGGACTTGTGGAGGCAGATCCACACAGACAATGCACACATATACATCTGCGGGTAAGGAAGGATCCTCGCCAGTAACATTTGCACCTTGGCAATAAAATGGATTGAAATTGAATTGACATATTTCTTGAAAGCACTCCCCAAATTCACAAAAATCCTCAAACTAGGGTTAAAAGACAAATGTCTTATAGAGAAATGCTCCTGTTTTTAGGGATGCGCGGAACATGGCCAGGGATGTGCAGACAGCTTTCTATGAGATAGCAGAGGAGCTGGGCGGCATGACACGCACTCAGGCCACCGACTACATCAAGAAACTGATGACCAAGGGACGGTACTCGCAGGACGTCTGGAGCTAAAACACCTAGGATCCAACCACATCCTATGTTTGTTTGTTTTTAGACTTGCATTGTTGTTTGTGTCAGTTTGTATCAGCAACGGTTATAATGGGTCACCAACCCTGGTACTGGAGAGCTACCGGTTGTGCCGGCTTTTGTTCCCGCCAAGCACTAAAACATCGGATTCTATTAATTGCCTTATCATGACCTTGATTAGCTGAGATGGGTGTGTTTGTGTCAGGCTAGAATAAAAGCCTACACATTGGGACCAGGATTTGTGACCACTGGGGAAGGATATCGCTGGTTGTTTTTATTCCATGGAGCAACACAAGCACTCAACAATGCACCACAATAACAGTCGGTCATCCTCATTCAGATGATTTATTGATATTCTATGTCAGTCGGCCATCAGTTTGGTAGTGTCAAATGTAGTATCACATTTGTTGATGTTTATCTTTTGCAGGAGAAAGAACGTTTGATAATGATATACTGTAGCTGTACATAATTGTACAAAGTGAGGAGGTGGGTTTAAATACAAAACTCATACAGTGCAAGTCTCTTCTTTAGGAAGTTGACCTAATCTGGGTACTCAAGTGTATTCCGAATACATGATAAATATTTTAGATTTGAGAAATAAAAAGTGAGAACTTTTTGTCTACGAAATCAGTAACTGAAAAGCTTAGTGTTTGTTTATAGTACCTTTTGCATTTGGATAAGCGATGTAGCCTTTTATGCAATGATGTTACTGTACATTTCTAATCAATCACAGTAACCCTTAGCAAGGCATGATAAAAGTATAATTTTGCAATTCAGTAGTCAAGCCCTCTATTGAGGAGAAATTATTAGCTTTTATTTTCCACAAGACTGCCTTTTAAATATATCAAAGAAAAAATATTTTTAGGTTCCCTGTAGTATTTGTATACATGATGCAAGTAAGCATCAAAGGGGAATGGGTAAATAATGTGCATATTTCGACTTAAATTCTCTGCATTATCCAGTTTACAATGAAACAAAAACTGAACACGTACACCACTTAGTAGCAAGCATTCAAATGTACATGTTTCTTTATCATGCAAACCTCGCACTGTACCCTGAGAATGTAGAGTTCTACAGCTTGTTGGCTTTGAGTGTCAACTTTATTTTATTTTCTATGTACTATTGCACACTAATCAGTGTAAGTACTGGATGATATCACACTTATCTATGAAATTTGGCATATCCTTTCTTCACTTCACTGAAAACTAAGGGCAAGGTTGTCAACTTGTGGAAATAGTAAACCCGTTTTGGCCCGTAAGCCAAGCAAAGCATATCAATTTGTAAATTCAGTGTGTGCCTTATTGAAATTGGTGCCTGACTTAAATGTAGAAGGTTTTTTGGATGCATTACTGTAAAGGCAATTTTTCAAAAATATTGGAGAAAAACCATATTATGAAGACATTCATGTAACTTTTTTGTCCACATTCCATTTTATAATACAGTAAGTGTCAACTAAATGAATGTATCTAAGCATATCCTTTTAAAATTAATAAAAAACATATAAAATATTGTTAACAGATTGAGAGTTTGTTATTCATGTCTGAGGTATGCATCCTCTTCCATCTGATAAATTTTTTGAAAATGAGATTATTGTTATGTTCAATTGTTAGATGGATGCAAGATGATGTAGTTTATTTTTTATTTAACCTTTATTAGCGTTGCACATTTTGGGGAATATTCAGGAAACTTTCTGTGGGATTTAACAGGAATATATGGGAATATATGCAAATTAATATTAACCCCATTTAAATGTCATTGTTTTTTGCATTGGATATATTTACCATATCATATGGAGACAAAAACATAAATATTTAACCTTATAAGTAGACATAATTGCAAATGATTAAATCCTATTATAAAAATTTTTTTTTTTACAAATTGACCTTTAAATGAGTTGACTCTTCACATGGGATGATTTCACTGAACGACAAAAGAAAGGGAATATTGAATGATCCTCAATGATCCATTGCATCTCCCAAAAACGTTTTCAACATAAATCTGTTAAAATTATAGTCTAGAAACTAAAGCTTTGGTTGTCTTCCTCTCAGGCTTCCATGTCTTCTTCCTTGACCTCAATGTCCACCTCTTGAACATCAGACTCTTAGGCCTCATCTTCACTGTCACTTTCCAACCTTGTTGAGGATGGCTCGTTGTCAGGCTCGGATGGCCACCAATTTTTCAACCCTTGTATTGGTCAGCCTGTTGCGTGCTTTGGTGTGTGTGTTCGCAAACAAGGACCAGTTGCGCTCTGAGGTGGCTGATGTTGGTGGAATTTGGAGGATGATGGAGGCAACAGGGGAAAGAACCTCAGATCCACAAAGTCCCTTCCACCAGGTGGCTGATGAGATATGATGGCATGACTGCCATCCCTTGCTTGGAAGTGTACTTCGCCAGACTGCCAAGAACCCTGCCCTCGTCCAGGCCAAGGTGGCTAGACACAGTAGTGATGACACCATAGGCCTTGTTGATCTCTGCACGAGACAGGATGCTCTTGCCAGCATACTTGGGGTCCAACATGTGCGCTGCGGCATGTATGGGCTTCAGGCAGAGGTCTTCACACTTGATGTATTTCAGAACTGCAGTGTCCTCTGCTTGGCGCAGCAGGGCAGTACGTATTTCTTCTCTTACATCTGCAAGCAGAGTCTGAACATCAGACAGGATGGCATTGTCTCCCTCAATCCATGCAATGGCTACTACTATAGGTTTCAGGCTGCTAACCACTCTCCCAAAATACATCATCCAGGAGGATCCTATTGATGGGGCTGTCCATATCGGCATACTGTGATATAGCCATTTCTTGGTCTCCTTCCCCTCCAGGAGACTGTCAAACATGATGACAACACCACCCTAACGGGTGTTGGATGTGCTGCTCTTATTCTTCTCACTTTGCTTGGTGAGATAGCAGCACAGCAATCTACAACTTGACCCTTTACATACATAACCATTTCAATGGCTCTCTTGTAGAGTGTATCCATTGTTTTCAGTGACATGATGTCCTTGAGGAGCAGATTCAATGCATGAGCAGCACAGCCAATGGGTGTGATGTGAGGATAGAACTCCTCCACTTTAGACCAAACAGCCTTCATGTTCGCAGCATTGTCTGTCACCAGTGCAAATACCTTCTGTGGTCCAAGGTCATTGATGACTGCCTTCAGCTCATCTGCAATGTAGAGACCAGAATAGAATACTGGTTGAGGGGTGGTGCTGTAGTTAATTATTCCTTGCCCACGCACTTTCGACCACCCATCAGAGATGATTGCGATACAGTCTGCTTTCTCTATGATTTGCTTAAACTCTGCATCCAGCAAATGAGTAGATAAAGCATGGCTGGGTGGAGGGGTGTATGCTCGGCGAAGAACATTCAGAAATCTCTTCCAATACACATTGCCTGTGAGCAACAGAGGTGAACCAGTTGCATATACAGCTCGAGCAAGACATTCATCGTAATTTCTCTGACTACGTTCCTCAATTGAGTCAAGAAAACTTCTGATTCCAGGAGGACCATGAGCTGTTGCTATCGATAAGATGTCTGATTCATAATTTTCACCTTGAATAGAAGCAGAGGGACTTTTGTTAGAGGTTGTGAGGGCTGAGGGAACTTTATGCGCTTGGCCAGATGATTCTGCATCTTTGTTGCATTCTCCACATATGGTTTGGCACCATATTTGCAAATGTACACAGCTTTTCCTTCTATATTAGCTACAGTGAAATGTCTCCACATGTCAGATAGTGCCCGTGGCATTTTCCTGTAAAGATTAGGAAGACAATTAGTTAAAATATATATAGATAATTCCATGTACAGATAAGCAGTTAGATTAAACAACTCCTTTGTAAGATGTGTTTTAAAATGAAACATGTATGGAAACATTTGAATTAACACTCCTAAGTTAGCAGGCTCAAGCAAGCTAAAACCCACATGGTGGCAAAAACTAACTAGCAGAAATAGTTAAGTTAGAAATTATTTAAACGTCACTTTGCTGTAGGCTACTATTTACTAGTTAACAAAAAATAATGTATGTCATAAAATCTATTCACCCCATCAAGTATTTTAATCAAAACTTACCAGAAAGCATGTAGTCCTTGGCTCAGATAGTGTAGTAGTGTGGGCTCAATAGCATCTCATTAGTGTGCAAGTTCTTGAGAATCAGCTGTACATGTGATGGAAGAGTGCACTGCACATATGATTGAAGAATGCACTGTGCATGCAGAGGGTTGCAATTCCATTGAATTGGGGATAGTTTAACCAAAATATGCCACAAGACCTAGAATTGCCTTGTGTATCCCACAGAAAAGGTTCCCTGTTATAAGATAACTTTTTGATGAATTTAAGCAAAATTCCCGGGCTTACATTTTCCTTGGAAGTTAAAGTAAAAATTCTAGAAATGTACCAGAAAGTTTTCCGACCCTTTGCAACCCTAACCTTTATTTAACTAGGCAATTCAGTTAAGAACAATTACTTATTTACAATGCCGGCTGGACCAATTGTGTGCTGCCCAATGGGACTCCCAATCACGGCCGGTTGTGATACAGCCTGGAATCGAGCCAGGGTCTGTAGTGACGCCTCTAGCACTGAGATGCAGTGCCTTACACCGCTGCGCCACTCGGGAGCCCAGAGTGACCAGTTGGGTGATGGATAAAATGATGCATCCCTTGCCATACACTACAATGCATTATGAAAATGTGTCTAAGCATGTTATAAAACACTACAAACCAACTCATATTACATCAGAATCTCATTCTGGATAATGCCTCTGTACTACATTTTTTAAAGAATGTTCCACTGTCCCATAAATCCATAATTTTGTTGTAAAATAATAATTGTATGGCACAGTGGGAAAATAAATAAATAGTTGAGTGCAGAAACCTCAAGAATGAGATTCTGATGTAATTGGAGTTGTTTTGGACAAAATGTGACAAATGTTCTCTCAAAAAAATGACATGTTTGGAGGATCAACTAACTACAAGCACATAAAGAGTAAAAATAAGGCCACATGTAAAAATGGCTGAACTTCCCGTTTAAGCAAGCAAAACTCATGTCTTTTTGGTAGTTGAGTCAAAAAGACAATGGCCATTTGAAGTTCATCTTTTTTTTTTTAAATACAAAGTTATTTCAGAATTCTTTTGCCAAGTTAGCTAGCCAACTCCTTGATCCTGCTTGATTTTATACACCTCTGGGCTAGCTCCTTCCAAGTCGATCGTTTCCATGCGATCGGCTGATAAAGATGAAATCAAACCGAAAGAAGTAAACGGAGCAACATGAAACATACCATTATCTAACAATAGGGGTATTTTAAAAAATACAATCAAACTACTGTTAATGTGCCGTGTCACTAGATGTTTGACACATGTATTCAATACGAACATAGCTATATTCAACTCACATGTTTTGAAAGTTACTTGGTTTCAAATTATTATGCGCAAGTTATTTATTACACAGAAGTTGGTTCAACCCAGCGGCAGGTCAGAGTTCATAATTGCCGCAGTGTGTGCGGCTGTGCGCTGATGTTACTGGGATTTTAATTTGTTGAAAAGTGATTCATCGATTTTTTTTAGAAAAGAGAATGGCCTCCGGTAAGTTTAGTGTGAACTAAGTGTACGTGACTTGTTCAATATCATGTTTTTGTGTCACATTTGTTATACAATGTTAAATGAAACCGCTGAGACGGATGGTCTCAGCGAGCTAACGTTAGTTTAGCAAGCTTTCAGGGACGACCATCAGAATAAACACTAGCCATCGTTTGTTGGCGAGTTTATTACCTCCCTTTTTTATTATTATAACGCATGCCGCTTTCTGTAAACGTACTTCGTTATTTTGACTCGCTCAACCATATTTCTTACTGTTTCGTTTGTCTTGTAGATGAGAATTGACCGCCATTTTTGTCGCGCAGCGTGGTCCTTTTTAGCTTGCTAGTTAGCACGGTACTAACGTTGTTAGCTAGTCAACGAGAAACATGTATATTATTGGCTACGGTAGTTAGCTAGCTAGGCAACGTTAGCTAGCTATCCAAGGCCTGCTATTTTCACCGTGTATTTATATACATTTCATATTGACTTGCACTGCGTTCTTAATGATAACGTAATGTTGTTTCCATCCAACGTTGTCACAGTTTACCATGCTAGCTAAGTTTACTTGCTATCGATATAATCTAAAGTAATCTAGCAAGATAAGTTAACTACAGGTTTACGTCCGGGTTGATACGAACATCTTTGCTAACATTCGTATTATGTGACTTGTTCAATGCTAACTAACAGATAGCTCATTGGCTAGCTAGCTAACGTTAGTTGTAGCAATTTTGCCACCCAATCACCCATATCCTTCTCGTTCACAGATTCGGGTTACGGTCAGCCTGGCGCTCCAAGGTAACGTGACATCACAATGAATACGTTAGCTACTCAATATTGCTTTCAAGTTGCCATGAAACGTATCTATTTAGCTACCACTCTCTAGCGATTATACAATTTATAAACTATCCAATTGGCCACACAATGCTTGATTCACTTCAAATGTCTAATGTATTGTTATGGTTTTGACGGGTTAACTAATAGATTGTAGGCATATCCACCGTTATCCTGGCTTCAGCGCACATCGGAAGTCTGTATTGGTTGGACTCCGGGAATTGTGAATCGTGTTGGTGGGGGGACTACCAAAATATAGCTACACAAAAAACGGTTTCCTGTCAACAAAGGCATATGTATAATATCTAGGAACTCTACTTACCAGATGAACCCCACCATATTCCTGCTGTCTAGATAGTGGTAGGAAGTTTTGGGTGAAGTGTGTGGTCAAATGGCAGCCCGCTGTCTAAATCTACAGGAATATGGTGCTGTTCGGACAGTAGTTGGATTGACTTTTATTTGATAGCGAGGAACACATTTCACTTGACATCTGGTAAGTAGAGTTCCTAGAGATTATACATATGCCATGGTTGACTGGGTATGTTTTTTTTGGTGAACCTGGCTATATTGTGGGGGGGGGTATTTTCCATGGCCAGCCACCAGAACGATGCACAACTCCAGGAGTCCAACAAATAGACTCACGATGTGTCCCAAAGTTAAGTTATGGCTGAGTTTGTTGCTAGGACGTTTAATCAATTTAACCATAAGTTGGCATCTCCGACGTTGTGCTTTAGAAATAAACTTCCAAATCAGTTGTTGGGGGTGTTTACGTTACATTCAAGACATGTTCCGGTGACTAAAAGCATTTTAATTATTATTTTTTTATATATAAATTTCCCGCTTTGGGATGGATGCGTCAATGTGTAGTTCATACATGCATGATCTATGAGCAGAATAATTGTCTTACCTCAATTAGCCACAAAATCCCTAGTTTTGAAACAGTGTTTTCTTGAAGCTACGCTGCTCCATTTTCCTACACCCCCCCAAGTGGGCCAGCCCCTTAGCAATTCTAGTTCTAGCCAATGAGCTTCAGCCCTTGTCATTTGAGTGGCAGCTGGCAAGAGGCCTGCCCAGCGTTTCCTATGAGGTTGCCGGGCGGGCCCAGCGGCTCATTGGAGACAGCAGAATGGGGGGAGCAATGTCGTGGGGCACATATGTGACGTAGTACGTACATTTTCGGTCATCACTTTTGACTTGTGAGTGCTACTTTCAAAACTACTGGTTAAAAAGTATACAAAAGTACCGGAGAATGTCTTTAAGATATCTAACTTTACCTCTCCCTCCCACAGCTATGGAACGTATCCTCCTGCTCAGCAGAGTGGGCAGGTATGTGTGGCCCCTCAATTTCTCACTGAGAATTGTTTGAAACTATTTTCTATGTTATTTCATCACAGTTTTGTTCATATAACAGTTCAATGCTTATTGCAGGCCTACGGTCAAGGAAATGGAAGTGGCTCGTATGGTGGACAGAGTTACACTGGCTATGGACAGTCTGGTATGTAAAACTTTTATATAGAGTCATGGAAATTATTTGAATTCTAGAAGTTGCTGATTGTAATACATTTGGTTTTTTTGTTTTTCTAGCAGAAAGTTATGGCCAAACAACACAGGCGGCAAGTTATGGCCAGCCTTATGATGGCTTTGGGCAACAAGGCTCTGATTCCGCTGCTGGGTAAGGACTCTGGCACTATATTAAACGAGTATTGCTTGCAGTTACATACTTTGCCTTTCTAGTGGCCTAATATCATTGCAAATGTTACATTTTTGGTAATTATTCAACTCTTTGTTGGTGTCAAGAGAATAATTGTTGTGAGAACTTCTCAAGGTATGGTGGCGCTGACAAGTCATCATACAGTCAGCCGAGTTCCTACGGTGGCGCCGCTGGTGGCGGCTCTTATGGACAAGCTCAAGGCGGCTACAGAGGTCGAAGTGAAGGTTAGTTATTCTATTAATTTATATATTCCATGGCACTGATTTTTATTGATCAATTGTCCAGTTGGCCTGCAAATCTCTGCATACCTTTTTTCCTGTTTATTTGAGATGGAGGATCAGCGATTCATAGCCATCTTTGGCCAAGACTGGCCTGTTTAACTATGGCTGAATGCCTCTAATAAAAATAATAAATAACTTTTCATTGCAGAAGGATCTCGTACATATAAAACAAAGTGCCATATAAAACAGGAAATAAAACATGTTCAAAGAAAGTCAACACCACAACTCAAAGGGCTTGTGTGCCTGTGTTTTGCCCCAGGTGAAGGCGGTCAGGGCAGGAGGTATGGTGGAGATGATGGGGGCTCAGACAGGGGCTCTTCTGACGGGTATAGAGGCCGAGGGCGTGGTGGGTACGAGCGTGGGGGATACGACAGGGGTGGAAGAGGCGGCCCTCCATCTGGTATGGGGTAAGTTCCAGAGCGTGACCACCCGCAAGGTACTTCTGCAACACCCATGCCAGGTAGATGTTCCTTCCAACGCAATGCATGATACCTCCTCACCATTCTGATCCATCACCCCATACCTCATCCACATGGATTAATACCACCTCCCACCCCACCCTGCTATTTTCACCTGGGATGTGCTTAGGGCTGGGCGATATGGCCTAAAAATCATAATTTTTCCCAACTGGTTGAGTAACAATATTTCATCTTGATTTTTGAAAAGTTGTCTAAATAAGCTTTGTTGTGCAATTAAAGGGCAATACACTGCATTTCAAACAATCTAATGATTTCGGGGCTTGTAAAATTATACCTAGGCTTAATATAAGCCTTCCACAACCATTTTTATTTATTTGTCACCTTTATTTAACCAGGTAGGCCAGTTGAGAACAAGTTCTCATTTACAACTGCGACCTGGCCGAGATAAAGCAAAGCAGTGTGACTAAAACAGAGTTAAACATGGAATAAACAAACGTACAGTCAATAACACAGTAGAAAAATTGATGTGCAAATGTAGTAAGGTTAGGGAGGTACGGCCATAGTGGCATTAACACTGGAGTGATATATGTGCAAGTAAAGATATTGGGGTGCAAAAGAGCAACAATAAGTAACAATATTGGGATGAGGTAGTTGGGTGTCCTATTTACAGATGGGTTGTGTACAGTGATCGGAAAGCTGCTCTGACAGCTGATGCTTAAAGTTAGTGAGGGAGATATGTCTCCAGCTTCACTGATTTTTGCCATTCGTTGGTCATTGGCAGCAGAGAACTAGAAGGAAAGGCGGCCAAATGAGGTGTTGGCTTAAGGGATGACCAGTGAAATATGCCTGCTGGAGCGTGTGCTACGGGTGGGTGTTGCTAAGGTGACCAGTGAGCTGAGATAAGGCAGGGCTTTACCTAGCCAAGACTTATAGATGACCTGGACCCACTATAACCATAAGACCCACTAATCATTTAATTATTTTATTAAAATAGTTGAACCTGCTTTTTGCACAATGAACACAGATCTGGCTTTAAAGACTGTCTATGAAAAATGCAACTTCTTTTACAAATTGAACAATAACCACGCACATCTACTAATAATGACCAACTTCTTGTAACAGGCATTATAAAAAATAAGCACAGGGTTCAATCTCTCAAGCACAAGTGCTAGTGAGTAGCCAACTGATATTTTATATTTCAAGTTTAGATCTATTTTCTTGCTGACAAGGCACAGCAGTTGCACTGTTATGAATCGACCCGCCTGTCCATCTCCAACTGTTGGAACACCCTGTCTGTTCAATATGTTTAGATATTGATGTCAAGTGGCCTACCTGAATAAGATGCTTATTTCTCAATTAGAACAAGTTGCCAATTCCTTTATACATGTATTTTTATGCTCATTGCACATTTATGAAACAGACCAGACAGCAACACATGACTATGGCTAAAATAATGCTAGCGGTACCGCAATGCCATGCATGACAAACTGAGCATTTATTTTCCACAACATGTTCATTTCATACTCTCGTTTTAATAGGGTCTGTTCTACATTTTGGGAGTTGAGACATAAAATGATAACTTCTTGTCTATTACAGTAAAATTAATGTAAGTTTTCCGGTGTCTATATGACCGGAGACGAGACAAAAAAAGACACAAAGCTCAAAAACTAAAAAAAAAATGTAAACCTTGAATTTAGCTATACAGGCATTTGGAACGTTGCGTTAAAACTTAAGTCTACATCGCCCAGCCCTAGATGTGCTATGTTTCACCTTGAGGGTTCACTCATACAATTTGAATTATATTTCTATGGTTTCAATGACCTGTGAGGCAATTACTTGTATTCATTCTCAATCATAAATATGCATGCAATATTCTAGCTGATTATGGCCTTGCTAGCAAATGGGAAGCTCAAAAGGCTTGTGGGACAGGTGACATGGTGGGGTGTCTGCTATTGACATCTGTGGTGCAGAGTTAAGTGGACACTGTTCACCTGACCCCCTTTATGAACTACATAGGGTTTTTGAGGATTAAGTCACTTCACCATCCAAGGATCCTGTAGACCCCAGCTTTTTTACATCTTCATTAACAAGGCTGTTGAGCATAGTCAGGACATTTGCCTGCCAGAAATCGGTTCACCTTGCAATCTCTACAGGGATCAGTTCTGAAAAAACAAGCAAGTATAGATGGCCAAGTAGCTTTCAGTGTAGAGGACCTTTTAGCCTAACCCAGTATTTTGGCAAGAAGACTTATATTTTCTGTGGCTATCATTTGAAATTGAGACATTATTTGTAAGTGGTAGCTTTTAACAACCATTTTAGTAATGGCATTGAGTAACACGTACAGTAGGTCTGCCACAGTACTGTCACATTCTAAAAATTGCTGACAATCTAGATTTCATTTTACATGGTCCCTGACAAGTAATAGACATCAGAGGCAGGTTGGAATGCTTCAATACATGTATATCAAATGTGGCGTCAATCTAAGATCTATCTGCTACGATGCCTGCTGGCTGTTATGAGCGCTATTTCCTAATTAAAACCATTGATTGGCTGTTTTTGTGCACAGTTAAGACTATAGTCTAGCTGGTCTCTAGGAATGAGGATTGTTTTTGCCCCCCTCCCCCCATGTTGCTTTGAGAACCGCCTCATGAACGGTTTAAACAATGCCCCAGAGTGATCTGTTCTTGAAGTGACCTGATTTTCACAAGTTAAACCCAAGGAACATTGTAAGCTGCTGTACATCAACAGGTTTCATTTAAGTGTTGTATATTTGACATGGAGACATTTGTATTGTGTTAACTTTGGATCTACATTTTATACTACAGGTTTCAGTGAATGAAATAAAACTTGGACCTCAGCTAATGGAGCTCATATAAGCACTCAATGGAAGAACACTCGTCTTGTCGAGTGCCGCAACTATTCAAACCATTTTGACCTATCAGTAACTTTTATAAAAAAATGTTAGCCAACTGAATGCTGGAACTAATCTGGTCTTGTAGCAATCTAAATTTACACATTAGCCATTAGAGCCTCTTCACTCATCAGAACCTACTTGTACATAGTGGGAGTTCTGCTAAGTTTTGTCCATTTGATTTTAAAACGTCCAAGAATAACACTTTCCCATGTGAGTGGGAAGACATTTCCACGATAGTCGCACACCATGGCAGGAGTGCATACTGATGGGGATGTAGGGGAGCTTTGAGCTCTGTTGGGACAAAGGAAACCCATCATATCTACAATTTTTCCTCTGCAGAGGTGGTGACCGTGGTGGCTACAAAAATTACGGTGGTAAGTGACGAGCATCAGAACTGTCTCGGTTGGGGAGGAAAAAGGTTGATTAGCAAAGATAAAAACGGGAGTGAGAAAGAAAGCAAAACAAACTGAATGCCACCATTTTCTTGTCCAAACCTCAAGGGCCTCCACCTATTGTTCTTAGGGATGGGGTTTTCTCATATATGCTCTTTAGGTCTTTTAGCACATGAAACCTGAAGTTTATACATAATGGTATTTTTGCATGAGGACAATGTTGAATGTAAATGACAGAAGATGAGATGTGTGCTGTGGCGAAGAAGGAAACTGGCTAGAAACGGGAGAGATGTTTTATTTCTTCTAAACTCAAACAGTTCTGCCCATGTTGGAAGGTGTTGAGATATATATGATGCAACTGTCTCAACACTGCAGCAGAAAGCTGTAAACTGCCTTATTCAAAATGTTTTAAAGTAGCCTCATGCATACACTATTGGTAGAGAGTTGACAAATTCTTGTTTGTATGGATGTTGAATGCATTTGTGTTGTGTACGAAGTGCAGATTCTCATGGCTTTCCCCACCTTTCCCATTTGTGTTTCAGGTCCTCGAGACTACGGCTCAAGGGATGAACCAAGTGAGTTGCACATGCTTGTTTGCTTCTTGTTGCCCTGAAATTCAATCTAGGGTTTGACTCCTCCTGCAATCATGCCAGACTAACACAGACCTCCAGTCTCTCACAAGCAAATGCCACAGAACAGGCTGGTTCAAGTGATGCATCTGCTGAGTAGTACCTCGATGTTTGTCCCCAGCTGGAGGTAGCGGTGGTAGCCAAGGTAGCGGCAGCGGTGGGGAACAGGACAACTCTGACAACAACACCATCTTTGTCCAGGGACTGGGAGAAGATGTCACAAGTGATGAAGTGGGCAACTACTTCAAACAGATTGGGATCATTAAGGTATGGATTGAGTGATTGTTTCTGGACGGGGACTGCTTCTCCCTATTCACTTGCATGGGTACTAGTGGGGGGGTGGGGGTGTAAATGTTTAGTTAAATATCACACTATTATTTTGGACTGTATCAGACCTGCCAACCTGCAGATATTTTGAGTACCATGTACACAAGTACGCTGGTACATAAAAACGCCCCTGAAATGGGCTACTATTGGCACATTGTGGTTTTTGACTCAACGGTGTGAAGTTGGCTCCTTAGTTAAGGTGTCATTACGACAAAGGTAGTTAGCGACAGATTTTAGTCAACAAAGGTAGTAGACGTGAGCACATTGACGAGCAAGGAAACGTTCAGTAGTGCACGTCGCTGCGTCAATGTAAACGGACATGGCAGAGAGCTGTTCTGCTAATACCGTCCTTTACGTAAAGTTGTTACTGTAATATTAGTGAATCAGTTGTTACATCTACATTTATCTAGAAAAATGTGTAATTGAGAACACTTTCATTTAGGGCAGAACAAGACTTCAGTGTTGGCTACATGGTTTAAGACCAGGTTTCAGGAAATGGCAGTTATAGGTTTTTCAAAAATGCCCCAAGTTTCTTGAGGGGGAGCTAGTGAGCTACTGAATAGCAGCCAATTACCAAGTACCCATAAGTCATAAGCTTACAATTCCTACTGAAGCAGTCTAATGCCAACATCATTATTAGGCAGTGCTTTTGCCTATAATTTGAGCGGTGTGGGTGTCGCTACATCGCTGACCTGGTATTCATACAAATTCAAGGTTGACAGGTCTGTAGTGTTATATTGATATTTTGACTCGTATCGATTTGCAAAAAAAAAATCGACAAACTTTTGGTTTATGTTGGTGCTAGGTAGCCTTAGCTTAGCAATAGTCGGCTGTACCTGCGCCAAAACTGGTATTTTTCATCCTATAGCTTGTTCTCATCATTAAAAAAATACCAGCAGCATACCACCCTGCATATCACTGTTGGCTTGCTTCTGAAGCTAAGCAGGGTTGGTCCTGGTCAGTCCCTGGATGGGAGACCAGATGCTGCTGGAAGTGGTGTTGGAGGGCCAGTAGGAGGCACTCTTTCCTCAGGTCTAAAAAAATATCCCAATGCCTGAGGGCAGTGATTGGGGACATTGCCCTGTGTAGGGTGCTGTCTTTCGGGTGGGACGTTAAACGGGTGTCCTGACTCTGCGGTCAGTAAAGATCCCATGGCTCTTATCGTAAGAGTAGGGGTGTTAACCCCAGTGTCCTGGCTAAATTCCCAATCTGGCCATCAAACCATCATGGTCACCTAATAATCCCCAGTTTGCAATTGGCTCATTCATCCCCCTCCTCTCCCCTGTAACTATTCCCCAGGTCTTTGCTGCAAATGAGAATGTGTTCTCAACTTACCTGGTAAAATAACAGATAAATAAAAAATTGTGAGCCAACATGTTTTCTGCACTGTAAAATAAATGTTTTATTCAAGAGCACATAAATAACATGTTCCATTCAAACACAGCATTTCTATGTGGTCTTTATAAAGGAGCATAATTACATTCACATGTTACGGGTACATTTTTGCTGTATAGAGCACATATTTCAAGGGTCTGAATAAGAATATAATTTGGTTAAAGCCCCAGAAAAACAACAAACAAAACCCCCAGAAATGACAGAATAAGATCAGTGCAGTATGTCAGGAACTCTGACCAGACACCTTCATACCTATGCTGTCAATGTTGCAAGATTGATGTAATTCTCTGTCAGCAAGTTCCCCGCATAGACCTAACCACATCTTTTGAGGGTGCATGTTAATTTTTCCAGCATTTTGTTTCACATTTCCTTTCTGCTACTAAAAGATAATCTATCAATTTACGTGGAGAGGATTGGAGTATGTTCACAGGAACAATACCTAGGAGATGACACGGGTCTGGTTGAATAATACCTGTGATGTCCTGTATAACATGGGGAATTTCAAACCAAAAGGGCTGGGTTTTTGGACATTGCCAAAACATGTGATGAAGTACCCATTTGTCCCCACTGCCTCCAACACGTAGCGGACATTCCTTTCTTCATTTTATTAAGTTTCAGGGCTCATAAAAAAACTATGTAGTACTTTGAATTGAAACTCCCTTGTTCGGTTACTTGTAGTGGCTTTATATAGTCCTTTCCATACATTCCCCCAACTGACCTGATATCTGCACCTGTAATTGCACCTGCCATGGCTTCCTAAGATTACCTAAAGATAATAGCATTTTAAGGATATTGTGATCCAAATTTGAAACGGCTCCAATGGTTTCCCCTTCATAAAGTAATTAAATAATCTCGTCAATAGGAGTAATCGGCTCATTCGTTGTTGTTTTTGTAACAATCAGTTTAACAATACATTTCCTTACTCGTAATAAAATCACAGTATCAAATCGCAATACAGTGGGGCAAAAAAGTATTTAGTCAGCCACCAATTGTGCAAGCTCTCCCACTTAAAAAGATGAGGCCTGTAATTTTCATCATAGGTACACTTCAACTATGACAGACAAAATGAGGGGAGAAAATCACATTGTAGGATTTTTTTAATGAATTTATTTGCAAATTATGGTGGAAAATAAGTATTTGGTCAATAACAAAAGTTTATCTCAATACAGGCCTCATCTTTTTAAGTGGGAGAGCTTGCACAATTGGTGGCTGACCTAAATACTTTTTTTGCCCCACTGTACATATAGAATTGTGAGAATTGCAATACATAATGTATTGGCTCCTAAGTATCGTGATAATTTATTGTGAGGTCCCTGGCAATTCCCAGTCATAATGGCTTCCCAGATTTGTGTCACTGTGTTAATCTTTGTGTCCTGTTTGGTAGTTGAACAAGAAGACTGGCTTGCCCATGATCAACCTGTACTCTGACAAGGCTACTGGAAGACTGAAGGGAGAGGCCACTGTCTCATTTGATGATCCACCTTCTGCCAAAGCGGCCATTGAGTGGTTTGACGGTAAGGATGTACTCTCTCTTCCTGTGCACGTATGCTGTCTACAGTTCTTCTGTTCCATTCTAATCTGTCAATTTTCTTCTAGGCAAAGAATTTCAAGGGAAACCCCTCAAAGTGTCTTTTGCCACCCGAAGAGCCGAGTTCACGCAGAGGGGTGGCGGTGCAGCAGGAGGAGGAGGAGGAAGAGGAGGAGGAGGTATGTTTCATTCACTTTTGGTTGACAAGCATTCAAATGTTGCTGCAACTGCCTGTGGGTGAGTTTGCCAAAAACACAAGATTATCTTTGTGCAAAAAATGGCCTTTAAATCCATTGGGTATAACAATTCACCAATTTAAAAAACGGATTCTGGTTTACGATATGAGTGCATCAGTCCGTAGGGACCCCAAATGTAAACATGAAACGGGCAGTAAAACTCCAAGGGGTGATGGGTCTATTCCAGATTTTTGCATATCTTCAGTATTTTAAATGCTTGTAGAAATAGATTGCGCTTTATTAGTTGAGTGACAACCAGGGCTGTGCTCAGACATTTGTTCAGGTTTCCCATCAGCAATAGTTTTGGTATTTAAAAAAATAAAATAATGTTTTGCTTTAAATAAGTGTCACCATAATCATTTTTTAGATTTACACAGTAAAGTTGATAAATGCTGTCCTTGTATAGAAATCACTTTTGTGAGCCGCACAACATGGTTTACTCGGCCTGGAGGAGAAGAGAACCTCCCTGAAAAAAGCTCAATTTTAAATGTAGATATTGATACATAACTAACTCAAACACTTATTTGCAAAAATGACAAGATAATTAGTGGATGACGGTGAGTGCAGATCATAGGGGGGGGTCAAAAAGCATACATTATCACCACCCCATTATGAGGTGTGGTAGATGCCCAGTCTCCGCTATCGCTCAGCTCCGGTGGCAAGAAAAAGTATGTGCACCCTTTGGAATTACCTGGATTTCTGCATAAATTTGTCATAAAATTTGATCTGATCTTCATCTTATTCACAACGGTGTGCTTAAACTAATAACGCACAAATTATTGTATTCAATATAGACATGAAAAATACATTTAAACATTCAGTGTAGGTTGGGAAAAGTACGTGAACCCCTAGGCCAATGACATTTCAAAAAGCTAATTGGACCAGGAGTCGGCTAACCTGGAGTCTAGAGGTCGACGGTATATGATTTCTCAACGCATATACCGATTAATCTGCCGATTTTTTTTGTAATTTTATTTTTACATTTTTTTATTTTTATTTTTTGAAAATGTAATAAATAAATAGGGGGGGGGGGGGGCTGGGCTGGTTAAATAAGGATTTGAGACATTATTTGTGCCATTCAAGGGTGATGGGTTAAGACAAAATATTTAAGTGCCTTTGAACGGGGTATGGTAGGTGCCGGGCGCACCAGTTGGTGCTCAAGTTTCCCGTGTAATCAAGGATGGTCCACCTCCCAAAGGATATCCAGCCTTCTTGACATGGCTGTTGGAGTCAACAAGGGCCAGCATCCCTGTGGAACGCTTTCGCCACCTTGTAGAGTCCATGCCCCGACTGGGGGGTGCGCACAACTCAATATTAGGAATATGTTCTTAATGTTTGATATACTCAGTGTATATCTGTATGTATGCATGTAAACTCATTAAAAAAAGAAACACCCCTTTCAAAGAGAATTCGTAAAAATCCAAATAACTTCAGATATTCACTATAAAGGGTTTAATCACGGTTTCCCATGCTTGTTCAATGAACCGTAAACATTTAATGAACATGCACCTGTGGAACGGTCGTTAAGACATTAATGGTAGGCAATTAAGGTCAGTTAGTAAAATTTAGGACACTAAAGATGCCTTTCCACTGACTGGAAAAACACCAAAAGAAATGACCACGGCCCCTGTTCATCTGCGTGAACGTGCCTTTGGCATGCTGCAAGGAGGCATGAGGACTGCAGATGTGGCCAGGACAATAAATTGCAATGTCTGTACTGTGAGAAGCCTAAGACAGCGCTACAGGGAGACCGGACGGACAGCTGATCGTCCTCGCAGTGGCAGACCACGTGTAGCAACACCTGCACAGGATCGGTACATCCGAACATCACACCTGTGGGGCAGGTACAGGGTGGCAACAACAACATCCTATGTTACACCAGGAATGCACAATAGTGCTCAGACTGTCCTCAATGGGGTGAGAGAGGCTGGACTGAGGGCTTGTAGGCCTGTTGTAAGGCAGGTCCTCACCAGACATCACTGGCAACAACGTCGCCTAAGGGCACAAACCCACCGTCGCTGGACCAGGCAGGACTAGTACACTGACGAGTTGCGGTTTTGTCTCACCAGGGGTGATGGTCGGATTCGCGTTTATCGTCGAAGAAATTAGCGTTACACCGAGCCTGTAGTCTGGAGTGGGATCGATTTGGAGGATGTCTTCCCTGTAACACACAGTGTTGAGATCGCCTGCAATGACAAGCTCAGTCCGATGATGCTGTTACACACCGCCCCAGACCAAGACGGCCCCTCTACCTCAATCCATCCAGCTCCAGAGTACAGGCCTCGGTGTAATGCTCAGTCCTTCTACGATAAACGGGAATCTGAGACAAAACCGCAACTCGTCAGTGAAGAGCACTTTTTGCCAGTCCTGTCTGGTCCAGCGACGGTGGGTTTGTGCCCGTAGCCGACGCTGTTGCTGGTGGTGTCTGGTGAGGACCTGCCTTACAACATGCCTACAAGCCCTCAGTCCAGCCTCTCTGTCTATTGCCGACAATCTGAGCACCGATGGAGGGATTGCATTTCTGGTGCAACTCGGGCAGTTGCCATCCTGTACCTGTCCCACAGGTGTGATATTCGGATGTACCAATCCTGTGCATGTGTTACACATGTTCTGCCACTGCGAGGACGATCAGCTGTCCGTCCTGTCTCCCTGTAGCGCTGTCTTAGGCGTCTCACAGTACGGACATTGTAATTTATTTCCCTGGCCACATCTGCAGTCATCATGCCTCCTTGCAGCATGCCTAAGGCACGCTCATGCAGTTGAGCAGGGACCCTGGGCATCTTTCTTTTGTTTTTCAGTCTGTAGAAAGGCCTCTTTAGTGTCCTAAGTTGTCATAACTCTGACCTTAATTGCCTACCGTCTAAGCTCTTAGTGTCTTAATGACTGTTTCACAGGTGCACGTTCATTAATTGTTTATGGTTCATTGAACAAGCATGGGAAACAGTGTTTTAAACCCTTTTGCAATGAAGATCCGTGTAGTTATTTAGATTTTTATGAATTATCTTTGGAATACAGGGTCCTTTAGTCTTTAGCATGCAACTCTTACACTGTTTAAGCTACAAACGCTGGTCAAACTTTAAAACGTGTAGACAGGTCAGGATTGAGTTGCTTGTATACACCTTTTGATATCTTATACTTTTTAAACAATGAATTTATGTTTTTGGAACCCCTTTATTGTAGCTAGGCCTTCAGAGGTCCTTTGTCCCTTGCACTTAGTTGAGTGGTGTTTGTCGCTCTCTAGGTTTTGGCGGTCGTGGTCGTGGACGTGGGTTTGGAGGTGGTGGTGGTGGTGGTGGACCCAACTTTGACATCAAGGGAGGGGACTGGCCATGTCCTAACAGGTATTTTTTTGCATTATTTTATTTGAAGCATGACAGATGCAGTTAAAACAATTTGATGGTCATCCATCGCACATTGCATGTGTCACTGAACTCTGTTCTCATATGGAATGGCTACATCTTTGAATGTGATTGACAATTGTTCCCCTATCCTTTTCCAGTTCTTGTGGCAACATGAACTTTGCGCGTAGGTACGAATGCAACAAGTGTGGCACACCGAAACCAGGGGACAGCGGAGGAGGTATGTAAGACTGGCTATGAGCTTGTTGTAGAGAACTGGTGTCGGGTACACTGTTGGGGAAGTTAAGTAATTTAACCACATACTATAAACTATTACTGGTCCGTTGGAAAACTTGCTCTAATGGCTGGTTTGTGTTTGCAGATCGTGGTGGTGGAGGCCGAGGGTATGGTGGTGACAGGGGCGGCGGGTACAGAGGCCGTGGGGGATTCCGTGGAGGTGACCGCGGTGGTTATGGCGGAGGTGGATATGGTGGTGACAGGGGCTACAAGATGGGAGGAAGGTAAATTGATCACGACTTAAATTCCCTCCCATGCAGTTAGATGTTTGACCAGGAGAGGGCATACCTGAGACATGAAAGAATTGTAGAATATTGAATTAGGGTTACTTTTTTTGTCAGATTTTTTTCCAATGGTAAGATACTTCTATATTAAGCTAGCTTCATGGTACAGTATAATTTACTATGGATCTATTTCCCCTTTTCCCTCAGAGGTGACCATAGAGAAGACAGAAGAGACCGGCCATACTAAGGATTCACATGGACACCATTCCAGAATGCCCAGGGGTTGGGTTGGGTTAGTGGGAAGGGAGTGGGGGGGATTGATCTACACTTTAATTTGCATACCTTTCATTACCAATGCATCACATGTATTGCTTCTGATCTGTCTTGTCGAGAGGTCGGGGAAATATGTGCAACTACTGTGAAAGGACTTTTGTGCTGATAAGCAGGGTTGTAGGTGTAGAAGGGGGCAGGGTCAAATGTCTTTTTTTTTTTTTTCATTTCCCTGATTCTACTAGGTCCAGGCATCGTGAGGTAGACTTCGTATCATTGTTTTGTCAAATTTAAATGAACAGTTTTATTTGGGTTTCTCTTTTTTCCAAATGATATTAAACTGTTCTGATCTTAGTGTCTTCATGTATGTTTTATTTCTAGTTAGTATTTATATCATTTGAGTGCTTCGGTAGTAATTGCTAAGTAGTCAAAACACAAGCAACATAATACTCCAGCACTAAGTAAACTTGTGGTCAGCTTTCTAAATATCTTTAGGTCAATTAATTTGAACAATATTGAGGTAGCCTATACAAATTGCCAAGAGAAGGGAAGTTTTGACATTCTAGCCCTTGAGCTGTGGGTGGTACTGTCCCTCCCCTATGTGAGCAAAATGACTAGGACGTGAGTGGCTTGTGTGTCGGTGTTGCTTACACTCAGATCACAAACATTGATATTGCCCTGGCTGTTGCACATTAGACAAGCAGTACTTGGATATAACTTATTTGGATTTAAATGTATGGTGACGTCTGTGGGGTTAGTCTAAGAATATTACAAGTGTCATACAATGAGTTTGACTTTTCGGACTAGAATAACTTGTGGAATATTGGCACGAGTACCAGCACAGTTATAATCCAAGTCAACGGTTTGAAAGCTGTCAACGGACTGGCGGGTCGAGACCTCTGAGGCAGAGGTACGTTTTTGTATTATGAGCTTTTCAGGTTTACAACTTTAGAACTATCCTATTTTTGTAAGATATTTTAACACTGGCTGCATTTATACAGGCAGACCAATTCTGGTCTTTGTATTTGACTCACTTTAAATTGAGTTAGATATATGTGCACAGCAACTCAATTTAGAGTGGTTGTTTTTTTGCTGGATCGGTAGGCTACCCAAATGAAAATTAGCATCCTATTCTGTGGTTACACTGACTTCCCACAACACCTTCATTACAGTTCTTGTTCAGTATTATAGCCTAAAATTTTACCCAACTCCATTTGTTATACTGTTTGAGTTTCTATACACAGTGAACAAAAAATATAATTGCAACCATTTCAAAGATTTTACTGAGTTTGTTCATAAAGGAAATCAAATCAATTGAAGTAAAATAATTAGGCCCTAATCTATGGATTTCACATGCCTGGGAATACAGATATGTATCGGTTGGTCACAGATACCATAAAAAAATGACATGGGTGGGGATCAGAAAAGCAGTCTGTATCTGGTGTGACCACCATTTGCCTCATGCAGTGCAACACATCTCTGCATATAGTTGTTTATAGTAGATTGTGGAGGAGTGTTCCACTCTTCAATGACTACGTGAAGTCTCAGACTCCTGCAGGTGAAGAAGCTGGATGTGAGGGTCCTGGGCTGGTATGGTTACACATGGTCTGCGGTTGTGAAGACGGTTGGACATACCGCTAAATTCTCTGAAAGGATGTTGGTGACATGGTAGAGAAATTAACATTCAATCTCTGGCAGCAGCTCTGGTGGACATTCCTGCAGTCAACATGCCAATTTCATTCTCCCTAAACTTGAAATATCTGGTGCATTGTGCTGTGTGACAAAACTGCACATTTATAATTTGTTATCAAAGGAGAAATGCTCACTAACGGGGATGTAAAGAAATTTGTACACAACATTTGAGAGAAATAAGCTTTTTGTGAGTATGGAACATTTCTGGGGTCTTTTATTTCACCTGATGAAACATGGGACCAACACTTTTTTATAGTTTTGCTCATTGTAATTTAATTGCGTAGTACTGAGGCAAAATAGGTGTATGAAACAATCTGTGGTAACTGGTTTCATAAACTGCTAAATTGCTGTGTTGTGCAATTAAACGAGGCGAAGTATTGATTCAGAAGACAACTGATATTGTATTAGACAGGCAAGCTAAAAGTGGATCCCAGTATAATAAAAAATGGTGGTTTGATTCTTCCAAGATGTTAAGGACAATGGAACTTTTCTCTCCACATTCCCTGTGTGTAAGAAGTCGGACACACAGGTTTGCCTACCGTTCGCCAGCTGTGTTTAGCACCTCTGAACAGAGTTGTCATCTGTTGATTAAAAAAGCACCTCTCTCCTCAGTCACCCAGAAGGATGAGGGGGAAATTACCATGCTACTACTTGACAGTGACTATAACATGAAATGCAAAAAATAATAATAATATCCAGATGGCTTTTTAAAGACATGAAGAGGGGCCCTAAGGAAAAAGTTTACAAATTTACAAGGATCAGTTAAATTAGTGTCTGATTTCATAATGTTTAAATACCGAGTAAGTGTGGGAGTCTCATGAAAAATGATGTGACATTTATTGCAGGGCTTCCTGGAGAAATATGGCTACCTGCACCAGGACAATCACAATGCCGCAGAGGTCAAAACAGCAGTCCGGTACGGTACTACTGTCACTCAAATAACTCTGTAATTCTTTTGAATTGTCTCCATCTCCTTCACTATGTCCCCTTCATGTGTCCCCTTACATTCTCTACTGGCTGACTTTGCCACTCTGTCTCTCTCACACTGTACTTCACAGCCTAACCCTCTGATCTCAATTTGACCAGGGGGGCATGGAGTAGTCTTTTTCCTCAGAGAGCCTGTTTGCCCAGTGGAGCAGAATATTTATGTTGGCCCAAAGACTCAAGTCGTAATCTAATCACTTACATTGGAATATACACTTATCAAGATCGCTGTTGGCTGATAAGAGTCAATTCTAGGCTATTAGCCTGGTATCTGAGTCAGGTTGAATTCAAAATGGATTGATTTTTTTCCTCAGCCATCTACACATAATACCCCACAACGAAAGTGTGCAAACATGTTTCCATTGGATGCTGTGATCACAATATATATCACAATATATTGGCTATATCCAGGAAAGCCAAAGTTCCACAAGCTGGGCTTAAAATGGTGTATAAGAGATCATACAAAAGATTTTGATGTGACTTATGTGGATGATGTTTAAAATATTTGTTTGTCTGATGTGATTAATAAGGAGTATCAAGACACTGCACTTGATACATTTATGAAATTGCTTATTCCAATTATTGATAAACATGCACCTTTTAAGAAATAGACTGTTAGAACTGTTAAGGCTCCATGGATTGATGAGGAATTGAAAAATTGTATGGTTGGAAGAGATGGGGCAAAAGGAGTGGCTAATAAGTCTGGCTTTCTGCAAATTGAGAAATTATGTGACTAAACTCAACAAAAGGAAGAAGAAACTGTATTATGAAGCCAAGATCAATGATGTAAAGAATGATGAAAAAAAACTTGAGTACTTTAAATGAAAGTTTGGGCAGAAAGTTAATTTTTTCTTTCATCAAATCAGATGGCTTATTCATCACAACCAGTTGATGTTGCCAATTATTTTAATGATTACTTCATTGGCAAAGTGGAAAAACATAGGCAGACAATGCCAATAACGAACAGTGAGCCAATGTACTCGTGCTTAAAAAAAACACAATGAAAGAAAAGCATTGTAAGTTAGAATTTTGAAATTAATAAGAAGATTGTGGGAGCTGTACTGTTAGATTTCAGTGGAGCCTTTGATGTCATTGACCATAACCTGTTGAGAAAACGTATGTGTTATAGCTTTTCAACCTCTGCCATATCGTGGATTCAGAGGTATCTATTTAACAGAACTCAGATGGTTTTCTGTAATGGAAGCTTCTCTAATGTCAAACATGTTAAGTGCGGTGTGCCACAGGGCAGCTTTCTAGGCCCTCTACTCTTTTCTATTTTTTACCAATGATCTGGCAATAAACAAAGTATGTGTGTCCATGTATGCTGATGATTCAACCATATACACATCAGCAACCACAGCTAATGAAGTCACTGTAACTCTTAACAGAGTCGCAGTCTGTTTTGGAAGGGGTGGCCAGAAATAAACTGGTCCTGAACATCTCTAAAACTAAAAGCATTTTATTTGGTACAAATCATTCTCTAAGTTCTAGACCTCAGCTGAATCTGGTAATGAATGGTGTGGCTGTTGAACAAGTGGAGGAGACTAAATTACTCTGTTACCTTAGATGGTAAACTGCAATTGTCAAAACATTTAGATTCAATGGTTGTAAAGGTGGGGACAGGTCTGTCTGTAATAAAGAGTTGCTCTGCTTCTTTGACTCCACAAAGTAAGTCCTTCAGCTCTAGTTGTATCTTATCTTGATTATTGTCCTGTCAAATGGTCAAGTGCTGCAAAGAAAGACCTAGCTGGCGCTGGCCCAGATCAGAGCAGAGCGTCTTGCTCTTCATTGTAATCAGAGGGCTAATATTATAACTATGCATGCCAGTCTCTCTTGGCTAAGAGTTGAGGAAAGACTATGTCCTTTTTTGTTTGTATAAGAAACAATATGTTGGGAATTACACAGGGCACTGACACGCATGCTTACCCCACCAGACATGCCACCAGGGGTCTTTTCACAGTCCCCAGAACTTTGAAAGTTTTTTCAAGAACTTTGAAAGTTTTTTCAAGTGTAGTCACAAAAACCATAGAGCGCTATGATGAATGTGGATCTCATGAGGACCGCCACAGGAAAGAAAGACCCAGAGTTACCTCTGCTGCAGAGGATAAGTTCATTAGAGTTACCAGCCTCAGAAATTGCAGCCCAGATACTGTAAATGCTTCACATAGTTCAAGTAACAGACACATCTCAACAACAACTGTTCAGAGGAGACTGCGTGAATTAGGGCTTCATGGTTGAATTGCTGCAAAGAAACCAATACTAAAGGACACCAATACGAAGAGACTTGCTTCGGCCAAGAAACACGAGCAATGAACATTATACCGGTGGAAATCTATCTTTTGGTCTGATGAGTCCAAATGTGAGATTTTTGGTTCCAACCACCGTGTCTTTGTGAGACGCATGATCTCCACATGTGTGGTTCCCACTGTGAAGCATGTATGAGGAGGTGTGGGTGTGCTTTGCTGACACTGTCAGTGATTTATATAGAATTCGAGGCACACTCAACCAGCATGACTACCCAATGACCCAACACACCTCCAGGCTGTGATAGGCTGTGTCTCCCAACCCCTCCTGTCTCAGCCTCCAGTATTTATGCTGCAGTAGTTTATGTGTCAGGGGGCTAGGGTCAGTCTGTTATATCTGGAGTATTTCTCCTGTCTTATCCGGTGTCCTGTGTGAATTTAAGTATGCTTTCTCTAATTCTCTCTCTTTCTTTCTTTCTCTCTCTTGGAGGACCTGAGCCCTAGGACCATGCCTCAGGACTACCTGGCATGATGACTCCTTGCTGTCCCCAGTCCACCTGGCCGTGCTGCTGGTCCAGTTTCAACTGTTCTGCCTGCAGCTATGGAACCCTGACCTGTTCACCGGACGTGCTACCTGTCCCAGACCTGCTGTTTTCAACTCTCTAGAGACAGCAGGAGCGGTAGAGATACTCTGAATGATCGGCTATGAAAAGCCAACTGACATTTACTCCTGAGGTGCTGACCTGTTGCACCCTCGACATCCACTGTGATTATTATTATTTGACCCTGCTGGTCATATGAACATTTGAACGTCTTGGCCTTGTTCTGTTATAATCTCCAACCGGCACAGCCAGAAGAGGACTGGCCACCCCTTATAGCCTGGGTCCTCTCTAGGTTTCTTCCTAGGTTCTGGACTTTCTAGGGAGTTTTTCCTAGCCACTGTGCTTCTACACCTGCATTGCTTGCTGTTTGGGGTTTTAAGCTGGGTTTCTGTATAGCACTTTGAGATATCAGCTGATGTAAGAAGGCCTTTATAAATTTGATTTGATTTTGAAATTTGATTTGATAGGGCTATTTGACCAAGAAGGAGAGTGATGGAGTGTTTCATCAGATATCCTGGCCTCCACAATCACCCAACCTCAACCCAATTGAGATGGTTTGGGATGAATTAGACCGCAGGGTGAAGGAAAAGCAGCCAACAAGTGCTCAGCATATGTGGGAACTCCCTCAAGACTGTTGGAAAAGCATTCCAGGTGAAGCTGGTTGAGAGAATGCCAAGCTTGTGCCAAGCTGTCATCTAGGCAAAGGGTGGTTACTTTGGAGAATCTAAAATCTAAAATATATTTTGATTTGTTTAACACTTTTGGTTACTACATAGTAGTATAGTAGCATAAGTGTTATTTCATAGTTTGATATCTTCACTATTATTCTACAATGTAGAAAATAGTACAAATAAAGAAAAATCCTTGAATGAGTAGGTGTCCAAATTTTTGACTGGTACTGTAAGTATTCACACACCCCTTTGTTATGACACTCCAAATTGAGCTCAGGTGCATCCAATTTCATTTGATCATCTGTGCGACGTCGCTTCAACATGATTGGAGTCCTCCTGTGCCCAATTCAATTGTTTGGACATGATTTAGAAAGAAACACAACTGTATATAAGGTCCCACAGTTGACAGTGCATGTCAGAGCAGAAACTATACCATGAAGTCCAACGAACTGGACATAGATCGCTGAGATAGAATTGTGATGAGGCATAAAGGGGATAAAACAATTTATAGAGTGTTGAAAGCTTCCAAGAGCACAGTAGTCTCCATCATTGGGAAATTGACAAAATATGGAACTACCTAGACTGTCTAGAGCTGGCCGTCCGACCAAACTGAGCAACCGGGCAAGAAGGACCATGGTCAGAGAGGTGACCAAGACCCCAATGACCACGTTGACAGAACTACAGGATTCCTCGGCTGACATGGGAGTACCTGCCAGAAGGACAAGTCTCTACAGCACTTCACTTTTCATGACTCCTGAGAAAAAGGCACATGACAGCATGCCTGGTGTTTGCAAAATGGCACGTGAAAGACTCTGAGAGCGTAAGACAAAAGATTCTGTGGTCTGATGAGACAAAAATTTGGTCTGAATGCAAAGTGTTTTGGCTGGAGTAAACCAGGCACAGCTCATCGCCCGTCTAACACAATGCATACTATGAAGTATGGTGCTGGCAGCATCATGCAATGGAGATGCTTTTCAGTGAAAGGGACCGGGAGATGGTAAGGATAGAGGGAACAATGAAGCCAGCCAAATACAGGCACATCCTTGATGAGAACCTGCTTCCGAGTGCAAACTACCTAAAGGGCGAAGATTTACATTACAACAGGACAATGACCAAGGACAATGGCAAGAATTGTGCAAGCTAACAGGTGGGCCACAAAAGACAAATGATGGCACAGTACAACAGTGGTGTTCAGAACGGCATCTCGGAACGAACAACTCGGCGATCCTCATTACGGTTGGGCTATTGCAGCAGACGACCACACCGGGTTCCACTCCTATCATCTAAAAACAAGAAGTGGCTCCATTGGGCAATGCTGGACAATTGAGGAGTGAAAAAACATTGCCTGAAACATGACAGCGAGTTCAGTTCACTTCAATGGCCTGCACAGTCCCCAGACTTCAACCCAATAGAGCATCTTTGGGATGAGCTGAAACAGGCTGTTCGCAGCATGAACGTACTGCTGTCCAGTCTGCAACAACTGCTTGATGACATCGTGTCAGCATGGACCAACATCCCTGTGGAACATTCCCGACACCTTGTAGAATGTACTGAAGAAATCAGGCTATTTTGGAGACAAAGGGGGGACCGAACCGGTACTAGATGGGTATACCTACTAAACTGGCCGGTGAGTGTAAAATACAGTGCATTCAGAAAGTATTCCGACCCCTTGACCTTTTCCACATTTTGTTACATTACATTACCCTTCCCCCTTTCTTCCTCATCAATCTACACACAATACCCCATAATGACAAAGCAAAAACATGTTTTTAGAATTGTTTGCAAATGTATAAAAAAATAATAAAACATAACATTTACATAAGTATTCAGACTCTTTACTCAGTACTTTGTTGAAGCATTTTAGACAGCGATTACATCCTCGAGGGTATGATGCTACAAGCTTGGCACATCTGTATTTGGGGAGTTTATCCCATTATTCTCTTCAGATCCTCTCAAACTCTGTCAGGTTGGATGTGGAGCGTCGCTGCACAGCTATTTACAGGTCTCTCCAGAGATGTTCGATCGGGCTCAAGTCAGGGCTCTGGCGACGCAGCTCAAGGAAATTCAGACTTGTCCTGAAGCCACTCCTGCATTGTCTTGGCTGTGTGCTTAGGGTTGTTTTCCTGTTGATAGGTGAACCTTTGCCCCAGTCTGAGGTCCTGAGCGCTCTGGAGCAGGTTTTCATCAAGGATCTCTCTGTAACTTGCTCCGTTCATATTTACCTCAAACCTGACTAATGTCCATGCCGCTGAAAAAGATTCCCACAGCATGATGCTTCAACCACCATGCTTCACCGTAGGGATGGTGCCAGGTTTCCTCCAGACATGACGCTTGGCATTCAGGCCAACGAGTTCAATCTTGGTTTCATCAGACCAGAGAATCTTGTTACTCATGGTCTAATAGTCCTTTAGGTGCTTATTGGCAAACTCCAAGCGGGCTGTCATATGCCTTTTTACTGAGGAGTAGCTTCCATTTGACCACTCTACCATAAAGGCCTGATTGGGTGCTGCAGAGATGGTTGTCCTTTCGCCCATCTCCACAGAGGAGCACTGTCAGAGTCACCATCGGGTTCTTGGTCACCTTCCTGACCAAGGCCCTTCTCCCCGATTGCTCAGTTTGGCCGGGTGGCCAGCTCTAGGAAGAGTCTTGGTGGTTCCGAACTTCTTCCATTAAATAATGATGGAGGCCACTGTGTTCTTGGGGACCTTCAATGCTGAAGACATTGATTGCTACCCTTTCCCAGATCTGTGCCTTGACACAATTCTGTCTCGGAGCTCTACGGACAATTCCTTTGACCTCATGGCTTGGTTTTTGCTCTGAAATGCACTGTCATTTGTGGGACCTTATACAGACAGGTGTGTGCCTTTCCAAATCATGTCCAGTCAATTGAATTTACCACAGGTGGACTCCAATCAAGTTGTAGAAATATCTTAAAGATTATCAATGGAAACAGGATGCACCTGAGGTCAATTTTGAGTCTCAATGGAAAGGGTCTGAATACTTATGTAAATAATGTATTTAAAAAAAAAGTATAATAAAATTGCAAACATTTCGAAAAACCTGTATTTGCTTTGTCATGTGTGTACTTTCTGAATGCACTGTATAATCATTAGATATACTCTTTGAGTAATGAGGTTTAAGAACGTGATAATTTGTATTTCTATGTTGGCCTGATATGGTTCCCCATCAAAGACAGCTGTTTATCGTTGTCTCTGATTGGGGATCATATTTAGGCAGCCCTTTTTTCCCCCACTTTCAGGTGTGGGATCTTGTGTGCACACTAGTAGCTTCACGTTTCGTTTGGTTGTTTGTTGTTTTGGTGAGTTTCAGTTCATAAAAAATATGTGGTACTCTATTCACGCTGCGCCGGGGAGTATCGCCGTCCGAAGGAGGCGATAGAGGCAGCGAGAGAGAGGCAGCGAGAGAGGAACAGCGTTGATACGAGGAGTTAAGTCGGAGAGGTAGGCCACAGAAACCCCAAGAAAATGTTTGGGTGGGCACATGGAGCAGTCGGCAGAGCCCAGGAGTAAACCAGAGCCTGTCTGGGAGAAGAAGGAGAATTCGGAGGAGAGAGAAATGGAGTTGTTGAGTTGGTGGAGGACGCACGGATTTGGATAAAGGAACGTGTTGTCAGTTTGGTACCACCTGAGTCAGCTCCCCGTACTCGTCCTGAAACCTGTGTTAAAGTTCCGGAACAATTGATGCCAGCTATACACACCAGGTCTCCAGTGTACCTTCACAACCCAAGTGCGCTTTCCCAGTCAGGTGTGTCCTGTTCCTGCTCCTCGCACTCTCCCTCAAGTGCGTGTCCCCAGTCAGGTCCGTCCTGTGCCTCTTCCCCGCACTCGCCCTGAGGTGCATGTCATCAGCCCGGTACCATCAGTGCCGGCACCACGCATCAGGCCTCCAGTGCGCCTCCACAGTCCAGAGCTTCCGGCGACAGTTCCCAGTCCAGGACTGAGCACTCGTTCTTGTTATTTGTGTTACTATTTTCTATTTGTATTTTCAAATGTTCTTATAATCCCTTTCCCAACAATGCAGAGTAAGTAAGCATTTCACGGTGAATACCTGCTGTATTTGGTGACATAAAATTATATTTTGTTTTGATTTGCTTGTAGAGTCTGTGGCTGTGGTAGCTCCAGAGCTCAAAAAGCATGCACACTGGTCTGGGTGGGTCTCCCATCATAAAGCCCATGACTAATAGCACCGAGGGCTGTAATTAAGACATAGAAGAGCGTCTGATGTCCCACGATTCGGCCAGAACAACCCCTCTGCTACAGGGGTCTTATTAGCATATTCACTGTGCATTCATTGTACCATACATACCCTACTGGATTAGAACACATATTCTGGATTTTGGTTATCCATAAGGGTAACGTTTCAGTCAATGCAGTAACGTCTCCTTTTTTTCCCTCCTAGGAAGGTATGGTTGATTGTTCAAATCATACTACAATTTGACACCAACACCAGTGCAACTCCCAATTCATGTAGCGGTTGAGTCTTATACTTGGCCTCTTGAGATGTTTTGACCCTGCACAGATCCTCTGCTTGTGTCTACTGGTTGTTACAGTATCTGGTCTCTCTTTACAGTAACTTAACAGCCTCCCTCTTGTGTTCCTCCCCCTAGCCTGAACTTTGAACATTCGGCATTCCTCCCTGTCACTGAGGGGATTGGCTAATACTCTGGGAATGTAATGGCATCGGACAGTCTCTCCCACTTCCAAGTCAGTACCTGATGAGGCCTGTCCTCTGTTCGCTAGCTGGGTAAATAACAGATCTCGGTTGTTTTGAGACCTGAGCCACTGTCTTTGTCATCACCGTCTCAGAAAAATGACTCATACGACAAGCAGGAGTGTTATTAAGCGAAACATGTGAAAGTTACGACTACAACAGGCGTCAGGTGTCCCTCAGGTAAGCCTAGGGTCAGGTTCATTGGGCATCAAACAGAAGAAAAACGTAAAAGGAGAGGGACTACCTGGATTCCAAAAATAAACAAAAATGTTTGTTTTTCTTTTCAAATCGTTTGAATGTGCCCTCATGAACACGTCCCTGATGTTTCAACTTTTACCTTTTTATATAATGTAATGAACACATCTAAATTAATGTGGATGACTACAGATAATCCTGAATGAATCGTGAATAATGATTAGTGAAAAGGTTAGACGCACAAATATCATACCCCCAAGACATCTCTTAACCTCTCTTACACCCCAAAAATGCTAACTGTTATTGTATCTAACTTTCTCATTCATTATTCACAGTTCTTTCAGGATTACCTGTAATTGTGGAAGCATCCACATGAATGTATAAGTGTTTAGAAACATTATTCTTATTTACAATAAAAGTCACTCCAAAATGACACTACATTATTTCTATTGGGCACAAAATAATTTGATACACAGCCAAAACAAACAGCAAATGCATCCAACAAATTTGTAGAGTCACAAGCTTGATGTAGTCATTGCGTGCTATGAATATGGGACCAAATACTTTTTTTTACTTTTTTTTTTTTTACTACTTTGATACACACAAGTGAAATTGTTCCAATACTTTCGATCTCCTAAATTGGAGTATGTACAAAAAGCGTTGTAATATCTGAACGGTTTGCCCGATATGGATGAAAATACCCTCAAATTAAAGCTGACAGTCTACACTTTAACGAGTCATTGTATAATTTAAAATCCAAAGTGCTGGAGTACAGATCCAAAACAACAAATGTGTCACTGTCCCAATACTTTTGGAGCTCACTGTACGTGTTTTAAACCATAGTTTGTACATGGTTTTGATGACATAAAACTGATAAATTACTTGGATCGAATTGTTTAGATTTTTCCATTGTTGTTTCACAGAGAAAAGGAGGTGCTACTACTGTGCCTCCCAGGAATAACAAGCACATCTAGCTAGCTAGCTCTTATCCAGGAAGACTAGCTATGGGAATCTAAAGCAGGTTCCCACTGATATTTCAGAGGCTACATGCCCCTGACTGACCACATGCTTTCTCTCTGGTTTGAGGTGTGAATGGGTATCACATTTTTTACACATACAGTACCAGTCAAAGGTTTGGACACACCTACACATTGCAGGGTTTTTCTTTTTATTATTTTCTACATTGTAGAATAATAGTGAAGACATCAAAAATATGAAATAACACATATGGAATCATGTAGTAACCAAAAGTGTTAAACAAATCAAAATATATATTTTTTGAGATTCTTCCAAGTAGCCAGCCTTTGCCTTGATGACAGCTTTGTACACTCTTGGCATTCTCTCAACCAGCTTCATGAGGTAGTCATGTGGAATGCATTTCAATTAACACATGTTAAAAGTTAATTGGTGGAATTTCTTTCCTTCTTAATGCGTTTGAGCCATTCAGTTGTGTTGTGACAAAGTAGGGTTGGTATACAGAAGATAGACCTATTTGGTAAAAGACCAAGTCCATATTATGGCAAGAACAGCTCAAATAAGCAAAGAGAACTGACAGTCCATTATTACTTTAAGACATGAAGGTCAGTCAATACAGAAATGTAAGAAGTTTGAACGTTTCTTCAAGGGCAGTCACAAAAACCATCAAGCTCTATGATAAAATTGGCTCTCATGAGGACCGCCACAGGAAAGGAAGACCTCTGACGCAAAGGTTCATTAGAGTTAACAAAAGTTGCAGCCCAAATAAAAGTAACAGATGTTTATGGTTAGGTACACATTTGTGCAACGATTATGTGCAAATGTTATACGATTAAGTGCAAATGCGCTTGTTAAATCATCCCCCGTTTGGCAAAGTTGGCTGTCTTTGTTAGGAAGAAATGGTCTTCACAATGTTCGCAACGAGCCAGGCAGCCCAAACTGCTGCATATACCCTGACTCTGTTGCACAGAACGCAAGAGAAGTTACACAATTTCCCTAGTTAAAATAAATTAATGTTAGCAGGCAATATTAACTAAATATGCAGGTTTAAAAATATATACTAGTGAATTGATTTTAAGAAAGGCGTTGATGTTTATGGTTAGGTACACATTGGAGCCAAGACAGTGCTTTTTTCGCGATTGCGCTTGTTAAATCACCCGTTTGGCGTAGTAGGCTGTGATTCAATGATAAATTAACAGCCACCGCATCGATTATATGCAACGCAGGACAAGCTAGATAAACTAGTAATATCATCAAGCATGTGTAGTTAACTAGTGATTATGTTAAGATTTTTTTTTATTTTTTAATAAGATACGTTTAATGCTAGCTAGCACCTTACCTTGGCTCCTTGCTGCACTCGCATAACAGGTAGCCAGCCTGCCACGCCGTCTCCTCATGGAGTGCAATGTAATCGGCCATGATCGTGTCCAAAAATGCAGATTACCGATTGTTATAACTTTAAAAATCGGCCCAAATTAAATCGGCCATTCCGATTAATCGGTTGACCTCTAGTGTAAACATTCACAGTGCAGGGTGGAAAAAGTATGTGAACCCTTAGATTTAATAACTGGTTGACCCTCCTTTGGCAGCAATAACCTCAACCAAACGTTTTCTGTAGTTGTGGATCAGACCCACACAACGGTCAGGAGGAAATTTGGACCATTCCTCTTTACAAAACTGTTTCAGTTCAGCAATATTCTTGGGATGTCCGGTGTGAACTGCTCTCTTGAGGTCATGCCACAGAATCTCAATCGGGTTGAGGTCAGGACTGACTGGGCCACTCCAGAAGGTGTATTTTCTTCTGTTGAAGCCTTTCTGTTGTTGATTTACTTCTGTGTTTTGGGTCATTGTCCTTTTGCATCACAAAACTTCTGTTGCGCTTCAATTGGCGTATAGATAGCCTTACATTCTCCTGAAAAATGTATTGATAAACTTCATTTTTTCCGTTGATGATAGCAAGTTGTCCAGGCCCTGAGGCAGCAAAGCAGCCCAAACCATGATGCTCCCTCCACCATACTTTACAGTTGGGATGAGGTTTTGATGCTGGTGTGCTGTGCCTTTTTTTCTCCACACAGTGTTCTTCCAAACAACTCAACTGTAGTTTCATCTGCCTACAGAATATTTTGCCAGTAGCGCTGTAAAACATCCAGTTGCACTTTTGCAAACTTCAGACATGCCAATGTTTTTTTGTTTGTTTAGTGTTTTACATATCGTAGACTCGTCAACAAAGATGTTAGCATGTTCCAGAGAGTTCTGTAAGTCTTTAGCTGAAACTAGGATTCTTCTTAACCTCATTGAGCATTCTGCGCTGTGCTCTTGGCAGTCGTCTTTGCAGGACGGCCCCTCCAAGGGAGAGTAGCAACAGTGCTGAACTTTCTCCATTTATAGACAATTTGTCTTAACGTGGACTGATGAACATCAAGGTATTTAGAGATACTTTTGTAACCCTTTCCAGCTTTATGCAAGTCAACTATTCTTAATCTTAGGTCTTCTGAGAACTCTTTTGTTCGAGGCATGGTTCACATCAGGCAATGCTTCTTGTGAATAGCAAACAAAAATTTTGTGAGTTTTTTTTTTATAGGGCAAGGCAGTTCTAACCAACATCTCCAATATTGTCTCATTGACTGGACTCCAGGTTAGCTGACTAACCATCTCGGATGGTTGAGGGGCAGCTCTTGGGGCACTGTGGGGGGGGGGGGGGGGGGTCTTGGAGGGCTGGTGGCCTGGCGGTTGGGAGCTTGGGCCGGTGGCTGATGGATTGCTGGTTTCGGTCCCCGTTTTTGACCGTGTGGGAGATCTGTCGACGTGCCCTTGAGCATGATACAGCAAGTATGTTGTACTTTTTAAATATTCAATACAATATATATATATATATATATATATATATATATATATATAAACTATTCCACAACAACTACCTAATAAACACAAATCTAAGTAAAGGTTTGTGTGTATTAGGTATTTGTTGTGGAATTGTTAGTTCACCTGTTAGATATTGCTGCACAAGGCAATGACTCAAGGCTGCTGCCCACTGCAAGATCATTTGTCCTCCAAGATCATTTGCCTGAATATACTTACTGTATTTTGACCCTACATTTGTACTGTTTTACCATTGTTTTAATTAAACTGCTTTTAAATGAGTCTGGTGGTGGGAAGTCTTATTTTATCAACAGCCTTCTCTTTGATTGATAAGACTTAGCAACCCATATCAACATAGGGTGCTGAATGATAGTGTTTTAAAAATGAGCTTGCATGTGTATTACCAGATCACCACATTGGGTTTGATGTTGAGTCTTTTTTCTCATGTCAGAACCCTAAAGTTATCATCATATGAAAGTCACGTAGAATCTGTAGATCATTTAGAAAACTTAATTGAAAACATGATTAACAACATTAACCATCCCAGCCTTGATAAGTATGTTATGATCTCTCCCATTCGATGTGTTTGTCTTTGGATCAGGCAACCAGGTTTTAACAGCTGAATCTATAGGAAAAACAATTCGATAAAAATCCAAGTTCAGTTCTTCACCCGTTTGTCGTATTACTTTGTGAGTAGTTTTATGAGGTTGAAATATGTGGAGAAATATCCCCTGGTCATGGCAGTGTCCTATAAGCAGAGAACAGAAACAAGACTTTAGAGGAGATGTCATGGTACACTGGCACATAATAACAATACTTATGACTGATGAACCAGTGGTGATCTCACCTTCTCCACCTTGGTCTTCTCCCCCTTTGCCTTGGTCTTCTTCTTGACCTTGTTGTTCTTAGTGGATCCAGTCTTGTTCCTCTTCCCAAAACAACATACCAGCCTCCTCCAGAAAGACATCTTATTGGGATTTGAGGAAGCCTTGTCAACCATTGCCACAGGCTTCTCCTCAGGAACTGGTTTGCCGATGAGGTCACAGTGAGGGTAGATGGAGTACGGCCATGACATGCCCCCACTCTTGGAGATGGAGGACCGGCTCAGGGCCCTCTGAGGCTCACCCTTGGAGGCCCAGGCAGCTTTAGGGAGAGGTGGTCGGTGCGTCCAAATAGGTTGTCTCGGGTTCATCCAAAACTTGGCTGATTGAAGCACTCAGCTCCACAACCTCTTGGCGGAGCAGCTGCATCTGTGTTAGGAGGGCTTCAGGGGAGAGGGGCCGTGTCCATATCTGTGTTGAAGTGTGCACTGGGCTTTGATCCAGCAGGACAGGTTCAGTTAATGCAATCAGGTCGGCAACCCCTTGTTGGCGCAGGAAAGATCCAAGTGTGGGGGGGGCACTGTGGTGAAGCCTCCATAGCGTTGCTGCTTTGGTCCAGGACAGGCTGCATTAATGCAGTCAACTCGCCAAGCTCTTGGCGGAGCTTTTGCATCTTCACCAGGAGGGCCTCAGGAGGGGAGGGGGGCTGTGGTGAACTATCGCCTGCACATGGCCATCCACAACTTGAGCTTCCATCCATGACAAGCTGAATTTATGGATGCAGATCTCTTTATTCACCCAATAAAAGAAAGACACTTGTTCAATAATAATTGCTTGAAAAGAAACAAGTAGCCTAGCTAATGAATTTTCAATATCACGAGAAGACACGGATAAGGAAACAATTAAGTAAAATACAGACGCAGGTAATGCTCGAAGTTGACAGCAACTGACGAAATGAATCCCTCCTGATTCTTCAACGATTTGTGACAGCTGCGTCATAATGACTAGGAATCCATAATAGTCCTAGAATATGTTGCGTAATATTCGGATTCGTACTAACCCAAGGAACAAAACCACATACTTGTATTTCCTCTCATTATATTCTGGCTGCCACGAATGTGGTTCATCTTTATGTAATTTAGCTCAGGTCAGTGTGTTATAATTGCTTGCTGCGCGTAAAACCATGCTCGCGTATTTCAAGGATACAGATTTAAAGAATACGCCTGCTAGATCGCACTCTTGAAAACAATTACAAATTCACCAGTTTTAGTTTTTAATTCATCTTAATTTACAGATTACCAAGAAATCTGTGTCCATGATCGAGATTAATCAAGTGTGCACTGCATTCACTACAGCTCTGGCGAGACCTCCCAGTCACATCTCTGTGGCTGCTCTTTGACAGGCTCCATCCCAATTTTACACTCCTTTAGGCTCTGTCATGCCAAATATTATCAACGCTGTGATGATCATTAAGGCCTAAATGACATAATTTTCAACGTCGCTATGCAAACAAGCCTGATTTCCGCGACAATTTCGCTGTTTTAACAAGCTGTAAACTAATATAATGAAAAAAATAATTCGAACTACTTTTGGGTACCTTGTTAACATTAGATTTCATGTTCTATGACTTCAACATTGCTACGTTTCAGAAAAGGCAAATAACGTGTAATCTGCTTGACAGATCACGAAGTCAGCTAATTTACTCCACAAATGTCTTGTTAACAAACTATAGTTTTGGCAAGTCAGTTAGGACATCTAATTTGTGCATGACACAAGTCATTTTTCAAACAATTGTTTACAGACAGATTATTTCACACTGTATCACAATTCCAGTGGGTCAGAAGTTTACATACACTAAGTTGACTGTGCCTTTAAACAGCTTGGAAAATTCCATAAAATGATGTCATGGCTTAGAAGCTTCTGATAGGCTAATTCACATCATTTGAGTCAATTGGAGGTGTACCTGTGGATGTATTTCAAGGCCTACCTTCAAACTCAGTGTCTCTTTGCTTGACATCATGGGAAAATCAAAATAAATCAGCCAAGACCTCAGAAAAGAAATTGTAGACCCCCACAAGTCTGGTTCATCCTTGGGAGCAATTTCCAAATGCCTGAAGGTACCATGTTCACCTGTACAAACAATAGTACGCAAGTATAAACACCATGGGACGACGCAGCCATCCTACCACTCAGGAAGGAGACGTGTTCTGTCTACTAGCGATGAATGTACTTTGGTGCAAAAAGTGCCAATCAATCTCAGAACAACAGCAAAGGACCTTGTGAAGATGCTGGAGGAAACAGGTACAAAAGTATATATAGCCACAGTAAAACAAGTCCTATATCGACATAACCTGAAAGGCCGCTCAGCAAGGAAGAAGCCACTGCTCCAAAACAACCATTAAAAAAGCAAGACTACAGTTTGCAACTGCACATTGGGACAAAGATCGATGAAAAAGGGGGAGGCTTGCAAGCCGAGGAACATTGAAGCAACATCAAGACGTCAGTAAGTTAAAGCTTGGTCGCAAATGGGTCATCCAAATGGACAATGACCCCAAGCATACTTCCAGAGTTTTGGCAAAATGGCTTCAGGACAACAAAGTCAAGTTATTGGAGTGGCCATCACAAAGCCCTGACCTCAATCCTATAGAAAATGTGTGGGCAGAACTGAAAAAGCGTGTGCGAACAAGGAGGCCTACAAACCTGACTCAGTTACAGCAGCTCTGTCAGGAGGAATGGGCCAAGATTCACCCAACTTATTGTGGGAAGCTTGTGGAAGGCTACCCAAAATGTTTGACCCAAGTTAAACAATTTAAAGGCAATGCTACCAAATACTAATTGAGTGTATGTAATCTTCTGACCCACTGTGAATGTGATGAAAAAAATAAAACTGAAATAAATCATTCTCTCTACTACTATTCTGACATTTCACATTCTTAAAATAAAGTGGTGATCCTAACTGACATAAGACAGGGAATTATTTACTTGGATTAAATGTCAGGAATTGTGAAAAACTGAGTTTAAATGTATTTGGCTAAGGTGTATGTAAACTTCCGACTTCAACTGTATATGGATGACGATGACTTAGCGGCATAGGCAAGATGCAATAGATGGCATAAAATACAGTATATACACATATGAGATTAATGTCAGATATGTAAACATTATTAAAGTGCCATTATTAAAGTGACTGATTAATTTATTAAAGTGGCCAATGATTTCGAGTCTGTATGTAGGCAGCAGCCTCTCTGTTAGTGATGGCTGTTTAACAGTCTGATGGCCTTTAGATAGACTGAAAAACAGCTTCTCGGTCCCAGCTTTGATGCACCTGTACTGACCTCGCTTTTTTTGTTGTTGGCCTTCCTGTGACATCGGTTGCTGTAGGTCAGATGGTTTGCCCCTGGTGATGCGTTGTGCAGACCGCACCACCCTCTGGAGAGCCTTGCGGTTGTGTGCGGTGCAGTTGCCTTACCAGGTGGTGATACAGCCCGACAGGATCCTCTCAATTGTGCATCTGTAAAAGTTTGAGGATTTTAGGTGGCGAAAGCTAAATTTCGTCAGCCTCCTGAGGTTGAAGAAGAGCTGTTGTGCCTTTTTTACCACACTGCCTGTGTGGATAATTTCAGTTTGTCCGTGATGTGTACGCAGAGGAACCTTCTCCACTGCTGTCCCGTCAATGTGGATAGGGGGAGTGCTCCCTCTGATGTTTCCTGAAGTCCACAATAATTTCCTTTGTTTTGTTGACGTTGAGTGAGTTTTTTTTGCTGACACCACACTTAGAGTGCCCTCACCTTCTCCCTGTAGGATGTCTTGTCGTTGTTGGTAATCAAGCCCACTACTGTTGTGTTGTCTGCAAACTTGATGATTGAGATGGAGGCGTGCATGGCCACGCAGTCATGGGTGAACAGGGAGTACAGGAGGGGGCTGAGCACGTACCCTTGTGGGGCCCCGTTGTTGAGGATCAGCGAAGTGGAGATGTTGTTTCCTACCTTCACCACCTGGGGGCGGCCCATCAGAAAGTCCAGGACCCAATTGCAAAGGATGGGGTTGAGACCCAGGGCCTCAAACTTAATGATGAGCTTGGAGGGAACTATGGTGTTGAATAATGAGCTGTAGTCAATGAACAGCATTCTTACATGCTGTACATCCACTTGTACAGATGGGATAGGGCAGTGTGATTGCATCGTCTTTGGACCTATTGAGGCGGTATGCAAATTGAAGTGGGTCTAGGGAGGCAGGTAAGGTGGAGGTGATATGATCCTTGACTAGTCTCTCAAAGCACTTGATGATGACAGAAGTGAGTGCTATGGGACGATAGTAAATTTAGTTCAGTTATCTTTGCCTTCTTGGGTACAAGAACAATGGTGGCCATCTTGAAGCATGTGGGGACAGCAGACTGGGATAGGGAGAGATTGAATATGCCCGTAAACACATTTAAAATGTCTTACTCACATCGGCCACAGAGAAGGAGAGGGGGAGCAACACAGTTCTTGGTAGTGGGCCGCGTCGGTGGCACTGTATTCTCCTCAAAGCGGGCAAAGAAGGTGTTCTGAGTGTTTGCAGTGCTCTTGTTAAGTTAATCTGTGTATCTCACATTATGTGCCTGGTATGATCGAGAAAGAAAACTTTCTTAGCAGATAATGACAACATGAGAACAACAGTAGCTGTAGATGATGTAATGAAAAGTTGGAGGGTGGTTGGTAATGGAGGACAGACATCAGGTGGATCCACGTCTGGGTGTTGGGCAGAACCTCTAGGTCCTGGTGAACAGGAGCAGAGTTAAAGGAAACAGGGTAGGAGACAGAGACAGGTTAGTCATTAGCCTGGGGGGTTCAAACAGTCTGCTTACACTAATAACACACAAATTATTGTATTTTTCTTCTCTACATTGAATACATAATTGAAACATTCAGTGCAGGTTGGAAAAAGTATTAACCCCCAGGCTAATGACTAACCTGGAGTCCAATCAATGAGACAAGATTAGAGATGTTGGTTAGAGCTGCCTTGCCCTATAAAAAAAACACTCAAAATTTGAGTTTGCTATTCACAAGAAGCCTGATGTGAACCACTCTTCGACCAAAGATCTCAGAAGACCTAAGATTAAGAATTGTTGACTTGCATAAAGCTGGAAAGGGCTAAAAGTATGCAGATTTTCATATTTGTTAGGACAATGACACACACACACACACACACTATATTAATATAGCCCGGACTATTTGCATTGTGTGCCCCTCTTTTACGCTGCTGCTACTCTCTGTTTATCATATATGCATAGTCACTTTAACCATATCTACATGTACATACTACCTCAATCAGCTCGACTAACCGGTGCCTGTATATAGCATCGCTACTGTTATTTTTCAGTCGTTTTTATCTCTTTACCTAACACCTTTTTTTATTTTAATTGCACTATTGGTTAGAGCCTGTAAGTAAGCATTTCACTGTAAGGTGAACTGTAACCCGTAACCTGTTGTTTTCGGCGTGCGGGACAAATAAACTTTGATTTGACTGAAATCTGCTAAATTTGAATTGGGACACTTACTGATCATGTGCCATGGTGAAACTACTTTGATGGGCTTCAACTCCGGCGCCACAGTCTGCCCCCTCAAACTTCTGTCAGGCTAGACAGGATACCGACCTTTTTAAAGCTAAAAGTAACTAATTTAAACATTGTGTGCTCTCTGATATGACATTCATTGAAATCATAATAATTTCAGATATAATAGAATGTGATTGATAAACAAAAGGTTATTTCACTTGCACAGCTGTCCACCTCCTTGACAATTCCCCGTCAGAAGAAGCGTAGATTGATTTTGGCAATCATGCTCTTCACTCCGAAATGGCCAACATGCATCTCGGTTAGCACGGCCTCCTTTTCCTCCTTAGTAAAAAATCACCCTCCTGTGTGGCTGGCCATCCTTCCCCGTAGGCAAATATGCAAAAATATTAAACTGGCTTAAATTTAAGGATTTTGATGCAGACTTTTTTATTATGTTACGTAGATTGACATTACAATATATATTATTTTACAGCAGCAATACCAACACTGTCATATCAGCAAACATTTCTAAAAACCAGTTTTCGCTTTGTCATTATGGGGTTTTGTGTGTAGCTTGATGAGGGGAAAAAAAATGATTTAATCCATTTTAGAATAAGGCTGTAACTTAACAAAATGTGTTAAAAGTCAAAGAGTCTGAATACTTTCCGAATGCACTGTATGTATTGAATAATGGCACAATAATTTGGGCTTCTTTGGGCTTGGGCTCATTAAATGTCTTTAATGTTGTGGTCATAAAATGTATTTAATGTATCAGGCTCAGGTAGCATCAGGCTTGAATTTTAGATCAAAGCTCTAATCAAATCCAGACATAGGCCTAATTATATGCTTTTGAATTACACCAGGTTCCCTGGTTAAAAAGTGATTTATTCTCGGGATGGAACATTTGTAAAATACCGGGAAAAATAATCAACCCTACTCTGCATGCATAGCCTAACAGTGCATGTTTTTATGTAGAACAAATTGAGTAGCTGTTTGCACTGGAGGTTTTCGCTCCCTCCTGGCATGTGTAAGATAGGTTTCCACAGGTTGATGTTGCTGTTGTATGAGGAGTCCCATCCATCCTCCTGCAGGCATTTATGCAGGAATGTCTCTGTGGCTATGATACAGTCCTACCTGGATCCAACAAAATGTAGTCTTGTTGGCATGCTAATTCTAGATGCCTTTCTCTGTTTGATTTGTGGAGGAGAATCAACCCCACCCCTCTGGAAACTATTGTATTTTCTTATTCCTTTTTCGACTGAGCCTGGACTCGAACAAGGATCTCTAGTGGCACAGCTAGCACTGTGATCAGTGGAGGCTGGAGACTTGAAAAACTGAGGAAACCCACGTTATAGACACACGGAGACGTCAAAGCGTGTTTCAAAAATCGCCAGAGTAATTGTTTTAACCTAAAGAATTTAGTAAAGACATTTATTGTACAATGTTATGGGGAATGAGAATGAGAGGGCTACATACACCGTTTTGGGAAGGGATCACAGCAGTGATTGAATGAGGGTATAAGGCATGAATTGAGGTTTTCAGTGACTTGACTTCTGTGCGAGACAGGATTTGACTGGGAAGACAAAAAACAATAACACAACACACTACACAGTTAAGACAAACGAGCTAAGAATGAGTTAGTTCAAGCAAGGAGTAAAATCATTTATGTGTAATGTGATTGAGTATACATACAGTAATGAGAGAAAATTGATAGGGGTATTCACAGTGGTTGGAGAAGAATCATTAAATGTAACAGTGGATTAGTGGGAACATGAGATGTCAGGAGAGAGTTGACAATCGCAGTGGAGTGGAGTGGTCACTTCTTAAATCAGGGAACAGGAAGAGACTTAGAACTACAAATAGCTGATACATTCCATTACAGCTGCGCCATCGTAGGTTTGAATAACACGTTTGTCCATGAAGTTAAACAAAGACTGTGCATCTCGCCCACTTGACACATCAAAGTAGCCTAAGAAACGTTGATAAAGCCCTGATGATCTACATACCTGACAATAACTGACAACAGCAAGTAGACTGGAGGCAAACAGAGTTGGGGGGCAATTTTTACCCACTGGGGCCTGGAGTATTCCTTATCTGTTAACCTAACCAGGAAAACTCTGGACCTTAAGGTCCCTAATCAGGTCACATGTGGGGGGCGAGCAACCTTATACTTGTTCATATGAATTATATTTAGAGGAGAGTAGGTGGGGGATTTCCTCTACCTAGACAGAGACAACAACTGATAGAGACAATAGAACTCACAGGGTTGAGCTTGCTTTATGCATCATGCAGGCCTATGCAACTGCAGGCCTTTAAAAAATGTACTTACATCTGTCATCACTATTATGTTGATTGATTCATTCCAGTTAATCATTTTGTATTGAAATCGTATAGGCAGCCTAGCCTGCCCAATTGAAATATAAACCAAATTTGATCACATTCACATTTTCTCCTGACACACAAATGGACTTTAAAATACATAACGCTACCAATTAATTACCCTGACCAAATGGACAGCGCACATAGTAGGCTGTATGCATCTGCTCTTATTAGAAGCCTACAGCTGATCAGACTGAAAATGGTCTCGTTTTCATACCATACAGCAAGTCAAATCTCGAATGTTTGGGTGTGGCCTAGGCTGCTACAACGTTTATTTAATACGTTTTTGCTTGTCTTTGTCCGGAGTGATGTTGATGTTTTATCATCTTTGCTAAATAAATACCGGAGGAAAGTGGAACACCTACTTGAGCGCCCTGCGTCAACCTCTCTCTTTAATGAATGATCCCAGAAAAGACTGAAAGTTCCATATGTTCAGCAAGTAAAGCATCGAAACGTGCAATTACTGCTACAATCTCCTTTTGGTTGCACTTGTTAGTTCGCGGAATATTCCCTCTCGTTGTGCCCTCCCAATTTTTGCATGCACAAAAACGCAGTGGTGTTGATAAACCGCTTGAGAATATCCCTGTTTCTTCTTACTTTCTCGTTGTGTTGCGCATTCTGAATACGCAGACCTTCGTCATGATCAATGCGGCTTTTTCCCAGAAGCTTGAATCTTATAACGTTATGCTCTCTGCTTTTATTTTGCCATTTAGCTGAATGATCAATGTTCCTCAGGGCACTGTACCCTGCTATCGCCCAAGGCTCAGAATTCCCAAAAAGCAAAAATACAGACGGATTGATGAAAGGCTCCCTGTTAACCAGCTATACTTTTGATAGCAATTGGTATTGAACGCCATCACCTTTTCATCTTTCTTCATGAAACTGATCTCAGGCAGTCGACCTCGGTTTTAATTTGCACCTTTTCCGTGTGCCCCAGAGAATGAAAGGGGTTCAACAAAAAGTAAAAACAATTTGAGGTAGCGTTGGCGGCGAAAGGTGCACACTCGAACTGGTAGCTAGCTTGTTATCATGGAAAATTGAAATAAACTGCACTAACTGGATACAAAAAGTTATAAAACCAAGAAAACAATGTATAATTAACCTCATCCATCTCCTGTAATTTGAAGAATCTAATTTGAATTGAATAATTAAAAAAATGCTCAAATAAATATTTTCAATCTCTATCCAATAATGTCACCAATTCACCAAGCTTCTCAACACATAGATCCCCCCAATAATGCTCTACAGCATAACCTCTATACAACGCACTAGGTTCCTTCTCTGATCCTAATCGTATGATTGGATGGACAACATGTCAGTTCATTCTTCCAGAAGTGGTCATAATTACCATGTAGGTCTATGGAAGGGGGTGAGGTCTACGAGCCTCCTAGGTTTTGTATTGAAGTCAATGGATCCAGAGGAGGACAGAAGCTAGCTGTCCTCCCGCTACACCTTTGTGCTGACCTAGATAGTGCTTTTGAAGTTACTATAGACCTTCATGGCAAAATAGTGTGTTTTAATCAATTATTTGGTGACATATGAATATATTTAGTATAGTTTTATCTAAAAAGCAAAAATGTTTTTGTGTTTCACTATTTTTATTTTTATGAAATTTCACTGGTCCTCCCCTTCCTCCTCTGAGGAGCCTCCACTGGCAGAGACAGAGCTCAAATAATTCCTAGTAAACTGGGATGGAATGGGTGGTAATGCTATAAAAACATTTAAGCATTTGGATTTGTCATGTGTCATTTGGATAAAAGCGTCTGCTAAATGTCATATATTATATATTCTTATTTAAGTGTTTGGCAAAGCCCAATGGAATTTATTGATCAAAACATTTTATTCATGAGAAAACTACCCCTTCCCAGCCCAGTACCCTTAGTCTCGCGTGAGTTGCATCGTGTGAGCTCTGCGCAGTGAGAACTGTAGCTAGGTTGTCCGCCATTGCTGAGTGTGGAGATCTACGTTAGAGAAACATTGCCGTTTGGTTGTCAACAACCAACTACGGACTAGTGAGGGTCGTGTGGAAGCTCCACAAGTATACTTCCCTGTACCTAACCAGATAATATTTTCATGTAAATACAGAACACACAGACGAGGTAACCATGTCCAATCTCAGCAAAGGCGGCACAAAAAAGGACACCAAGATGAGGATACGAGCTTTTCCTGTAAGTACACACCGCTAATAGGACCTGTCCCTGCCAGCAGCAGGCGGTGACTGGACCACCGAGGTTCGAGTAACTAGCTAGCTGGGGAGTGCAGTTTGCAAGGCCGATCTTTCAGTAAAAACAGGTAGATAAGCTAGCTACCCCCTACAAGAGGTTATGGATAGCTGCTTGCTAGCTACCTACTGTTAGATACAGTAGCTAGTAACGTTACTGTTGTCAGACAATTATTAGCTAGCGAACGACCAACTGTCATTTTACCCGGAGAAAAACATGGTTTCTAGCTAGTTAACTAAATATTTGGGGTCGTAGCTTTGTTTGTGGCTGAACGACTTGTTTTATTTAACGTTAGGTCAAATCAGAAACTGGTGGGTTGGACTGGAGAGAATTGTTGTTTGTTGTTATTCTGCATGACATGGTTTGCTGAATCACGTTCTTTTAGTGAATAAAAAAAAAAACGTTATTTAGTTACATGCCAATAAAACCTTTCGATACCCCGACTAACTTTAACTGTTGGATAGATAGCTAACTTTAGCATCGACTGTTACACCTAGTTAATGTAACGTTAGATACTTTGTCTTTCAAGATTGAAGTAGCTAACGTTAGCCTAAGTTTAATTTGTAAACAGTTTGCTAAAACTAATGGACAAAAGCTAATGGGAGTAAGCTATTGGTTGACATCAGTTTTCAGAAGATCAGTATTCAGTAATGACGGATGTCCCTCCACTGAATCCCCAATGATCCCCTATAGTAGCTCTCGATAACCCTTCTCTCCATAGGGTTTCCAGCAGTTAGCTTTGCCCACTGCTGGCTCCATGTGAACTAAACGTAAATAATCATTGCTGGGGAAAAGGTTTTCGAAACAAATGGCCCTTTCATATCAGTCAAATAATCTATTTTTAAAATATGTTTTATATATATATTTTAAGTGTTCCCTCTTCTCCACAATTTCGTGGTATCCAATTGGTAGTTGGTCTTGTACCATTGCTGCAAATCCCGTACAAATCCCGTACGGACTCGGGAAAGGCGAAGGTCGAGAGCTATGCGTCCTCCGAAACACAACCCAATCCAACCCAGCCAAGCCGCACTACTTCTTGATACGGTGCCCGCTTAACCCGGAAGCCAGCCGCACCAATGTGTTGGAGGAAACGCCGTACACCTGGCAACCGTGTCAGCTTGCATTGGGCCCGGCCCAGGAGTCGCTAGTGCGCGATGGGACAAGAACTTCCCTGCCGGCCAAACCCGGACGACGCTGGGCCAATTGTGCGCTTCCCCATGGGTCTCCAGGTCACGGCCGGCAGCGACAGAGCTTGAGCCAGGATCTCTAGTGGCACAACGAGCACTGTGATGCAGTTTCTTAGACCTCTGCAACACGCAGGAGGCCCGAACAATTATATTTAAAATAAAAACAATTATTCACTTACTGTATAAATGTGTGCCTCCAGTTGATGAACTACACTTCCTCCCAGTTAGCTAATTGGCACAGTTGGTCTCCTCTTGTCTGTCTTCTGTAAACAAGCACGGTAATGTGGAAATATGGCCATGTGGGAACACTAACCCTATTAATGTGTGTAGTAATTTAACATTTTGTTTTTATAAAATTATTTCTCGCTGATATGAGATATACATTACTTGTGTTTCCAAAACCGTACCACTTTCGCATTAACGTTTAGAGCAAGCATCGGGCTTAAGGTAGTTAGCGTCTATGAATGGGCTAAATTAATTATTGTGACATCCGGTAGCTAGTTTTGCCAGTTTTGTTTGTTTAATCTTCACCAAGGCAGTGACTCGTCATAAAAGTCAAATTACCTTAGGCCTTAAATGAAAGGATCATGTGCTTAGCCCAGTGTTTAGTTGAAAGTTCACTGCCATCATGTTACCTCCCCTTGCTGTTCAGATCTCCATATGACAAAACTTTAAATCATTATCATGAAAGGGATGGGAAGGATATGAGTGCTCCTCAGATTCTATCCAGTTTGCCATCTACTGAGTATCACACTAACCCATGTGAAGCGGCTGAAGCCACTTTGGAACACACTTTTGATATGCAGAGAGATGGTGTAGAATAGATCTTTAAAATTCTTGTTTTATGTCTTGGCTGGGACTTCCTAGGGCCCATTTCAGACATTCAGAGATGTCCTCAGAATCAGCAATTAGTCTGGCCACAGACTAAAATGATGTTGAGTACCACAGAAAATAGGACTGTTTTGTGTAGTTCTGGTCCAGGGTGTTAGTGCACTTCCTCTACTAACGTTGACCAGAGCGAAACAAAACTGTGCAATCATGGTCCGAAAAAGGTTCAGGCCCTGTACCTGGATAATTAGTGGGATACAAGACAGTTAATTTATTGTGGTAAGTTTCTAGGTTTTATAAAAATGACTTGTGAGTAAAAGGCCTATTAGTTGCAGAGGGTTTCACTTCATCGGGATCCCCGTCCCTCACTCCAATAAGAAATCCAAATACCAACCTTGCATAATTGTTCTCGGGTTGAGTAGGGTCATGGATTGTCCTGCGATGTTACCTCCCGGATCCTTGTGAACCCTGTCCAATCACACCGATACTTCCTGTGAAATATGCTTGTGTTTGGATGGTGCCATATCCAGACACCTTGTATGGAGCTTTTGGCCAGCCTCACTTTGGAGAGCCTCCAGGTTTAACAGGCTATGGTTGAATGTGACAGCCAAAGGTGACAAGGGATTTATATCAAGCTGTGAATATGGCCATGTTTATCTGAGTGTGATGGTTGGCTACAGTGCAGTTACTGTTTGTCCAGTTAAAATGAGAATTTGGGGGAAAGGCAAATGTTACGAGGCACAGTTAGAGGTGGCCGTGAGCAATATGATATGGAAAATATAAAACGCTTTCATTCATGCTATGGACTGGATGGAACCTTATTGGGAATATTGTCATGATATTGCAGTCCTGCACTCTTAGTTCATCACAAGGAACACAAATAGGGACACACCTCTGTTTCCTTTACAGTTATTTGTTTTAATATACTTTAAATCATGAATTTTCAGGAGGAGCATTCTTTAATCAATGTTACACTCAAACTGTTAGATATTGCAATATAATATAGGCACTCTTTAAATAAGTAGGGGTTTTGGGGTGGCAGAAGTGTAGCAAGTGTTGACTTGTTTCGTCTCTCTCGCAGGTTGCTGACCTAAAGATGTAGGCTAGCCTAGCAGGAGACTGATAAAAAGGGAGGCTATGCATATAGTGTCTATCAAGCTTGCTTTGCTCCAGTTCTCCCTCAAACGAGGGAGCCAAAGATCCCCGAAACTTTGGCCTGTCAGTCTATTTGTCTGCTCGCCTCTCACTCCCTTTCTCCACTGCAGATGACGATGGACGAGAAGTATGTCAACAACATCTGGGACCTTCTGAAGAATGCCATCCAGGAGATCCAGAGGAAGAACAACAGCGGGCTGAGCTTCGAGGAGCTCTACAGGAACGCCTACACCATGGTGCTGCACAAACATGGCGAGAAGCTCTACACAGGCCTCCGGGAGGTGGTCACCGAGCACCTCATCAACAAAGTAAGGCCAATACACGCAGGGTGGTAGACTCGTGCTCATCTCAGCGCAAGTTGATTCAGTACTGGGTGCTGTTCATTAGGGCATGTGATGGAATAATGTTAAAACGTTTTACAACAGACAGTTTCTTATTGGACTAGTCCCTCCCTGTTTCAACCAGTTTTCTTTAATTTTAATTTTAATTTAATTAATTTTCTTTTCATGAACACTACCCTGGTCTGGATTAACGTCCCTTTGCTGGATTTGTGTATAGCAGTAATCACCGTTGTAAAATAACTGGCAGAGTATTTTCCGTCTTACAGGATCTCTACAGTGGTAGAATAGTCACTGAGCTTGACCACAAGATGTTACTCACCTTGACCATAATAACATTTTCATTGTTGAAAAGCAAGGAAACAAACCTTGTCTGTCAATCGAATCCAGGCGATATTAAATTACAGGCCAATTGCCCTGTTCAGTGTTGGGCCTGTTTGGTATGCTGACAGCATGATGAAGTGGAGTGCTCATATTAAACCAATTACTGTGGAAAGCTCAGAGAATCTGTCTGACTATGGCTGGATGCGGCGAACTTGCAAAAGAAAGCAAACTATCCGGAAAACATGAGTTGCTTCCATTCATTCAGAAGCCTTATATTTAGTGGTTGGAATTTAAATGAGTTAAGTTTGAGGAATGGGGCTATCAGAATGCCCAGCTCCACTAGGGCCCATAGGCATCTGACTGGAGATTTGAAAGCTCTCTTTCAGTAAACACACACAGTCCTGATCTATGACAAGCTCGGTTGATTGAAAAAGTATTCTGTTTCGGAGAGCAAAGCAGGATTTTTGTTTTTGCTTTGTGTTTTGAATTATGTAGGTACTAGGAAGCAGATCGATCTGCCTTTTGGTGCTTGAATCAGTGATTGTGATAGCCTTTGACCTTGGGAAAGCGTTTGTGTGATTTAGTTCCACAAACTATCCTCAGACAGATTTCTATCACATGATCCCTATAACGTTCATGTTTAAACCACACACACCATGTAGGTCAACATATTCCACTGAATGAGTAGCAGCAGGAAGCAGCATCAGATTATTTTAAAGCCGTGACAGGTTTCTATGGGGTCTGCAAACTATTTGGAAACAATGACATTACTGGGCCAATTTAATATCTATGCAGGGCTAGGGCTTTGGCGGTCATTACATTTTTTCAGCTGGTTGATTGTCATTTAAATAACTGCCGGTCTCATGGTAATTGACCATTTAATTAACATAAAGATGCTTTGCATCTCCGGTTTCCACTTATAGCCACTGATGCGGACCTTTGGAACATCTACATTTTAAAACGTCTAATAAATCAATTTAATAAAGCCACAATAAATCTTTTTTTTTTTTTTTAGGCATGAAGAAAATGTAGCCTATTCCAGAAGAACAGAATAGCATATTCCTTTGGTAGGCCCTGATCTGGCTGTGCCATATGGCAGTTGGGTACACTA